>NW_020173037.1:6854504-7066031 GCF_003031525.2 Neophocaena asiaeorientalis asiaeorientalis
TTTTTCTTAGATTCCATATATATGTGTTAGCATACAGTATTTCCCTTTCTGACTTACTTCACTCTGTATGACAGACTCTAGGTCCATCCACCTCACTACAAATAACTCAATTTTGTTTCTTTTTATGGCTGAGTAATATTCCATTGTATATATGTGCCACATCTTCTTTTTTTTTCACATCTTCTTTATCCATTCATCCAATGATGGACATGTAGGTTGCTTCCATGTCCTGCCTATATTAAATAGAGCTGCAATGAACATTTTGGTACATGACTCTTTTTGAATTATGGTTCTCTCAGGGTATATGCCCAGTAGTGGGATTGCTGGGTCGTATGGTAGTTCTATTTTTAGTTTTTTAAGGAACCTCCATACTGTTCTCCATAGTGGCTGTATCAATTTACATTCTCACCAACAGTGCAAGAGGGTTGCCTTTTCTCCACACTCTCTCCAGCATTTATTGTTTCTAGATTTTTTGATGATGGCCATTCTGACTGGTGTGAGATGATATCTCATCGTAGTTTTGATTTGCATTTCTCTAATGATTAATGATGTTGAGCATTCTTTCATGTGTTTGTTGGCAATCTGTATATCTTCTTTGGAGAAATGTCTATTTAGGTCTTCTGCCCATTTTTGGATTGGGTTGTTTGTTTTTTTGTTATTGAGCTGCTTGTAAACTAGAGATTAATCCTTTGTCAGTTGCTTCATTTGCAAATATTTTCTCCCATTCTGAGGGTTGTCTTTTGGTCTTGTTTATGGTTTCCTTTGCTGTGCAAAAGCTAATATCCTTATCCACGGGGGCTCTGCTACGTGTCACATAAAAGAGAATGAAAAGACAAGACAACTCCCCTCCAGGAAGCTAACAGTCTGCATAAGGCAAAGTTGGTATAAACAATCCTAAGAGATAAACTGTTTAGTGAAGCTCCCGGTTAGGCTAGATGAGTAATTACTTTGATGAAGAAAATAAAATACAACAGGAATTTTGAAATGTTCTTGATCCTGGGAGATGAGAAAAGTGCCGGGGTAGGGATGCAAACCTCAGTTACATATGAAATGTTGTGTCTGAAGGGTTTACTAAAAGTTTACTTGTGGGATGAGTTAGAAAAAGTGATGCCAAATATTCAATTGGAAATTGTTTTCTCCTCTCTTCTAGAATAATCTTCAAACCTGTAGTAAAAAATCTGTTATCCAAACAACTTTGTTTCAGTGGTGCCTTGACGAATGAGGAGAAATGCAAGTGTCTACCCTTGGGACAAAGTGAGTGAGGTAGTCAAGATCTCAGCTTCAGGAGGAGAGATTGCAAGTGGGTTTGATAATTGAATGAGAAGTAAGAATCGAGAGCAGGACATAAATCACCCTCAAAGTATTTGTGAATATGGTCTTTCTCTGGTACACGTAATGGAAGCTTGAGCATTTTGCTTGGATATTAAAGGGTGAGATCAGCATGCTAAAGATTGAAGACCAGTGAGTTACAAATGCAATTTACAAGTTGCTCAAGTACTTGCATTATATAGCGAAGAAAGGATGTGCTTGTGTGTGAGACAGGTGTGTGTGTGGGTGCGGGCATGGTGGGGTGAGTGAATGGAGGGAGACAATAGCCCGGGAGAGAAATAGAGTATTTGAGATTCACGTGTAGAGAGTGGAAGAAAAAATAAACTCTAATTTGTGCTGTACTTCCTCCCTAATTTATCAAAGGTATCTTTGGCAAATTTTGTCAGAACTTTTTTTTCATAGAATTGATTTTTTTCTACCTAAGATGAAGAAATGGCTTGGGCAGTTATACAAAGAATTCATAAAAGTCAAGTGAACTTGGGCAACTACTCCAACTCCCCCCGACCCCAAAGGGCAAAGTGTATATAAAACCCAAAAATAATTAGTAAAGAATTTTAAGTCACTCTTATTGTAACTGAGTCTTTGTTCTAGCAAAATCAAATTAAAATGTGGCTTGTGCTTTTCAAAAGAAGTTTAAATAAATGATTCTTGACTATAAATAAACAAAATTCAGAGAAATAAAAATTTGGTTTCTGACAGATAGTTATGTATGGGAAATCATGCTCTTTTATTTGAAACACCAAAAGGACCAGTGTTTATAGGGATCAAATGATATGAGAGTTGTAATCTGTAATTAAAGCTAGAGTTTTAAAGTAAATATCAACTGCAATCAAGGAATAGTACAATTTAGGAAGTGTATGTGCAGAAGAAAGATGGAGGTATAATTTTTTAAAAATTAAGCACATTTTTAAATAGAAATCTCTCAATGTGGGATGTATTTTTACTACCATTATAGTAGATCAATATGAACATAAAATTGAGTATTTAAGTTAAACATATGCTGTACATATCTAGAAAGTCTTTGCTGCATCAAGTAATTAGGCTTAGTAAATTTGAGCATTTCTGAGATTTTTACAAACAATCATGCACTTCACAACATCAATCAATTAAATTTTCAAGGTATCTCAGATGCAGTCAACATTCTTATAAAAATGGAAGCCACTTCTGATCACACCACAGCCCCTCCTCTACGCCACCCCCTTGGAGCCAAAAGAGGTGTTTTCGTTAAGTTCCTGTGTCACTAGTATGTCTTTATCCATGCCTTCTCTAAACCTCTTAAATACAAATAAACACAGAATACAGGCATATTTCTCATTATGCAAGCAGACTTCCACATACATATTCTAAAGAAAAGCACAGAACAGCTGCCTTCCACTTTTTTTAATGGTATGAATAGGGCCTTTAATATCAATACTGAAATGGAAGTGATTAGTATTATTTACTGAATTTTAAAGCACCTTAGGATGTTCAGCCAGACAGTTTATTTGATTGGCTGAACATACAGACACCTCATTTTTGGAAAAATATGTTGGCACAGGCAAAGAAACAGCTATCTGACTGCTTCACAGACATTTACAGAGGATTTGAACTGACAATTCTGCTTTTAAAAATGATGCTCGTAGAGAATAACATGCTCTTTCTGGCATCATATGGTCTTCTTTACCTAATCACACTCCTTACTCTAACATTTGGAGCATTGAGGATGATAATTTAGAATTGGTTCAGCTTACAAAAAGCTTTTATTTTTGATGCTTTGATGTATAGTACCTGATGCAGAAACTATCCATTTAAATTTTAGTACATTGATAGCACAGGATAAATATACAAAATAAGCTGCATTTCTATACCCAAAAGAGAAGAATCTGAAACTGAAATTAATAAAATAATTTCACTTACAGTTGCATGCAAAAGAATTAAATACTTCAGGATAAATTTAACAAAAAGTGCAAAACTTGTACACTGAAAAATACAAAACATCATTGAAAGATGTTTAACTATTGATATATATATGTATATATACATGTGTATACTCCAAATTTAAAAATAGATCAAAACATGAAAAGATGCTCTATTACACTGAAAATTAGGAAAATGGAAATTGAAAACTAAGGTAAATGATGAATTGGGATTGACATATCTACGCTAATATGTAGAAAATGGATAACTAATAAAAACCTGCTGTATAAAAAAATAAAATTCAAAAAAAAAAGAAACCAAGGTAAATTCCACCATTAAATTCATAAACATTTTAAATTATGACATCATCATTTTTAAAAAATGCGGCAGGAATGTGAAACAATGGAAATTCTCATACACTACTGAAGGAAGTATAAATTGGTACAACTGTTCTTCTGGTTGTTTTCTTTCACTCGTCTCCCAAATCCATTCTCCTCTGTTTTTTTGTTCTGTTTTCAGTCCCAAAAGGTTGAATCCTGAAGATTGTATCACCTAAGCTCTCTTGATATTAACTTCAAGTTTGATTCAGCCAATGGGTGGCACTGGCAGAGAACTAAGGGACTGAGTGAGAGGTCATGAAATTTCTTTCTTAGAACATGGAACACTGGGGATGAAATTTGTTTCTTTCTGATACCACTAATTGTTGGAAGAGAAATTAGGCAGGGTTGAAATTTTCATACTCTGATGTCCAGCAAGTTTACCTATGGGAATATATATACCATACAGAAGCTCTCATATATGCACTAAGAAACTGGTACAAGAAGGTTCATGACAACTTTGAAAAAAAAAAAATTAGTAACTGCCAAAATGTTCATTAATGTGATTAAAAATTAATTAATTAATTATAAATAAACTGGATACATTCACAGAATGAAGTATTATACAACGGTGACAGTGAACCTATATATCGTCATCAATAGATTTTAAAAGCACAACTTTAGAATTGCAGAAGCAAACTGAGGACTTCTGGTTTCCAGTCTGACAAATTGTTAACCCAAAAATTGTAGAGAAGAAGAATACAGAGAAGCACAGCTTAACAGAGCGGAAGTCCAAGAGCAGGAACCTGCCGCTGGAGTCAGCACTGGGATGGAAACAGACTATGATGGATGGATTGCTAGAAGATCGGTGCGGACAATCACAAGAAGTAAAAACTCCAGGGTGCTCAGTCACAGAAGGGTTCTCACACTATCAGAGCTTTCACTCCAGGGGTCCTGCTAGGTTCTCAGGGTATAAATTAGATAGAACTCTCCTTGAGCATCTGGCAGGAGGAGGGAAAATCAACCATTCTGAAATATGTTCAGAACACTTTTTTCAACTTAACAAAATTCTTCTGTCAAGGGAAAATACTTTACCAGAACCTAGCCAACTTGTGAGAAAGGAAATATCTAACTTCCAAGCTATCTAGCTGTCCTGTCTCATATACATGGGGGGAAAAAATAATGCTGATAATCCCTTCTCTAAGTCACAGCTCAGGGGCATAGACTTACTAAATGACTGAGACCTAATCATAGGACTACTGGATGCTTCTCCTCCATCCATACATTACCACCACATCAGTTGAACTCATGTGGGATAAGAGAGTATTACAACAGAAACAACTGGCAATTTCAGACATCATGTAAGAAGAATTCTCTAGGGAAATTCAAAGATAACTGTGGACACAAAAACAAGGACACCAGAGAAAAGATGAGCCTCTGACACCTACAGATACAAGTTAATAGCCTAACTCCTAGCCAGATAAACATAATAGCTCACATTAGGGGCCTATTTATCTTAGTTTATTTATTTATTTTAAAAATTTTTATTTTTTAACATCTTTATTAGAGTATAATTGCTTTACAAAGGTGTGTTAGTTTCTGCTTTAAAACAAAGTGAATCAGCTATACATATACATATATCCCCATATCTCTTCCCTCTTGTGTCTCCCTCCCACCCTCCCTATCCCACCCCTCTAGGTGGTCACAAAGCACTGAGCTGATCTCCCTGTGCTATGCACCTGCTTCCCACTAGCTATCTATTTTACATTTGGTAGTGAATATATGTCCATGCCACTCTCTCACTTCATCCCAGCTTCCCTCTCCCCCTCCCCGTGTCCTCAAGTCCATTCTCTACGTCTGCATCTTTATTCCTGTCCTGGCCCTAGGTTTTTCAGAACATTCTTTTTTTTCTTTTTTGTTTTTTTTTAGATTCCATATGTGTTAGCACACGGTATTTGTTTTTCTCGTTCTGACTTACTTCACTCTGTACGACAAACTCTAGGTCTATCCATCTCACTACAAATAACTCAGCTTTGTTTCTTTTTATGGCTGAGTAATATTCCATTGTATATATGTGCCACATCTTCTTTATCCATTCATCTCTCAATGGACATTTGGGTTGCTTCCATGTCCTGGCTACTGTAAATAGAGCTGCAATGAACATTTTGGTACATGACTCTTTTTGAATTATGCTTTTCTCAGGGTATATGCCCAGTAGTGGGATTGCTGGGTCATGTGGTAGTTCTATTTTTAGATTTTTAAGGAACCTCCATACTGTTCTCCATAGTGGCTGTATCAATTTACATTCCCACCAACAGAGCAAGAGGGTTGCCTTTTCTCCACACTCTCTCCAGCATTTATTGTTTCTAGATTTTTTGATGATGGCCATTCTGACTGGTGCGAGGTGATACCTCATTGTGTTTTGATTTGCATTTCTCTAATGATTAGTGATGTTGAGCATTCTTTGATGTGTTTGTTGGCAATCTGTATACCTTCTTTGGAGAAATGTCTATTTAGGTCTTCTGCCCATTTTTGGATTGGGTTGTTTGTTTTTTTGATATTGAGCTGCATGAGCTGCTTGTAAATTTTGGAGATTAATCCTTTGTCAGTTGCTTCACTTGCAAATATTTTCTCCCATTCTAAGGGTTGTCTTTTCAACTTGTTTATGGTTTCCTTTGCTGTGCAGAAGCTTTTAAGTTTTATTAGGTCCCATTTGTTTATTTTTATTTCCATTACTCTAGAAGGTGGATCAAAAAAGATCTTGCTGTGATTTATGTCATAGAGTGTTCTGCCAGTGTTTTCCTCTAAGAGTTTGATAGTACCTGGACTTAGATTTAGGTCTTTAATCCATTTTGAGCTTATTTTTGTGTATGGTGTTAGGGAGTGTTCTAATTTCATTCTTTTACCTGTAGCTGTCCAGTTTTCCCAGCACCAATTATTAAAGAGGCTGACTTTTCTCCATTGTATATTTTTGCCTCCTTTGTCAAAGATGAGGTCACCATCTGTGCATGGGTTTATCTCTGAGCTATCTATCCTGTTCAACAGATATATATTTCTGTTTTTGTGCCAGTACCATACTGTCTTGATTACTATAGCTTTGTAGTGTAGTCTGAAGTCAGGGAGCCTGATTCCTCCAGCTCTGTTTTTCTTTCTCAAGATTACTTTGGCTATTCAGGGTCTTTTGTGTTTCCATACAAATTGTGAAATTTTTTGTTCCAGTTCTGTGAAAAATGCCTTTGATAGTTTGATAGGTATTGCATTGAATCAGTTGATTGCTTTGGGTAGAATGGTGATTTTCACAATATTGATTCTTCCAATACAAGAACATGGTATATCTCTCCATCTGTTTGTATCAACTTTAATTTCTTTCATCAGTGTCTTATAGTTTTCTGAATACAGGTCTTTTGTCTCCTTAGGTAGGTTTATTCCTAGGTATTTTATTCTTTTTGTTGCAATGGTAAATGAGAGTGCTTCCTTAATTTCTCATTCAGATTTTTCATCATTAGTGTATAGGAATGCAAGAGATTTCTGTGCATTAGTTTTGTATCCTGCTACTTTACCAAATTCGTTGATTAGCTCTAGTAGTTTTCTGGTAACATCTTTAGGATTCTCTATGTATAGTATCATGTCCTCTGCAAACAGTGACAGCTTTACTTCCTCTTTTCCAATTTGGATTCCATTTACTTCTTTTTCTTCTCTGATTGCTGTGGCTAAAACTTCCAAAACTATGTTGAATAATAGTGGTGAGAGTAGACAACCTTGTCTTCTTCCTGAACTTAGAGGAAATGCTTTCAGTTTTTCACCATTGAGAATGATGTTGGCAGACAGAACGCTAGGACAAATGATAAAAGCAAACAATACAGACAAAATTACACAAAGTCCACAGGCTCAATTTTGCGATGATTCATCATCTATTCAGGTATTCCACAGATGCAGGTACATCAAGTTGATTGTGTAGATTTAATCCGCTGCTCCTGAGGCTGCATGGAGAAATTTCCCTTTCTCTTCTTTGTTCGCAGAGCTTCTGGGGTTCAGCTTTGGATTTGGCCCCATCTCTGCGTGTAGTTTACCTTAGGGTGTCTGTTCTTCACTCAGACAGGTTGGGTTTAAAGGAGCAGCTGATTCGGGGGCTCTGGCTCACTCAGGCCTGGGGGAGGGAGGGGTGCAGAATGCGGGGCGAGCCTGTGGCAGCAGAAGCCAGCGTGACGTTGCACCAGCCTGAGGTGCCGTGTGTTCTCCTGGGGAAGTTGTCCCTGGATCACGGGACCCTGGCAGTGGTGGGCTCCCGTGGTGGTAGGTGTGGAGAGTGACCTGTGCTTGCACACAGGCTTCTTGGTGGCTGCAATAGCAGCCTTAGCGTTTCATGCCCATCTCTGGTGTCCCCGCTGATAGCCACGGCTCACGCCCATCTGTGGAGCTCATTTAGGCAGTGCTCTGAATCCTTTCTCCTTGCGCACTCTGAAACAATGATCTCTTGCCTCTTAGGCACTTTCAGACTTTTCCCCAGACTCCTTCCCAGCTAGCTGTGGTGCACTAGCCCCCTTCAGGTTGTGTTCACGCAGCCAACCCCAGTCCTCTCCCTGGGGTCTGAACTCCGAAGATGCTGGAGCCTCAGGTCCCAGCCCTCACCCACCCCGATAGGTGAGCAGGCAAGCCTTTCAGGCTGGTGAGTGTGGTCAGCACTGATCCTCTGGGCAGGAATCTCTCTACTTTGCCCTCTACATCCCTATTGCTGCATTCTCCTCCGTGGCTCCAAAGTTTCCCCTCCCACCCCCCCCGCCATCTCTGCCAGTGAAGGGGCTTCCTAGTGTGTGGAAACTTTTCCTCCTTCACAGCTCCCTCCCAGAGGTGCAGGTCCCATCCCTATTCTTTTGTCTCTGTTTTTTCTTTTTTCTTTTGCCCTACCCAGTAGGGAGTTTCTTTCCTTTTGGGAAGTCTGAGGTCTTCTGCCAGCTTTCAGTAGGTGTTCTGTAGGTGTTGTTCCACTTATAGATGTATTTCTGATGTATTTGTGGGGAGGAAGGTGATCTTCACATCTTACTCCTCCACCATCTTGAAGGTCTTGTGCTTATTTCTATATTTATCTGTACAAATTTATCAGTAAACATAATAATAAAATATAAAATTAACATCTTTAACGCATATTGAATGCACTGGATTAAGTAAAAGTCACAAATATAGGACACAGAATAATTTGTTTTTGCCAGCTATTCCAAGGTTGGGAACATCCTTTTTATTTATTTATTTTGCTTATGGAAACTACATAGATTAAAAATTGATTCTGACTCTGGAGAATAATACTGTCATCTAATGCCTATAATAAATGCCCAGTGTGGTTCAACTCATCAGAACAATTAGCCTTGAAAAAATTGATATACCATAAAATTTTGAAATTATATTCGTATTGCAGATAATAGTGAAAGAATCCATTACCCTCTGGATTCTGATCATTGCCTCTTAGAAGTGCTTACTATGGAGAAATGTTAAAATTGTATAATGAAATTTCATAAGCAGATAGAATAGTCAAAATGTGTGTGAGTTATAGATCAGAGCACATCTCATTTTTAGAGATAAAAGTATATTTTCAGGTATGGAGTGATATTTACTGTAGTATAATAAATGAGTCTAAAAACGTATAAACTTTGCCCATTAATTCTTTTTTTTCGGTAAGAACACATTACTGGTAGAAGGAAATTCTTGTAGTTGAAGGCTATTCAAATAATTCTCCTCTCTCTCCCTAAAATCCCAGAAAAGTATAAATGTTGGCTGCCTAAATGATCCCAATTCACAAAACAGGATTTAACTTCTCCCCTTAAATCAAAGGACATCTTACTAAAGGTATACTTTAGAAAATTTAGGGTTTTCTCATGCCAGCCTTTAAAACAATCCATGCTGAAGTATGTTATACCCTACTTCCAAACCAAAATTTTGACCTCTACTCACTTTGGGGTATAGAATTCTCATTCTTCATCATTCCCCAGAAAAGGAGGTAAGTACAAATCAAGCCTATGATAGTGCTTTTCTTAAAATTAGACCATACTTGTTATGGTCAATTTCTCGCTGGCCATATATCTCTTTAGGTTCTAGCATACCACCATTTTGCTAGGCTTCTTGAGAACTGTAGAGGATACTCATCACTTTTATGATAACTGTCTTTATATGATGGAGGAGAAGTGGGAGGAAGACAGTCAATCAAAAGGTACCATTTTCTCCACCACAGAAGTGGGTATATAACCTAAAGGAGACAATCAGAGCATCTTATCTTCCTGTGTTCAGTTATGGGTTGGGGATAGACATGTAAGCCAGTTTCTGTATAAATTCCTTTTGGGGAATTTATACAGAAACTGGAAAAGAGATTCTAAACTGTAATCTCTATGCTGTCAATGATCAGTTATCATGTTCTTACATTTATATGTTTACCTTATACTTCAGAGTAATCCTGAATTATAAAACCACCAAGTTCTGATTTGAAAACTACATATTAAAATATTTTTCTATCCACATCCATTTAAAAGGAACTAGAACTGCTAATTCCATCCCACATCACTTCACCTTTCTTTGCTATGGATCAATGGCAAATTTACTTTACTAGCTAAACAGTGGGGAATAAGATGACCCAGGCTGTTAGTGACGGATTATGGAGCCATTATCAACTAACACATCTATTTGAATATAATGTTACTATCTTTGGGAAATTCTGTGAGTTATATGAGGTAAATAATAGCCTCTGCCCTTATTTCATAGCCATATATCCACAATGCAATATTCACACATGCCCCTAAGCCCTTAAATGATGCAGTGATAGGTACACTGGGAACAGATCCATAGAATTAACAGTTTCAGTTGAGAGGCCAAGGATTAAATGGGCATTGAAAATGAACAAACTTCGAAAAGTCATAGAGAGAAAATGTGGTTCTGAGAAATGAGTAATGTCCTGGATACTCCTTTACAGACATAGATTTTTCATCTTGGATATATCATTAGTTTACTGGTTTCCTAATACAGACATGCATAGAAAATTGCTAATTAAATTAGGATCGCCTTAATTACCAATCACTGGATGTTCTTAAGTGAAAATTTAAGATAGATTTTTGTGTGTGTCTATGTGAAGTTTTTTGTATTGATTATGCTTACACAGAAACTCATTATAATTCTCATGATTTGAAATAATTGTGTCCTTCTGGTGCTAACTAAGGCAGTAATTGATTCACTCATCTCTGTACCCACCCTGTGCACAGGATCAGCAATAATACCAGTACTTCCAAACACAAAAACAGATATTGTATCCAAGTGGAAACTACTGTCAGCACTGAAGACTGTGGTTCTTGTGCTTATTTGACAATGAGTACCTTTCCTGAGAATATATAGCTAATCCCTACATTGGGGAGCTTGAGATGTTGGTGTTCCAAGCATTAAGACATCACAGCACTACTGCTGGTAGTGGTAGTTTGGTGACTGCTTACTTGTGTTTGAAGGCTGGTGGAGGGATAAGCAATCTGGGCCATTTTGTATATATTGCATTATGGGAAAAACCTATGTATTAATTTGTAATACACAGAATATACATACAAATACACAAACACATACGTTTATATGTGTGTATGTCTCATAAGTGGATATAATCCAACACACACACACACACACACACACACACACACCCCTCGGCACTTATTATAATCACTACAAGCACCTAAAAATCCAAGAAATGTAAGTAACATGTGTAGTGTCTCTTCAAAGGCAAAGTCCATAACCAGCACCTTCCATTCCTTCTTCAAATTAATCTTTCGTGGGTCAAAAGTGGAAGAGAGGAAATATTAATTTTCAAAGTATTGTTTTAAATTTGTCACTAAAATATTAAACTGTATTTAAGGATATATGTTTGTCTATTATATGTACCCAGAATTATAGACTTTGTCCAGAACCTTATAAATAGACATGTTAAGTCTACAAAGAACATATAAAAGCCTTGCTACACATTTTCATATTCCTTTTATATCAGCCCTTTTGGCCAGCTATTATTTGATGTTGTAGCTTCTGCTTCACCATCAGGGTCCTTATAGAAACCTTAGTCCTTCTTTGTGTTAAGAACTTGATTGTACATATTTGTCTGGCTTTGACCCTGCACGCTCTCTCTTAGACAGGATTCGTGTTTAATTATTTAATTTTCTTTTCATAGCTATGGAGTAAGGAATTTCCACTATCTTCTCTGGTGCAGCATGTCTCACCCATCCTGGCCTGGCCCCAAATAAAGAGTAAGACAATAAGAGGTATGATCAACCTATTAGGACAGTCCTTCATTTCAGGAGTAGTATTGGTTGGCCAAAAAGTTCATTCGGGTCTTTCCACATGATGGTACAGAAAAACCCGAACGAACTTTTTGGCCAATCCAATACGTGTGGGGGGTTTTCTGTTATATACTTATTGTTTCTTTGCAAAGACCATCAAAAGCTATTTGCTTTTACCTGGCAGAGGCAACAATATACTTTCCCTACCTTGCCTCGGTGTTATGCCAAATCTTTCACTCTCTGCCATAACTTAGACAACAGATATGTTCATTTTCTTGGCCTCCATATGACATCACATTGGTATACTACACTATTATCACAGCACATGATAATCAGAAAGTAGCAAACATTAAGAACCATAGATGCCTTTGTCAAACATGATTGTGCCAGAGGGTGGGAGATCAACTATGAAAATTGAAGGGTCTACCTCTGGAAGCATAGACCGGAGTCTGTTAGGACGTTCTTTCTATAGGAAAATACTGCTGTTGCATCTTACACCTCCTACCATTACAAAGAGATATCTTCAGATTTTAGAGGAAATATATCACTTTCAATCGTGCTGCTCTAACTCATTTACCAAGTAATTTTTAAGGCTGCTACTTCTGAGTGAGATCCAGAGAAAAATTAGTATTCATAGCAAGTCCAGGCTACAGTGCAAATTGCTTTGCCACTTGGAACTTCTGACCCTCACATATGTGACAAAAAGGGATGTTCGATGGAGACTTAAGTGAACTTTAATTGGAATCATAGCACAGACACTTAAGGGATTGGAATAAAGTCATGCTTTCTTCTGCAGGTAACTTTCTTTTCTTCTTTGGAGAAATATCTCCTAGCTTGCTATGGCCTTAGAAGAGACTGAATCCATGACTAGGGCACAACAAGTGAACTTCACATTGTGAAATAAACATTCCTGGGCACACCATGTCATATAAGGTGGGAATGTACACCAACAATCCAGCATTGAGTGGGAAGGGCAAATAAGAGGTTAACATCAGGGAGTTCTGAGGTCACACATAGTTTGTATGAGAAGTGTTTCATACCCTCCGGCATTGTATGCTGCCTTTCCTCCTCTGCAATCAACAGTATCTCACGGGAACTTTCCAAGCATATGCACTGAATCTTTGAATCACTTTATTTTCCCGTTTTTCCCATAATTTGATTTCGGGGGTTCAGAAATCAAGGCATAGAATTGGGATGTTTCTTCTCGCTATTTAGGAAAACGCATTGTATTGAAGTATGTATTACTATTTTTTTAATATGCTATATCTCTCAAATTTGGCATCAGTTATGGATGGTCTTTGTTTCTTTTTGTTTGTTTCTGATAATACAACAATATGAATTAGGTATTGGATGATTAGTCACAAAAATATTCCCAAGCTATTTTATCATACATAAATCATTCATTAGTGTCTTGTTACTTAAATATATAATTTCTCTCTAGATAGATAGATATCCTTGTATTACTTTGATTCCAACAGATCCCATATCTCAAAACAATGCTTTCTTTTCAGACTTTATTTTGTGTTCTTATCCACATTGGCTTTATAACTTCATTTAAATAGGTAAATCTTAAAACAAACTTAACTCATATTTGATTTCTGGAAAATACTATGGGTTATCCCTCTTGTCTCCTACTGATTTAACTACTAAGTCCTTCCTAGGGGTTTGGTCTTATATCTAGTGGCTTTTCCATCTATGAAAAAAATGTTTATCCTCTTCCCATGAAGAGATGGCATATGGTTGGTCCTTTTTGGAATTTTTTTCCTCTTTGCAATATATTGTGATCTATTAATGCTGTGGTATAAATATTGGATTGGAGTAAGTCTCCTTATGAACAAACAGGAAAGCCTGCATGGATATGAATATAAACAGGGGTTTTCTTCCCACTTTTCAGATCATTTCTCCATGTAGTGAACATTTCCTCTTGTTCTGATCTTGGATAATCCAAAGCAAGAAGAAGCCATTACAAACCTTCGTGCTATAAACTTATCTCCATAAGACCCTATTATAAATTCTAAGAATAATGATAAATAAGATTTAAGGAATTGTCATAGTTTAATTTCTTTACAGTTTGTTCGTTTATTATCTCATAAGCCAGTTTGTTTATTATCTCATAAGCCAGAATGGTGATGAGGTGGCTTAATAGTCTTTACACTCTTACAAATCAAAACTTTTCATTAAGGCTTATAATAACTTAAATTTTTACAGTGAACTTTACAAGAGAGTTTTTATGTTTTAAGAAGGATAATTGCTAGATAGATGAGGTTGTAAAAATGATATTTGAAACCACCCAGCTCCATGAAAAATGTCTGGGCGTTATAAATTCCCAATGACTCAGTGGAATTCTAGGTCTAGGAAATACTCCATGTTGTTAGGAAGTTGTCAGTGTCAGAATGGAGGTATACAATATTACATTAATCTTGGAATTCAGTTTAATAACAATTCAGCAAACATTTGATTGTCTCTGATAAACCAGACATTCTCTTAGCTTCAGGGACTAAAGAGAGGCTATAGAATAAAAAAATAGAAGGAAGGAGAGATAAACAAGTACAGAAGTAATCATGACTTGCAAGACCATTTTAGTGACAGAAATGTATTACCATCAAATGTAGGATAAATTAATTTGGAGTAGAAGTTAAGGGTCATGATTGTATCTTGATTGGTCACAGAGGGAGGCAAGATCTCAGGAGAGTATGAATTTGCTAGCTAGATACAATGGAGTTAGGGGAAAACATGGGAGAAAAAACCCAGATCTATGAACTGAAGTGGTTTAAATAACAAGTAGTTTAGTGTTGCTGCAGCAAAGAACTCAAAGAGAAGTAAAAAGAGACTAATCTGGAACAATCAACTGGGAAGATCATAGATGGCTCCACTCATCCATCTATTTGTTTATCCTTCCATCATTGAATTTTGAACCATGATAAGGAGCTTGTGCTTTGTCCTGAAGTCCAAGGGAACTTTCCTGAGTTCTGTCAACATTGTCCATCAAGTGGATTTTGGATTAATGAGGGACCAGATGGGAGACAGGGAGACCAGAAGAGTCCCCTGGGAACCTAACACTGAAATTATAAAGCAGTAATAGAGAACCTTGTATATTATTATAGAGCACCATATATATATGGTGTAATACAATATGTATATATATATATATATATATATATATATATATATACACACACATATTGGATTATGCTATACTACAGTATATTATATTATGGTATATCTATATGTATATACTCTCTTAAATAGCATATATATTATCCACTCTGTATAATATTATATATACTTTATATATAGTATAGAGTATCATATCTATTCTATTTGCTATAAAATATATAATTTATATTTTATTCTCTATCATGTACTTTATATTATAAAGTACTACAGGGTTTCCCTGGTGGCGCAGTGGTTGAGGGTCCGCCTGCTGATGCAGGGGATACAGGTTCGTGCCCCGGTGCAGGAGGATCCCACATGCCGCGGAACGGCTGGGCCAGTGGGCCATGGCCGCTGGGCCTGCGCATCTGGGGCCTGTGCCCCGCGGTGGGGGAGGCCACAATGGTAAGAGGTCCACATACCGCAAAAAAATTAAAAAGTACTACATATTTTAGAGTATATTATGAAATAAAAAGACCCATATATATTATAAAGTACACATAATATGCATACAGAAAGTTGTGCCTGAAAACATTATCCCCAGGATATTAAACATTGATAATCTTTGGGTAGTACCTTTTTAAATATTCCTTGTACTTTTTAGAGTTATTTTAACTTTTTTCAAAGAATGTGTACTATTTTTACAAAAATTGATTTTTTAAATATAAAGTCAGCCATACTAACTTAAAGTTAATTATACAGCAGGTGGAGATTGTAAGTCAGATTTAATAGCCATTTTGGAGGTAAAAGTGGCAACACTGGATGATTTGTCAAATGTGGGCATTAGGAATTCTGTAGGATTTCTAAGTATCTGCTTTTGGTGAGTAAATCAGTCTGTGGTTTCAGGAGAAAATAGATGGTGTAGAGAAGCAGATGGGATGAAAGAAGTGAAGACAAGGATGAACTTGAAGTTCCCAGGGAACATCTTTGGGAATGTATCCAATTGAATATCTACACCTGGAGCTAAGAGTAGAGTATGAAACTAGAGGCATAATTTGGGGAACCATCAAAATATATTAGTGTAATCTTCACCAATAGTATTATGATATGTCTTCTATTGTTTCAATTTTTTGCCTTTAACATCTAATGATTTTACCAGGTGTTATGGGCTAAATTGTATACCCTTCCCCAGTTCATATGTTGAAGCCCTAAGCCCCAGTATTTCAGAATGTGACTGTTTTGGAGATAGGTTCTTTAAAGAAGTAATTAAGGTTAAATGAGCACATACGGGTGGGGCATAATGTCATAGGACTGATGTCCTTATAAGAAGAGGAAGAGACACCAGCGCTCTCTCTCTCCGGCTCCCTCTCTCAATCTCTGAGTACATGCACAGAGGAAAGGCCATGTGAGGACACAGCAAGAAGACAGCCTTCTACAAGCCAGGAAGAGAAACTCCATCAGAAATCAACCCTCTTCACCTTGATCTTGGACTTTCAGCCACCAGAACTGTAAGAAAATACATTTCTGTTGTTTAAGCTACCAGTCTGTGGAATCTCGTTATGGCAGCCCGAGCTGACTAATATACTAGGATAAGTGTCAGAAATTATCTTCCATGTCAAGTCTCCCAGGTACACCGTGGATCTTTTCAATACATAGTTTTAAGTGTTCACTCATTTCTCGGAAGCAGATACTAAAGCAAAATGGTTAAATAGTATGGCTATAGCCACACAAACAGTAAGCAATGAACACAGGATCCTAATCCAGAACATTTGATTCCACCCTAGACCAGAAATACTTCCTTTTACCCTCACCAAATAAGGGTGATCAACAACATCACAGTGAGAAGGGACTGGAAGTTACTATTAGAACCCTCTGTATAGTTAAATCTATGCAAGCCTCTGTATAGTAAGTTTATGCAAGTACAAATAACAAACTACACATTGTTTAAATCTTTAAATCCATATATAAATAATATTTACACAAATAACTCAAAGCTATATGTACTCCTTGGCAATAAGAAGGTGAGAAAAAAATAAAGGTTCGATTGGAAACATAGGTATCAAAAAGACAGCCAGGAAGAAGCTATAGAACGAGACGAGGACTGTGAAGAGTCATGGGCTGCATTCAACCCAACAGGTGAGCAAAGCAGTGGGTTTCAGATGGAAGAGAAGGCTAAGAAAAGGAGGGGTAGACCTGGGTAAGAATTTGTGATAAGAGAGAAGAAAGTTTCTAGGGGGGGATGGGGGGTAATAGTTCTTCCTTTGCTTAACAATTGAATTGGGCAAACACAAAGGTACAGGTCAGTTCATTCCTTTCTGTTTTTGCTTTTGAGCAGATTTAGACTATTTTGATCCCATTTTGATTCAGTTTTGCTGTGACTACAACATGAGTTAAGGAAGGAGTAATGTTGGATGAACCTCAGTCCTCCGTGTGGCATGGAAGATCTCTGTAACAACTTTGGCTTCATGACACCAGACAGGCGAGAGGAACAGTACCGCACGATTTATGGAGCTATCGTGTTTCTCTGACTGCCCTTTATTATACTGCAAGTACAGTAGTTTTCACTTTCCCAAACTGGGAAGAGTTCCAGAGGAATGCATCTGGATAGCATTTGCCCATTACCCTCCCCAGAAAAAGAATTAGTCAGCAAGGACCCTATTCATAAAAACAAATTCCATCCATTTCTACTTGAATGTCATGTCTTTATGTGGAGAAGTGTGGAGTGAGCCCCTTTTGCTACATAAAGAATGCTTTTTTTGTGATTAATGGACCTCTCTCCCCCCAATATGTAAGTAGACACCTCCTGATTACATACCTGAGGGAGCTCAAAGGCTACAGACATGGTGAGAGGGGCTTGATATGATATTTCTGGACTGAATTGTATCCTTTCTGAAAATGGACAATGTAAAAGGTACTGGTTTCAAGAGAAATGCATGTTTTTTAAACCACAGAAGGTATTTAACAGGACATTTTGAACATAAAAACTGAAAAACATACACTCATATTCCCGAGTCCAGTGGAAGTTTTAAGAATCACCTCTACTAATGATCTGTAGTTTCCAGATCTGAGACTCTCAATCTGGTGTTTTACTTCACAAAATTCTAATTCCCAGAAGTCAGGAGTTAATCTTAATGGAGTAATATAGTTTTAATCGCCCCATAAGGTTGATAGATTGGGTTGATTGAAATCACATCATTAGACAGTGAATTTTGGTAGATACCTAATAGTCACTGAGGGTGCCTGAGACTTATGGTCTAGCCACATTATTATTTTCTTTTGGTTGAATGATCCTTTTAATGTTCTGTGACATACCGTATACCTTCCCTACTGTGAAATTTATTCAATGACAAAAGTTTTTAACATACTGTAAGTCCAGATCATTATATTTCAACTAAGGAGCAGCATACATCTTAAGTGTTATGCTTTATTTCAGGCACTTCAGGGAGATGAGGTATTTTAATGGAGATTTTTTTAATGCAGTTTCCAACTGTTGCTCTAAGGCCCTACATAAAAGAGGCTCATGCTGAAGTGAACCCCACCAACCAAAAGACAGCATCGCCTTTAGAAAAATTGGAATTAAAAAAAAATGTTTTGCCAGAATACCACTGTAGTTTATTCATGTGATTATCACTGCTGTGTTTATTGTAGATGCAGCTGACTCTTTAGACAGTTTTACACCTCCAGTAAACACACATATGCATGCAACGAAGAACATAGGCAAATAAACTTTACATCTCCATTTGCCCAAATATGATTTACTCTAAGCAATTACTATATGTGTATATACTCTAAGAAAATTTTAGGGGCAAAGTCTCTCCATATCTGCTTTCAAATTATTACAGCTGAGTAGAGTGGGATTCTAATCTCAGAAAGGTGAGTACCACAGTCCCTCCACTCCCCTAAAGAGGGTAAGCTCAGCAAAGCGCTGTGAACACTTTTCAGTGGGCTGCTTGAATGGAAATATGGAGATTTAAAGGAAATGGAAGCTACACCACTATAAAAATTCATCTATCAACCCTACTTGTAATACTACTATGCAGGTGTCATATAAACAGTGATTTCCAGGATTAAACAAGACCCCAAATGTGAAAGTGTAATGAGAAAAATATGAAATGAGATTCATATCACCTTTGTGTCAGACACCTTAATAATCACTTGGTTTCCATCAATTTATTTATCCTCACAGTAATTGGATGAGGCAGGTCCCATCCCTCCCACTTTTTAGATAAAGAAATTTTGGCTTAAAGAGGCTAAGTCTCTGTAAAATCACACTGTCGGTGTGACACCAGGACTCAGTTCTCAGTGCATGTGACACTAAGTGATCCTCAAAGCACATTTGCCTCAGGACTAATCACGACACCACCAAAGTGCATAGTTGGTAGTCGTACGAGGCTCTTGGCCATTATGCTTTCCTTTCTTTGGGCCATTTAAAGCCCAGTTTGACAGGCAACTAATTAGTATGTCATATGATTACTTCCTCTCAACTAATAAAGAAATCTGGAACCCAGGTCCATGGAAGATGGACCTGGTCCCAAGAACACAGTATAGAGGATTCAGGTGCTATCTGCCTGCCTTCCTGATTGACTCACAAGGTTCCAGTATTGAAAACTCCATATAAAACCCCTTTAGTGGGAATTATCACAAATTACCTCAAAATTTTCCAGTATTGAAAACTCCATATAAAACCCCTTTAGTGGGAATTATCACAAATTACCTCAAAATTTTCCAGTATTGAAAACTCCATATAAAACCCCTTTAGTGGGAATTATCACAAATTACCTCAAAATCTTCTGCCAGCAGTAACTCATCTCCCCCGTATCATTTTCTCTCTCATTCTTCTTAGATCATAGACCCTCCATAGGCTGACGAAATGGTCTTTTCTCCTAATGTATCTACTAACCTAGAGCCCCAGGAGAAATGCCCAAGAATCCTCTGCTAATGCCTCACAGTATAATGAGCACAAATTCTCTTCTGCAAGACTTATAAATAAGGAATTCACTGTTCCCATTCTTCTTATAAAATTTAAATCATTTGCATAAAGTAGTATGATTTAAACATATAAAAAAAAACCCAAAACAATAAACAAACATCTAACTTTCTGTCAATCTCCACTGACCAAGGCACTGGCATTTTAATTTCCAAATGTCTCGTGAGGATGGCTCATTGGCTACATAAATATAAATGCACGTATCTGAAATTCAAATGTCTGTTTTCAAATAACCAGTCATAGGCCAAAAATGTTGGCAAGATCACTCACAGATGTTTCACAGAAATGGGGAAAAGGGAGGTCAACGTACTGTAAATACATGTAGTTGCCCGATGCTTCTCTGGTCAATTTCCTCCTCAGCAGAATACATTTAGTGTAATAAATGGTTCATCTGGGAAGCTTTCCAGATTTATCATTAAAATAAAAAAGTAAGCGCAGTTGTTCTTAGTGGATCTTTTTTCCATCACAGTATCAGTCACATCTCAGAGGCATGCTGAAATGTGTTGGTGAGTACAAAATGGTGTGAGAAGAAATGAGAATGTAAAAGAAAGAGAAATAAAAAATAAGAGAGGTATATGGATTTTACAGGGGAAAGCCCTCACTTGTGGAATACTTTTACGCTTCATGTCTCTTTGTCATCTGCTGGATGATAGCACAATATATTAGGAATAAAATTTTATCTTTCAATTCTTTTTGACTTTGGCCTAAGCCAAAATGATCCCTCTTTCCTAAATTTCTATTATATTTGTGGGCTATCCTATCTTGGGTTGTTAGTTATTCTACCTTGTATTGTTTATATTGTTGGTTATTTTATATGCCCTGGAGCCAGGGATTATGTCTTATATTCTATGAATTCCTCATTTGTCTTGACTGCCACAAGAAAATACTATAGACTGGGTTGCCTGAACAACAGAGATTTATTTTCTGAGGTTCTGGAGGCTAGAAGCCCATGATCAGGGTGCCAGCATAGTTGGTGTCTGCTGAGAGCTCTCTTCCTGTCTTGTAGATGGTCAGCATCTTACTGTGTGCTCACATGACTTCTTCTTTGTGCTTGCATGGAAAAAGAGACAGACAGACAGACAGGCACAGAGAGGCACAGAGAGAGAGATTTTCTCTATGGTGTCTCTTCTTATAAAGGTGCCAATCCCATCATGAAGGTCCCATCATCATGCCCTCAACTAAAAATTATTTCCCAAAGTCTCAATCTCCAAATATCACCACATTAGGGCTTCAACATATGAATTTGGGAGGAGCACAAACACTCAGTCCAAAACACTCATTTCACATAATACAGTGCCTTGCCCACTGAAAATGGTCTATAAATATCAGCTCATTGACTGAATTAAAGAGTTTATTGGCATGATTTATATAATCAGAATTAAAATATTTTCTGTTCATTCTTTAGAACTTTTTAATACCAGGATACAAGAATCTGAGTGATGCTTTAAGTAAGGAAGGGGAACTTTTGGTAAGAACTGCATTAGAAGAAAGACACATTTAAATTTAACAATTTAAGGAAACCACAAACAAAACGAAAAGACAACTGTAGAATGGGAGAAAATATTTGCAAACGATGTGACCGACAAGGGATTAGTCTCCAAAATTTACAAACAGCACATGTGGCTCAATATCCAAAAAATAACCCAGTCAAAAAATGGGCAGAAGACCCAAATACACATTTCTCCAAAGAAGACATACAGATGGGCAAGAGACACATGAAAAGATACTCAACATTGCTAATTATTAGAGAAATGCAAATCAAAACTACAATAAGATAACACCTCACACCAGTCAGAATGGCCATGATCAAAAAATCTACAAACGATAAATGCTGGAGAGGGTGGGGGGAAAAGGGAATCCTCCTACACTGTTGGTGGAAATGTAAATTGGTGCAGCCACTATGGAGAACAGAAAAGAGGTTCCTTAAGAAACTAAAAATATAGCTACCGTATGATCCAGCAATCCCACTCCTGTGCATATATCCAGAGAAAAACATGGTTTGAAAAGTTACCTGCTCCCCAGTGTTCATTACTGCACTGTTTACAACAGCCAAGACATGGAAGCAACCTAAATGTCCATCGACAGTTGAATGGATAAAGAAGATATGGTACATATATGCAATGGAATATTACTCAGCCACAAAAAAGAATGAAATAATGCCATTTGCAGCAACATGGATGGACGTGGAGATTATCATACTAAGTGAAGTAAGTCAGACAGAGAAGGACAAATATTATATGATATTGCTTATATGCAGAATCTAAAAAAATGATACAAATGAACTTATTAACAAAACAGAAACAGACTCACAGACTTAGAGAATGAATTTATGGTTACCAGTGGGGGAAGGGTAGGAGAAAAGGTAGACTGAGAGTTTGGTATTGACATGTACACACTGCTATATTTAAAACAAAATAACCAACAAGGACCTACTGTAAAAATAAATAAATAAATAAAAATTTTAAAGTAAAATTTAAAAAAGGAAAGAAAAAGCTCAAAGAGAAGGCCAGAAGGAAGCCTTATTGTTTTCATCCTATTACTTCAGTTAAAGAATCAATTAAATAGTAAGATCCTGTTATTTTAACTACAGAATCACAACAGAAAGTCTAGAAAATTTATTTCCCTAATTATCTGAAGCATTAAAAGTGAAATGCACTCATTCTATACAGTACAGGATGATCTACTGGATATAGGAAGAAATAATGCAACTGTTATTTATATTTTTATCTACAAAGGTAAGGAATCAATTAAGCTCCTATGTTACAGGAGACTTCCTAAGGAGAACATCTTAGTGTGTCTTTACATAAGCATCTTGTGGTGTTTTGCAGTTTATGTGGGCTTCTCTAGTTTTAATGAAGAAAAGTCTCTCCAAATAGACAAGTGGCTTGGAATAATCCCAGGTTAGCTCAGGAAAATAAAAATCATTCTACAGTATTGCAAGCAGAAATGGACTTAATTCAGGGAACGAGGTGATTAGAAAACTACTGGAAGGCCTGAAAGAGTAAAATCACCACCAATTCTCAGTTGTTGCTGCAGAAAACTAGGAAGTGCTGCTGCCATTCTAGGCTCAGGAAGTGCAGGAGACTGTGATCAAGGTCATGGTCACCACTGCCATGGCCCTGAAGATGATGATTGTAAGAGGATGGCATTTGGCCAGCTGTGCTTACTACGCTCAGCTACCTAAGTCCAGGCATCCCTCCCTCCGCTACCTGCAGAAGATGGAATGTCTTGGAGCACCCTTCTGCCTTACAAGTCTTCTGAACTGCTTTTTGTTGGTAGAACCTAAACTCTCTGGAGAGCCCTGCTGGCTAAGGAGTCTGGGAAAGTCTTCCACACCCTGCAGTAAAAGGAAAGCCCAGGGGAAAATGGAGTGGTTGCTGAGCATTAACCTGCCATTTCCAGCAAGGAGGAAAATGCTAATAATGCCGACACCAGAAAACAAGAAAATTGCAGAGCTGACACTTTACTCATGGTATGAACTCTGTCAGACATACCGCAAAATTGTTTTTTAAAAAAAATTGTTTTTACATATGTATGATAGACATAGATATTCTAATTGAATATGTATGTGTGTGTATTTCTCTCTGTGTGTATATGTGTGTGCATATATATGAAAATATTATACAATCATCACGAAGAGTATTTTAAATACAGATTTCTCTTCACTAGTATTAGGTATGGCTTTCACTCTAAATTGTAGCTTGTGATATTAGCTGATAATCATAAGAACCCATGATGCATAAGAATACATTTACAACTTTGCATCCAGAACATGAACACAATGATTAGGTTGTTTTGGGTGATATTTAAGCAATACAAGCCTTGATCCCATACTTTATAGAATTTCACTAAACTTAATGATAAATATTTGGAAGCGTCTGTTGAAGTTGTTAAATAAATAACGAAAGGGGAAACACAGGTACATGCCAGTGGGGAAACAACTATTCTTTCTGCCATGGTAAAAGTATTTGTAATAATAAATAGGAAATATAGCAACAAACTAACCACATTCTTTAGTTAGTCAATAGTGCTGGATGATGTGTATAGTACATTTCTGAATGTTTGTAAAAAATAAAAACAAAAAAGGATGCAGCCTGAAAGGTGTACTATACAGTTCTGTAAAAGTATAGATGTTTCTATCATGTATCATGTTATTTTCTAGAATCTCTGCCAATAATGAAATGAATCTAGAAGTAATCATTTTAAGTCACTAAAGAAAAGAGGTCCTAGAAAGATGTAGTCCAAATATTAAAACTTTCATTAATCAAACAATGCTTGAAGGAGAAAAATGTGTAGATATAGAGGAACTATTCTGACAAAAATAAAAATAGTAATATTCAAAGGTGTCCAGAATAAGTTTACAGAGATAGTACCAGATGTGAAATTATTGACATTACTCACAGAAATGTTATTGCAACAAAGGGATGTATAAAGTGTTATAGGAGGATCAATGCAGTTAATTTAGTAAAACCTGGAGCTTTAAAATACAAGAAAAATTTCAAAACACTATATTATGAGATTGGGATGAACATTAATATTTTTTGAAACAAATAGAGATATTTCTCTAGTTCTTTCATGGCAAAAGTGTGTAAAAGATTGTTAATTTAAAGTTGTTATGCTTTTTTCTTTTTTTGGACATTAACAAGTGTTCCGATTCTGTTGATTTTGTTGGGGGTGATATATAGATGTCAAATAGCAAATAAATACATAATTTAAAAATAATCACATTTAATTGGGCCCTGGAAAAAATTTTCACAGTGAATGAGAAACTAACTGCTTTTCAAAAGAAACAAATACTGTGGGAAAATGATTTGAAATCAATATTTGGAATAATTCCATCATTGTGTAGTTACTCATTGCCAAATACAGTATGTGGGAACTAAAAATATTCTAAGAGTATACCACTAAAAAAATCGGAAAAAATTCATAACTTATTTTAAAAAAATCAAAAGCTTCATCAGATTTTGACATCAAGGATTATTATCAAGAAAAATAGAAACATTTTAAGGCACTTTTAGGAAAAATCTTATGCTACTGAAAAATAAATATCATGGTTTCCTAAGTGCAAACAATATTCTTCCTTTCTTATCAACTTTGGAGTGATGTTTTCCATTAATGATACCCATTAAAATCAAGCATCAAAATAAACTGAATTTAAACATGATATTGCAGAAGGTTAATTTGAGATTTAAAAAATTATGGATCATAGTTAATCACATTACTTAATATTTTGGTTAGAGTGAAAATAGTCACTCAAGTAAAAATATTATAAAATATTTTGTATTTACTCTTTATCTCATCCTTTCCTGATTTGTTGTATATTTTTTACAACTTAAAATTACGCAATAAATTAGCATGGTATATTAGCTACAAAACAAATTACTCCTAAACTTAGGGGCTTCAAATAGCGAATACTTATTTTCCAACATATCTGTGGTGAGAATGCAAGTGTGGCTTAGCTGCGTGCCTCTGGCTCAGTGCTTCCATGAGAGAGAGCTCAAGGTGGGCTGCGGCTGCTGTCGAGATTCTCAAGAATTGACGTGAGATAAAGGATCTTCTTCCACACTCCCTCACATGGATTTCAGCAGGTTTCAGTTCTTCATGATCTGACAGATGGAGGGCCTCAGTTCATTGCCATGCTGCATGGGTTTTTTTTATAAGGCTGTTCACATCATGGCATTTGGCTTCGCTCAGAGTGAATGAATGAGGAAGTAAGAAAGGGTGTCAAGATGGAAGCCACAGTCTTTTTGTACCCTAATCTCAAAATGACAACCTACCGCTTTTTCCATATTCATTAGAAGTGCATCAGTAGGTCCAACCCGTGCTCAGGGCTAAAGGGAACCCATGCTCAGAGCTAAACAAAGGCATGAACACCAGAATACATAGATCATTGAAGGCCACATTAAGACTGCCTACTACATATAGTAATGCATGTATACAATTATTAAGTATATAAATATGTGAATATTGAGTTGCAGAGTTTCTGTTTGGGATGATGAAAAATTCTGGAAATAAATAGTGGTGATAGCTACAGAAACTTTTTGTATATACTTAATGCCACTGAAGTATCCACTTAAAATGGTTAAAGTGGTAGATTTTATGTTGTCTATGGTTACTGCAATAAAAACAATAAAGGTTAGAGAACAATTTTTTACAAAATTAACTTTCAAATTTTTTCAAGTAACCTATACACAGGAGCCTGCAATAAGAGCAGATTCTTTCTTCAAAATCACAAAATATTAAATGTTTGGAGCTATAAATAAATGGGGTTTGCAAACAACATTTTGACTGAAACATACAATTCTTTTTCACTTTTCATAAGGAAGAGAGTAGAGAAGAGTGGCAATCAGATAAGAGCTGGGATGGATCTTTGATTTACTGAGCCTCTGCTAAGATGCTATATGAACCCTGAATTCAAAAGGTAGGTGAATTTTAGCATATGATTTTAAAGCAGAAGTTTAAACTGAATTCAACATCAACTTATCAACCATTCCCAGCCCTCCACAATGCAAATATTCCTATTCTTGTATTTTTCCCTTGAAAACAGTCATGAAAGTCTTCACCCAAAATGGAAGTCTATTGGCCACCAGGTTTGTCAATCTTCCTTTTAAATATCTCTAAAATCTGTGCTTTTTTCTGTTTTAATCTGTTGATGTGATGTTTTATATTAATTGGTTTTTGAATATTGAACCAGCCTTGCATACCTGGAATAAATCCCACTTAGTTGAGGTATATAATTCCTTTTATACTTCTTTGGATTGGATTTGCTAATAATTTGTTAAGGATTTCTGCATTTACGTTCATGAAAGATATTAGTGTATAGTTTTCTTTTCTTGTGATGTTTTTGTCTGGTTTTGGTATTAAGGGTAATGCTGGACACATAGAATGAGTTAGGAAGTATTTCCTCTCCTTCTATTTTCTGAAAGAGATTGTAGAGAATTGGTATAATTTCTTCCTTAAATGTTTCACAGAATTCACCAGTGAAGCCACATGGGTCTGGTGCTTTCTGTTTTGGAAGGTTTGTATTTATTAAGTCAATGTCTTTAATAGATATAGAACAATTCCGATCATATATTTCTTCCTGTGTGAGTTTGGCAGATTTTATCTTTCAAGGAATTGGACCATTTCCTCTAGGTTATCAAATCTGTGGGTACAGAGTCGTTCATAGTATTCCTTTATTACCCTTTTAATTTCCATAAGATCTGTAGTGGTGTCCTCTTTTCATTTCTCATATTAGTAATTTGTGTTTGTTCTCTTTTTTACTTAGCTTGGCTAGGGGCTTATTTATGGACTGATCTTTTCGAAGGAACCGCTTTTGGTTTCATGGATTTTCTCTGCTGATCTTCTGTTTTCAATTTTATTGATTTTTCTCTAATTTTTAATTTGTTTTCTTCTGCTTACTTTGGATTTAATTTGCTCTTCTTTTCCTAGTTTCCTAGGTGGAAACTTAAACTTATTTTAGAACTTATTTCTAGTCTAATATATCTATTCAATGCTATAAATTTCCCTCTCTGCATTGCTTTTTACTGCATCCTATAATGTGCTTTTGTTTTCACCCCAAACATGAATGCCCTAGTACAGACTCTCATCCTTTCACTCTGGGGTTAGTAAAAGTACTATGACTGAATTTTCTAGGTCTCCATTTACTATCCCTCTAGGAAGCATCCTTCACACTATTACAGAGTGACTTTTCTATTCTCAGATATGATCTGGTTACTTCCTTTCTTAAAATCCTTCATTAACATCTTTGTAGGTAAATGCCAAAAACCTTTGTATAACATACAAAACCCTTCACGATCTGAGCCTGACTCCCTTTTCAGCCTCATCGTACCTTAAACCCATCTAAAGTAGGTGAAATGAATGAAATATTTATATAATAAAAGAGACATGAGAGTCACATGGGATCTTATATAAAATAACTTCTGAAGGCACTTCTATCCCTTTTATCCCAAGACTATTCTGATTTTATCTTTTAGTGATAAAGTGTGGGAAATAGTTGGATAAATGTTGTGTGGAAAAGCACATTAAGATAGGTTTCAAGGGAACTAATTTTGCTATTATTACTCCTTAGTTTCTCTCTCTATATCCTTATAAAAGCATTTAAATATTTATCCTCTGTTGACTTTATGACAATTTTCTTATATAGGTATACCTGAGAGTGTGTCCTTGTCCTGGACCAGCTTTCGCTTCCTGTGACTTTGGGTGAGTCACTTTGAAAAGTAAAGATGATTATGCTAATTATTATTGTTATGAATTACAAAGCTTCTTCAACTCTGGACTGACATTTCATCAAAGCTTACCCATTTGTTAGCATTTATAGAGAGACATGTTTAAGATATCCCCTTGTTACAGAGGTGTTTTGAATACAATGCGGGACAAATATTTTATGAGCTTTATAGGACAATAATTTTATACTGTCCTAAACAACAAAAATTTATTCATTATTGCCCCTGACATTTGACTTTGCTTATAAGGGTTTATATCTTTACAAATTAAGAAAAGTAATTGTCTATGTTTTCACCCTTGCAGTTTTTTATTTCTCACTCCAGATCTTTATTGAAGTGAGACTGTAAGTTTAATAAATAATGTACTATTTAAATTCAGAGTATTATTGCTTTCCTGAATGAATGAATTTAAGCAAAGGTTTAGGGTTATTGTGAACTGTACTGTGTGGACATGGGTCCTTCCTATTTACCTCCCTGACACAGGTATCAAAAGGACCTTCAGGGATTCCCTGGTGGCGCAGTGGCTGAGAGTCCACCTGCCGATGCAGGGGACACGGGTTCGTGCCCCGGTCCGGGAGGATCCCACATGCCGCAGAGCAGCTGGGCCCGTGAGCCATGGCCACTGAGCCTGCGCTCCGCAATGGGAGAGGCCACCACAGTGAGAGGCCCACGTACTGCAAAAAAAAAAAAAGAAAAGGACCTTCAAATTGCATCTAGTACATCCACCTGCCTAGAAAATCATTTGCTTTTAAATAGGTCTTTAAAAATTCTATGTTTCTGTAATATATTCTATATTGTTTCCATAATGATTGATGATGTTGAACACCTTTTCATATACTTGTTGACCATTCATGTGTATTCTTTGCAGAAATGTCTATTCAGTTTCTTTGCCCGTTTTAAAATTGGGTTTTGTTTGTTTGCTATTAAATTGTAGGATTTCCTTATCTATTTTGGATAGTAATTATTTATCAAATATTTGGTTTGCAAATACTTTCTCTCATTCTGTAGGTTGCCTTCTCATTTTGTTCATTATTTCCTTTGCTCTGCAGAAACATTTTAGTTTGACATAATTCCACACATCAATTTTTGCTGCTGTTGCCAGGGAAATGAAAATCAAAATTACAATGAAATATCACCTCACACTGTTATGATGGTTAGTATCAAAACAAAACAAAACGAAATAGAAGATAACAAGTATTGATAAGAATGTGGAAAAAAGGGAGCCCTTGTACATTGTTGGTGGGAACGTAAATTGGGGCAGTCACTCTGGAAAACAGTATGGAGGTTCCTCAAAAAGTTAAAAATAGAACTGCCATGTGATCCAGAATCCCCACTTGCGCTTATATATACAAAGGAATTAGGACTTTGAAGAGATACCTGCATTGCCATGTTTGTTGCAGCATTTTTCACAATAGCCAAGACATGGAAGCAACCTAAATGTTCATCAGTGGATGAATGGATAAAGAAAAGGTAGTGTGTACATAAAATGGAATATTATTTATTTTTTTAAAAAGAAAGAAATCCTACCATTTGCGATAGCATGGATGAGCTTGGGGGACTTATGCTAAGTGAATAAATCAGACAAGAAGGATAAATACTACAATGATACCACTGGAAAAAGACTCTAAAGTGATCAAATTCCTAGAAGCAAAGTAGAATGGTGGTGGCTAGGAGATGGGGGTGCAGGGAGAGGTAAACAGAGAGGTATTAGTCAAAGGATACAAAGTTTTATTTATAAGATGAAAAAGTCCTGCAGAGCTACTATAGGTCACAGTGCCTATATATGGTTAACAATACTATATTGTATACTTAAAAATTAGCTAAGAGGATAGATCTTATGTTAAGTGTTCTCATCACAAAATAATAAAAAGGATAATGGTAATAATAATAAAGAGGTTGGGAAGAAATTTATGGAGGTGATGGATATATTTATGGCATAGATTGTGGTGATGAGCTCACAGGAGTATACTTATCTCCAAACTCACCAAGTTGTATACATTAATTATGTACAGTCTTTTTTATGTCAATCATACTTTAATAAAGTGATTTTTTTTTATTTCAAATTTGAGAATCACATTAAGATTGTTATTTTTCCAAACTGTATTCTGCTGAATTTCTATTTCCAGGAGCAGGAGCTCTCCTCACTGGAGAGCATGTTTGCAGCTCAGTTTGTAATATTAGAAAGGCCTCAGAAACACAGAACTAAATGGAGCATCCCTGAACCAATTAGATTAGCCTGAGCTCTTTCCACATGTGATTGGAGGTGATCTAATTGGCCTGTGCAGTAAGTAAGTTATCCTGAGTGTTTGAATATAATGCATATGTTTACAATACCAGAACACATTAGGAATAGTTTCATTTACTGTCTTTCTCTTGGCATTACTACTGCTAGAGAAAGATTTCCACAGTGCTTCCAATGGGAAGTGGGAACACTTGAGGTGATTTGTCACAGCTTCCCAAGAATTTTGCTCCATCTGAACCATCAGCTGTCTGAATGCCATTTTAAGAGAAGGGTGCTTTCTGAGTCTATCCTTACCTAAATAGTTTTCCATGATTGGTCTCTCACATGAAAGAAAAGGGAGCCCCCTCTCAACAGTGCATTCAATTGTGTTGAAAACTCTATTATTTCCCCTTCTACCCAGTCTTGTCTTCTGTCTTAATATAAGCAATTGAGTAATAATAAAAATAAAAGATTCAGATCTGAGAAAAGGAACATTTCATCTTCATTATTAGAGATACTGTTTCTAGCTATTAAATTCTCTAATTCTCTAAACACATAGTATGTATATATATATATATTGCTAGAAACAGAAAGAATGCAATTACATGAATGTTACATTAATTAATGGGATACTTTATGGAGGTTTTATATTCTGAAGATTGTGTGTAGGAATGAACAGCAAGATGACTAAACAGATCATTTGGACCACAAAAGAACTGTTCCTAATTGCTCACTGTTTTTTTTTAGTATTCATGAAGTGAACAAATGTTGACAAAGGCATGGAATTAAATTGATAATAGAAAAATAAAAAAATAAAAATTGAAGAGCAACCAATGTGTATGTATTAAACATTGTGAGAGTTACTTCTACAACTAAGGTCCTGAGTCATTTTTGTTTTCCATCTAAAATATAATAGCCCTCACTATGTTTCACTCACCATTCAGCTTTTATTCATTCAGTAACCACGTACAGAGTACCTACTTCTTGCTGAACAGATTTTGCTGCCCAAGGTCTCAACAAGAGCATGTCTCTAGTAGCCAGGTAAATGTAACACCTGCACTAAATTTTAACATCTCTTTCCTCTGAGCATCAATTAACATGTTTTATGAGTTTGGAAAGGCAACACACACACAACTAGCTTTTTGCACAACAACCGTGCAAGGCAATACACTGGAGAGAATGCAAGAAACAAAATGCTCTGTTGACAACGAGATTCACAATTGTTCCACTATGACAAAAGGGAGGGTAAGCTTTCAAAGCTGCCGGATCCTTGTTCATTTGACTTCTTCATCGTCAGCTTTGCTTCAAAGGAGACAATAGTGTGACCACATTATGTCTCTTCTAGGAGTCTGAATTCTGGAAGGGTGTTTCTTCTTAGTGCTCATAGATTTGCTAACCAATTCAATCTTATTATTTTACTGAGGCCAGGAGAGGAGAAGTGCCCTATCCAAGGTCATGTGGTTCATTTCAATTCAGTTAATATGAGAAACTCTACTGTGTGGTGCCTACTTGTTATGGACTGAATTGTGCCCTCCCAAAACTCATATGTTGAAGCCCTAATCTCCAATTTGACTGTATTTGGAGATAGGGCTTTAAGGAAGAAACTAAAGTTAAATGAGGTCATGGGATAGGGCCTTAATCTATAGAACTACTGTCCTTATAAGAAGAGGAAGAGATACCAGAGCTCTCACTCTCTACATGCACGCACAGAGAAAATGCCATATGAGGACACAGTGAGAAGGTGCCATTGCAAGCTAAGTAGGGAGGTCTCATCAGATACAAATTCAGCTGGCATATTTATCTGGGACTTTCTGCCTCCAGAACGGTGAGAAAATAAATTTCTATTGCTTAAGCCACCCATTCTGTGGTATTTTGTTATGGCAGCTCGAGCAGACTACGACACTTCCCAGGGTCAAGGAGTCCTGAGAGACAAACATAGGAATGCAGAGTGATGTGCAGCAGAGTCAACAAGAGGCTCAGCTAATGGTACCTGGGGAAGTGCATCAGTTCATGTCCTCTGAGAATCAGACCTCAAGATAGAATTAGATGTGCAAGAGACTCACTGAGGGAAAAACCTGCGAAAGATCTAGGAGAGAGGGGGCAGGAGTAGATGGGCACGACCTTCATATTGTCATGCAGGGCTTGATACCTGTGAAGAGGGAACAAGACGGAGGAAGTATTAGGTAAGAAGAGTTCTAAACTGCAAGGATAGCTCCAAGACATTCTTGGTCAGGCTGAAGGGGCAAACCAAAGCAAAGGTTACTCGTCTAAGGATTCCTCCATTGGGATGAACTGGCCAAGTTTTGTATCCCACTGTTTTCATTCATTGACTGGGAGAAGCCTGGAGTGAATGTGACCTTGGCATGAACATTGAAGTGGATCTGAAGGTACAGCAGCTGGAGGCTGTCTATCAACTGGCCTCCTCCCAGTAGCTTTCCCTGAAGGGTCATGAGAACAGCCTACCTCAAGGGTCAGGAAGTCAGTGTATCAGAGAAAAACCAGGACTGGAACTTGGATGAACTTGTTCCTTTCCAACTCTAATGTATTACAAAGTTTTAAGAATAAAGAATGAATAAAAGTTAGTTATGCTACACAAAGAATTGTAAAGCTTGAGCCTGGGTAGACAGGTAGTTTAACACATGTTTTTAATGCATGATGTGTCTAGTGATTTGTTTATGGTTGACCCTTGAACAACACAGGGGTTAGTGACAACAACCCTCCATACAGTTGAAAACCCATGCATAACTTTACAGTCTTCCATACATATGCGAGGTTCTACATCCTCGGATTCCACCAAACTTGGATCCCGTAGTACATATTTGTTGAAAAAAAGTCAAGTACAAATAGACCCGCGCAGTTCAAACCAGTGTTGTTCATGGATCAACCGTACTTTTTTTTGAAATATATTAGTTGACTTACAATATTATGTTAGTTTCAGGTGTACAAAATATTACAATATTATGCTACAATATTATGTAATATATGTAATATGTTACATATATATCAACATTATGTTAGTTTCAGGTGTACAAATATTATGTTAGGTTCAGGTGTACAAAACAGTAATTCGACTTTTAAATACACTACAGAATGATCACCATAATAAGTCTAGTAACCATCTGTCACCATTCAAAATTACTATAGTAGTATTGACTATATTATTTTTGCTGTATATTGCATCCCTGTGATTTATTTATTTCATAACTGGAAGTTTGTGCCATTAAATCCCCTTCAGATATTTTGGCCAACCCCCTAACTCCCTCCCCTCTAGGACCCACTGGTTTGTTCTCTGTATCTATGAATCTGTTTCTGTTCTGTGTTATTTGTTTTTCAGATTCCACATATAAGTAAAATCAAATGGTATTTGTCTTTCTGTGTCTCACTTTATCGCACTTAGCATAATACCCTCTAAGTCCACCCATGTTGTCACAAACGGGAAGATTTCAATCTTTTTTATGGCTGAGTAATATTTATATATACTTTCATTCATATATTCATTTCCAGGAGTGAAATTGCTGGATCATATGGTAGTTCTGTTTTTAATTTTTTGAGGAACGCTTCAAACTGTTTTCCACAGTGGCTGCACCAGTTTACGTTTCCACAAAGAGTGCATGGGGGTACCCTTTTCTCCATATCCTTGCCAACGCTTGTTATTTGTTGTCTTTTTGATGATAGCCATTCTGAAAGGTGTGAGATGGTAGCTCATTGTGGTTTTGATTTGCATTTCCCTAGTGACTAGTAATGTTGAGTATCTTTTCATATGTCTGTTGGATAATCTGTATGTCTTTTTTGGAAAAATGTCTGTTCAGGTCCTCTGCCCATTTTTTAATCAAATTGCTTTTTTAATATTGAATTGTATGAGATCTTTATATATTTGGGATATTAATCCCTTATTGGATATATCATTTGCAAATATTTTCTCCCATTTAGTAGGCTGCCTTCTCATTTTGTTGATGGTTTCCTTTGCTGTACAAACCCTTTAGTTTCTAGTTATTTAAAAGCTAGTAATAATACTTGCTTTTTCTTCTGTTTATTGTGATGAGATGAAGAACACAATTAATGTGATTTATTCTGCTATGTTGACAGTTATAAGTCTAATATTTGCAAATGAAGTGATAACATATCTCTTCAGGTGTGAAGCCAGCTGTCATCATCATAAAACTTATCCTTGCTAAATCATCAAATGGTCATGTGCAATTTTAAAGACCTAAGTGGAATGAGATGGGTCCGTGGAAACTTCATGAAGGGAGGCACCTACAGCAGAGAAGGTCCCTCTGTGGAGGAAAGCTCACCATACCTGTTATGGACTGAATCATGTCCCCACAAGAGTCATATGCTGAAACCCCGATCTCCAATGTAATTGTATTTGGGGATGGGGCCTTTGGTAGATAATTAATTAGCTTTAGATGAGGTGATGAGTATAGTCTCCAAGATGGGCTTAGTGCCTTATAAGAAGAGGAAGAGATATGAGATTTCTCTCTCTCTCTCTCTCTCTCTCTCTCTCTCTGTCTCACCACCATGAAAAAAAAGGTTGTGTGAGCACACAGAGAGATGGCAGTACTTTGCAAGGCTGGAAGAGAAGCTTCGCCAAGAACCAAATCTGATGGCACCTTGAACTTGGATTTTCCATCTTCCAGAACTGTGAGAAACAAATGTCTGCTCTTTAAGCCACTCATTCTACTGAGTGGTATTTTGTTACCAAAGTCCAAGCTCACCAAGACACACCCTTAGTTCAGCTAAAGCAACTTCCACAAGAAAGCTCTCCCTTTCTGAATTTGGAGTCTTCATTACAAGAGACAGAATAGAGAACCCTCAGAACAAACAGGAGTTGTTCTCTTCAGAAAGCAGGTTCATTATTGCAGAAACACCTCCCCGAAGGCTGGAAATATATCAGGGTGCCTAGATTCTCCATGCTCAGCTGAGTTCATGGCAGCGTTTGTAGCTCATCATTCATTGTTGATATTATGGTTTCATTTTTGCTTCCATGACCCTCCAGCAGAATGGGGCTTTCCATTTGTCCATCGTCTAACCCCCTGCTACAACTGTGGAGAGTCTGAGATAATGATAAGAGGCATTAACAAAGATAATAAGAAATGAAATGTATGTGCCCTGGGCATTGTGTTATTTCTATGTGTGTGAACAGATTATAATAAATGCTTTCTTCCATAAATGATCCTGAAGCCCTTTAACTACTATCACCAAAAAGTCCTTGTAATGACTTGGAAGATAGTCTGGCTCAGAGGATACCAGAGCGAGCTAATGGGTAGTGGGGAGCTTCCAGGGGACAGTGGTCCCTTTGAAATCTTTCACAACTTTCTTGCCAGTGCTTATCAGACACAGAGAGGACACAAAAGTCTCTGGGGGTGACTCAAGGTCATGACTGGCTGAGTGGACTTATGCTGTTGAAATACGCCATAGGTCTAAAATATGCTGCATATGCTGATCTGCAAAAGTTCAGTGGAATGTAATGACTCAGAAATGTTGAGCATTCCAAAGCACAAGTTTTGCTAAGTTCTCTACTTTCTAAGTTGTACTGGAGTACTTGTTTATAGCTCCGTGCCAGAAAAAGAATATAAAACAGATTTTTTCTTTTGATTCAGACTAATATACTCATTACTAAGAAGGGGAAAAACATATCATTATACCCAGAGTCATTTCCTTATTAGGATGGAACAATAGTTTATAGGCAACAAAAGGATATTGTGCATGGTGACAAGGCTCAAATATGACTGGCTTGATGGAATGTTTCACATATTTTATACATTTCAAAAGCTCGGCTAATACTTCATAAATTTAGGTGAAATTTTGTTCTTTTCACAAAAATGTGTTTCTCTGTGCTTTTTCTTGTTCAAATAATTGACCGCGGTCCAGGCTTTGGGAGACAGCATTCAAACACAATTCATTTTCGTAACTGAAGAAAGAAATATCAACTCTGAGTGGTTTTTTTGTTTTGTTTTATAATTGTATTAAAAATTGGGTATTCCTGAGCTCCTGCTGCCTGGGCGGTACTTCCTAATTCCAAGCTGATGCTGAAAACCTAGACCTGGGGAAAGAGCTTCCAAACAAACACAAACATAAGCCTCTAAATCTCATTCTTTTTATGAACGTTAGCACTTGTAAGGCATTACTGCAATATACTGCAGTAGGCAATTTATTGTTGGTTTTAACTGATATATATTTTTGGCTTCTTTGGTGATTCAGGCTTATCGCATGGATCTTGAAAGAGGGCTGGCCCAGGAGTGAGCAGGCCAGTTCTTATCCGACTCTGCATTAACCAAGAAAAATCAGTTTTTCTCTAAGCTGAAAAAAGAAGCCCGAGGGGCATTTGAGAAATAAGAGACTACTGTCTCTTATTTCGTCGAGATGCTTTGCATAGATTTAAATGAAGTTACAGGTATGAAACAATTAAAATATGGCTAGACACGTGGTTGGAAGAATCGGCAATTTCCTACCACTTAATTTCCTACCCTCTCATGCCTTGGACACTCAGGGAGGTCCCGACTGGCAGCAGAGATAAGGCTGGCAACACCAGCATTCTTTCTGATCGCCCATCCTCGATGTTATTTTATTTTGCCAAACAGCACTAACTCTCTCTGAGGAAAGCCCACCACCAAGCTGGCATATTCCAGCACAGCTGAAGAGAAAACCTCCATAAACCCATGTGGAGAGGCAGAGGATCCGAGGAACCAATTCGTTCTTGGAGAACGACTCACACAGGCACAGACCTAAGTCCCCCAGACCTTGATGGACGATGCGGGTCAACCTCTGAATGCTGCAAGCCCTCCTCAGCTTCCTATTCAGTGCAAATTCCTTCCAAGAAATGAACTTTTTTTTTTTCTTCCCTGAGATTTGTTGCTTCTAGGGATGAGATGAGACATTCAAACCCATTTCCCTAGAGGCTCAAACCAAATTTGAAACTAGCAGAGAAACAGTGGAAGCCCAATAATTTCACCAGCTGGCTCTCCCGCAATAATCTAACATCGTGTGGGAAGCTGTAATATGTTGTGTGATTACTTCCTCTCCTTTATTTGTTTGCTTTTCCTCCTCTATTTGTGAAGAACAATATAAATATATAATGTTTTCAGGTTGGAAACGAGCCTGCTCAAAGCTGGGTTATTTTATTTCTGAATACTTTGAACGGGAAGTTACAATTTTCGTTTTCCCCCGTGTAAAGATAAAGGAAGAGTAACCACAGAGCTAGGTACATAATGATTAGAACAAGTAATTATTTTATTGGAATCCTGCATGCTCTGGGTTATTAGGTTGCTGGTTTTCTGTAACATTCAATTCTTTCCAAACAGTGAAATCTGTTCAGTTTTTATTAGAAACATGATGGTGTTTCAGCCAGAGTTTAATCTTCTACTCAAATTATATGTTTCTAGCCCATAATTCAGTAAAGAATGAATGCATATAGTATAATTGTTTCATTTCCAATATTACATATATTTTTCTAAAATGCATATAGACATATATCTCCATAAAAATTTGAGCATGCAACCCCCATAATAATACAGATATCTTGGGTTTGAGAAGTTTTGCATATTCTTTGAAACGTGCAATATGAATTATTCAGAAAAGCACAAACACATTTGATGTTTACATGCCTTTTTTCCTGCGAGGTATTTTAATATAACATTAGTTATAATAATAATAATCTAACTAGATTTTTAATCCATAGTTTCATTTATTTCCATCCAATCCTCCCTGATCTCTATAAAATATTACAGAGTGTACTCCACCCCCATGCTATCTTAGTACTGATTGGTCCATACAATACTCCTCAAGCATTCGTCTGCCGTGTGCTGTGACAGGTTCTGGTTTGACAACAGTAACGAACGGCACAGGCTGCTGCCCAAGGACCCTATGACTCAGGCAGGTGCTCAGATATTGCAGGAAGAAATTTCAATAAGCAAGAGTACAAATTTTTTCCGTAATAACTTAATTTCTCTTTTAAGTCCCCATTCTATTAGTTAATAGAAATTCAATCAATTTAGCAACAACTCTCTACTACTCTCCTTGCTGTGCCCAGGACCATGTCTGTGTTCTCAGGTTCATACAGTACCCAGGGATTGCTGGGAGGCTCTGTCCTGGGCTGGTCCCTGTGCACAGCAGCATTGCCTGAGATGTCCTTCTCCTGTCAAGTGTTCCTTCATCCATCCATCACTCTAAAGACCTTGTTCCAGCTACTAAGCCCTGTCAGGCTCTCTGCCCCTTTTGTTATCCTCTTCAGGTTCATAGTACTACATTGTTTCTCTCATGTCACTTGGGGTGAAAGGCCACTTACTGGAGCCAACAGAGCCTCTTCATCCCCTGCATCCTGATCTCTGACACTCAAATCCTCTCATGCGTGAGGTGCCCAGGTCCCTCTGCCTTGGCACACAGGCATTTCTACTCTTCTCTTCCCACACCCACATATGGGAAAACTGAGGCTTTGTCACCTCTCCCAGGCCTGACAGACAAGGTCTCTCTTCTCCCAGACCCACGTGAAGTGTCCGTTGTCCCCTCTGCTGGTGGGACCTATAACTCCATTCACAAGAACACACATCAGCACACACCCTCCCTGGCTTCCCCTGCAACTCTCCTCCCATCAATCCAGGGAATCCTTTCTGGACTGGAGTTGAGAGCTACCTTGCTCCCAAGCTTTGCTCCAACTCTCCATCCTCTGAGTTCCCCTAGGCCTCAGCTCTTGAAATACGAAAGACTTTTCTCTGCTGTAAATCCTTTCCCTGAAACAAACTTCTTATTGACAAAACAGGAAAGAGATCACAGGCTCAAAGGAAGTATGAGAGAGGAAGGTGGACTTATCAGTTACATCAAAGTATTTATGTAGACTATGTAGCCTAGCAGGATTCATGATGGGGAGAAATACTAGTTAAAAGGAGGTCACGGGGCTTCCCTGGTGGCGCGGTGGTTGAGAGTCCGCCTGCTGATGCAGGAGACACGGGTTCGTGTCCGGGAAGATCCCACATGCTGCGGAGCAGCTAGGCCCGTGAGCCATGGCCGCTGAGCCTGCGTGTCCGGAGCCTGTGCTCCGCAACGGGAGAGGCCACAGCAGTGAGAGGCCCGCGTACCGCAAAAAAAAAAAAAAAAAAAAAAAGGAGGTCGCTTCACTTGATTTGCACAGACAATAAAATCACTGAGCAACCAAAGTCAGAGCTGAGACCTAGAAGGTTAATAAATGCTAGTTGGGCAAAGGGAAAAATCTGTTCTAAGCATAGGCACACCAAGGCATGGATGCTAAGAGCACACAGAACTTTCTAGAAACTAAAAGAAGTTCAGGATAACTAGAATATAGTGTAGTAGAAGGAGGCTGAGAGAATGAGGATCACGGGGAAGAATTCTGTGGTAGCTGTAGAGATAAACTCGGTTCAGCAGACATCTCTGGTTGCTTATCAAAGCCACTCTTCTTCCTTGTTAAGGAATCTCATGTTTATTCAGGACTAACTGTGCTTAGTCCTAGAGGGTGAATCATGACTAACGTGAGCCTATCACAGCCACCTCATGCAAGCGATTGGTGTAGGGTGGTTGAAATATCAAGTGTGGTCAACCAGCCACAAAAGCATGTCAGCTGAAGACTTAAGAAAAAGTTTTCTCCCTGATACTAGAGAGGTGCAGGAGATGAATGGACAGCGTTCTCCTTCTCATGCTGTCCTTCCTGCTTTTGAATATAACTGCTCATTGTTTTGATGTCAGGGACTAGAGCATATAAAATGTGAACACAGGGCAACAAATTTCCAGATGGAAGACAGGATGCTGATGATGTGAAAAGACAGAAAGAGCTGGGGTTCTTGACTGAGGCAGGAACTCTAACTGGAACTGTTTACCTTGGGATATTCTATCAATGAATATCGTTATGGAGTAGACCAGTATTAGTTAGATATTCGGTACAACTAAATTCTTCCCACCATGGTAAGAAATTTCAGGATTCTGCAAAGGGAGCATATAGCATCAGGGCCAAGTGTGGGAAGATGTTCCACAGACAAATGTGGAGACCCACATTAAAGAAAAAGCATAATATGGACAAAGGAGCAAATTGAAAGATTTTCAGTATGGTTGGAATTTAAAATGTGTTTTAAGAAATGAAGTTGAGATGTAGGCACAAACAAAATCATGGAGGGCCTTATAATCCAAGAAATGACATTTGGCTTTTATCCTAAGGGCAAAGAATTTATTGATGGTGTTAGGAAAGTTAGGTGATCAGATTTGCAATTTTAGAATTTATGCTGGATGAACAGCCTAAACGAGGTTGCTAGCAGAGGATTTAGAGAGTAAGTTTCAGAACAGGAGATGGAATCAATTCAATCTTGCAGTTGATTGGATTTCTATGATGAGGAAGTGGGAGGAGCACCCAGTGATGCTAAACATCTGTCATGGCAACAAGGAGGAGTAACAAGAAACCTGTAAGAAGTGAAGACATTGATAATGGAGATTTCTTTTAAAAATAGCTGTCTTGAATATTAGTGGTTATCTAAGTTTGAATTCTCTAATAATAGAGTTACAAATCAAAGAGATGCATAAAATAGCCTTACATAATTATGATGCACCAGAAGACCTTAAAAACCATGAAGAAGCCAAATCCCAACTGCATTTCTTTTCCAATGACCTCCTTATTTCCTTCCAGCCTAAGTTCAGCTTTCATCATCAGTGTCAAGTGTACACTGGGAGGTTAAGAACTCCACAGAGACTAATATGTGCATCAAGGATGTATTTATCAATCACGGTACTTACAGGTCTAATATAAGATTAATAACCTGCTATGTTAAGACCCTATACCATAGCTTAGTGTATTCATCAGGATCGCAATAAGAAAAAAAGTGTACCTTCAACCTAGGATGGTTCAAGAAGAGTTCATTTACAAAGGGACTATTTACAAAATGTTGCCGGAGTACAGAGGAACCACAATGGATAGCACAGTCACTGAGGGCTAGAAACAGAGTAGTTACCACCCACAAGCCCAAAGGGACAAGGAAGGGGCAGTTACTAGAACCCATAAGAAGAGAGAAATGCATATAAGACTGTCTTGAGAGAAGCATCCCTTCAGTCTGATGACATACCCAGCAGAAACAGTCTCACAGACAGCCGACCGGAGGAATAAAATATCCTGACCTCACTCTCTTCCTTCCTCCAATTTTCTGCCAGGGCTCCTAATTAGCTGAACTCAACTGGGGGACCTTGGATAAGACACCTCTTCGATATAATCATGTAGTCAGCCTGCACCCAAACAGGGGGGAGAAGATCAGCCTGCATCCAAACAGGGGGGAGAAGAGGAAAGAGTTAGTCTGAAGGGGTAAATAGTATATATCCAGCATGAATGTAAGTGGAAGTATTATCCGAATCCATTACCTATGTCAAAATGAAATTCATATGTGAATTTAACAGCTAGGTTTTCAAACACTATGAGATGAATGGCTAGAATAGAGACAGAAATGTTTCAGCTCAAAAGATCTGCATTGATAAAATAAGTGCTCACCAAAGCCTAATTAAGTATTTTTAATTACTTTCCTGCTAAAGATATTAGCCCATATTTGCTTTTAGCCATTAACAGCTTTGTGGGTGGGAGAAGGAGCTATGAAAGATTAACTATGAATGAAAGTGAACAAAATTGCAATATTAAACTACATTACTGCTTAGCCATTACTAAAAATTATAATTGTGTTTTTAGTGAATTATACTTTTATAGTTCAAGTGGTATGATAGTTTCTAATAATGAAAGGGAATAATGGCAATAAAAGATTTCTTAATTTGATTAGGGTTTTGGAAAACATTTTATTTTTTATTATTTTTGGCTGCGTTGGGTCTTCGTTGCTGCGTGGGGGCTTTCTCTAGTTGTGTTGAGCGGGGGCTACTCTTCGTTGTGTTGCACGGGCTTCTCATTGCAGTGGCTTCTCTTATTGTGGAGCACAGGCTCTAGGCGTGTGGGCTTCAGTAGTTGTGGCTCGTGGGCTCAGTAGTTGTGGCTCACGGGCTCTAGAGCACAGGCTCGGTAGTTGTGGCTCATGGGCTTGGTTGCTCTGCGGCATGTGGGATCTTCCAGGACCAGGGCTCGAACCCATGTTCCCTGCACTGGCAGGCAGATACTTAACCTCTGCACCACCAGGGAAGTCCCTTCCCCTTAACTTTCAATATTTATGTTCTACACTCTTCTTCAGGTTAGGGAAGGTAACCTGAGGGTTACATATTATAGCATAACTTTACTATGAGTCTACAATAATCTGTTGATTATTTATACAAAAAAGTCAGCAGTTCCACTCGTAACATAACAAAACACATATTGAGATTTATTATTAATGCTTAATTGTTCATTCAATCACTTAAAACATTTCTTAAGATCCTGCTATGTGAAAGAAATATGTTAGGTTTTCTTTTCCATTTTATTAATATTTAAATTTGTTTATGTGTTCAGTAACTCATGGGTGAAAGAAATAGGAGGAAAGAGAAGGAGAAGGAAGCCCAATATTTGCTATATGGAGATGTGAACATTTGCTACGGATAAATAGCAATGAATAATATAATTTAATATATTAGTTATAATTGATTTGGCTTTTTAAAGTATCTCAAATAATTCTTAAACTTCATTGATTTTGATTTTGAGGGTTTTTTTTAATTGATGTCTAAAGTAGATGACGACTGAGAAAATATATTTGAAATGTTATATGTGAAAAATAAACTCTCTTCAGCAATATAAAGACATTAGTTTACCTACCTCTTAGGACATTAGAGGTCTTTTAATGCATTTTCATTATGAAATAAGTATCACCTCTAGGGAAAACAATATAAAACTGAAGCTACTAACATTTTTCCTGTGGTTACATTTCTACCAAGTCGTTTTTCTTGTATAAGTCCTATGGTTTCCATTTTAGAAATTTATAACATAGAGTGACAAGAAAAATAATCACAGCCATAAGATTTTATTTCTATATGCCAAGTTTACACTCAGATTCTAACATTAAAACCAATTTGTTAGACCAATTCCAGAAGAGACGATATTAAGTTTAATCCATATATGCAAAAAGTGAGTATTTATAGTTACAATATTTTATTCACCCTTAAATGTGTTCTTCTCTCCAAATATTTTAAGCGTTAGATAGAGATGGAAAGGATTTATGTAATGGGATAAGATGACATTATAAACAAGTGGACATTCATGGTCTTGGCTAAGGTATAAAATCTAATCTCCATATCTATAACGACATTTTATAACAAATTCAATACCGTATCTTTTTAGCAGGTTTGGGGAGTGGGAGTGTGGTTTATTGGATGGGCTTCAGGTTGCTATTATTCATCACTTACATAAACTCCATTGATAGCCATTTCTAAGGCAAACAAAGAAAATATTTGGATTCATTTAATAGAATTCTTTATTACGTGTGAGAGAATACTTGTGTTGGTTTGGACATTTTTTAGGAAATGATTTAAAATAAGTTTTATTATGAAATGACTGCACAATATCCTTCACAAGAAATGGGAATAAGCTTATTGATTAAGAGTTTAATCTTCCAATTTTTCTCAACTTTACCAAGGATAATTTCAAACCCCAAGAGTTTTAGTATGTTATTGATTAAATAGCTCTAAACAGTCAACTTTTTATGCATTAATACATATGAATATAATAATGTAATATTATAATTTATGAGTAATATCAAAAACAAATTAGAGTTTCAGATTATTTGACTATAGCTTATTTTTACTATGAATGGAAAAGCATTTTTCATATGAATAAATCATCCTATTTTTCATGTCATATTCCTGCAGATGCTAGTTTTATAGTTGACATTTAACAACTGAGCTGTACCTACTAGGAGGTAATGAAGACAATTTAGGTATAATATAATACCTTAAGATGTGAAGATAAATAGTTTGTGTGGGGTATTGTCATTATCTTGATAGAAGATAGTACAAGGCCAAAACAAAACAAACAAAAAACCTAGAGAAAAAAACTGTTTCTCTTCCCTACAATGCTACTTTAACATGCAAACACTGTGATATGCCAGCAATGTTGCAGCAATAACAAACTCTCATCTGATTAGGGATCACTTTAAAGTTCACATACTTAGTTGACATTGACCAGTTTCCCAGAATGTCTCACATAGTTTGTCACCATCTTTGGTTAATATAATGGCTGTTCTCTTGGAGAGAAAAAATGTTTTCAAGTTAATATTATATCTCAATTCAGTCAAATATTTATGGAGCAGCTACTTGTGCCAAACCTTCTGCAAGTTCCTGGAGGAAATGAAGCTAAATAAGACTCATGCCATTTAATACCTAGAATTCCAAGGAAGATAGAACCCTGGACGATGGAGAGTAAACTCCAAAACATCTTATTTAATGGCTTTATGGAAAACCATTGATTTTGGTACTGACTACAAATGCTCAAGAACTCAATGAGAGGAAAACAAAGTATTTCTTTTGATCATCTCCTGAGCTTCAAACTGTTTTTCTAGCTATTATTTATTCATTCCTCTTTTGATAATTACCATATCCTAACATTAACTAGTTTTTCTGCCAAACTCAACCACTTCAGCCTTCCTCCTCCTCCAGTTCAATCTTGATTAATGACATTGCACAAGGATTCCCTTTTCTCTACATCTTCATCTGTATTTGTTAATGCTTATCTTTTTAATGATGGCCATTCTAACAGGCATGAGGTGGTATTTCATTGTGGTTTTGATTTGCATTTCCCTAATGACTAGTGGTGTTGAGCATCTTTTCATGTACTTGTTGGTCATTCATATATCTTCTTTTGAAAAATGTCTATTCAAGTCCTTTGCTCATTTTTAACTTGGGTTATTTAATTTGGTCATCGAGTTGTATGAATTCTTTATGTTTTAGATATTAAACCCTCATGAGATATATGGCTTGAAATTAATTATTAATTAATGGCAATGTAGACATGCTATAAAGTAATTCTCAAAACTGTATATTCACATAAATGTATAAAATTTAAAAGAAAAATAAATTTAGACTCCAAGTATTACAACATGCATTTATTGAATCTTTACTTTGTGACAGGTTCTGTGTAAGAGCTTCAATGCATACCTGATTTAATTTAAAAGTTTAGGAAGGATTTTTGACTCTTCATGTATAAAGAATGTAAGAAGACGTATTTATCTAGAGTGCTGCAGACTACTTCTCCTGTCTTGATGAGAAGAAAAACTTGTATCTATAACTCATAAAGATATTTGAAAAATGGAGGGAGTGCTATTTTCCAAGTCTACCAATGCAATTTCAGTTTGTGTTTCTACTATTACAAGTGTGACTTCCTTTGGCCTCTTTGAAAACAGATGGGAACAAAAATCCAGGTGAGTGTGTTAACTACGATATTGGCGAGGAAATTGATTTTTCTTCTTTTCTATAGAAAAGAGAATAAAATCAGTACTTTTGTATGCATTGCTCTTGCTTTCCCCAAATAAAATAATTCTCTCCGTTGAAGGGTTTTGTTAAACTCCTAGTCTCTGAAAGGATTACACCGATTCAAATGTCATGTATGTTGAACAGCCCAGGAATGAAACAATGTACACCTGTGGTGGGCAGGAAATGGTGTGCCATTTTCCCCGTTTCTCACCATTTTAATTAAAGAAAGAGAATTGTTTATGGCTCCCAAGTCCTTCATGACTGTGACTGGCCATGTGAGCTTCATTCTGATGGGCAGGACACTTTTTTGTTTTAATCAAGAGAAATTTGATCAATTCTTAATCCATAGCTAGCCACAACGTTTAGTTCTAACTGAGCAAGTCCAGTTACAGCGAAACCAAAATCACAAACTCATTATGAAGTATTTTTCCCTTGCTTCCTACCTTTCACATCTCCAATTCTACCTTATTTCTTCCCTTTCCTAATCTGAAATGCCTCCATTACCAATAACTGTTACTGATTTCTGAGGCATCAGTGATTTTCACCCAATTTTTAAATGATCCAGATCCGCAGCTATTAGATTATATTTACACCTTGAACTATCTCCTATGGAACTACGTTCCTCAGAGAGTTGTTTCGTTTCAAAGGAAACTTTCTTACTTTGCGGGAATGTGAATTAAAGTTCATTTCTATTAAAAATAATTTGTTTTCCAAGTAATTTAATGTGTCCATTATTTGGTAATAAAAAACTGTTTTAGAAAAAGTTAATGATAATTTTTCCTGAAACCCTATCATCGCCTATGTCCAATAATTTTTCAGAATAATAAATGGAAAAGTTCTGAGCTCAAGCAATGTTTGGCTAAAGTCAATTCAGCTTTCATCAAATGAACAAAAAACTCAGCAGATTTTTTTTTAAACAACTTGCACTAAGTTTGGATTATAACTGAGATTTGATTTCAGAAAGGAAATTTCAGTACATTAAATTACCTCCCAATGACTAAAACAGGATTATAAACTCTCTTTACTGAGAGTTTCTATAATATAATTTTGACATACTTATGACCCATTAAAAATCTACCCTATGACAAAAACTGGACATATTTATATTTTATTATTCATTTATTTTGAAAATTTATCTAGACTACTTTTTCACATAATTTGGAAAACTCTCCCCAGGCATCTTCCAAAAAAGGGTCTTTCACTCACTTAAACAGAAAAACAAATCAATTTCTGGTTTAAAAAAAAATTAAAAGTTTCATTGTGTGCATCTATTTTCTCACCTAAATGTAAAGGCTTCACGGGAAGTGTTTTGACTTGCCTTTGTGATACTGACCAGGGTTCTTGGCCTTCCCTAATCAAAATAAATTGACTAGAGGCCACAGAAGAAATTTAGGCAAGATTTTATTGGGGCTCCTGCTGTAGCAGGAGGGAATGAGAACAAACAACGTGTTCCCTTGCTTGCTCGCTCCCTGGGGCACTGGGGTGGTGAGGGGGTGGTGAGCTTGTTCCTCCACTGGGGTGAAGGTAGGGGTGTGTTCAGGGGGTCGGGCCAGAGGGATGGCTTAGGTAGTTTGCCCACCCCTTATGTTGTGTTGTGTGCAGAGAGCATGCTCAGTACATTGCCTTTGCTCCAGGCTCTTCAAAAGTGGCAGTTGGGTTTTTTTGTCTCTTTGTATCTTTTGTCCAGAATTTGCCCTAACTGTGCATGCATGCAGTTATTTTTAGTCCCATATAGTTTCTTTGTACTTTGTTGCTCAAGGAGAGGTATGTCCAGGTCAAGCATTGCAGGACTGCAGCATAGGGTCATAGGTCCCAGCCTGTCTCATTTGTAAGTTAACATTTCTCCCAAAATGAAGCATTATAAAGTCATCTTAGTTCCATTACGCCACCTGGATCTCCACATGTGACTAAAAAGTGAAAGGAGTATTTCAGAAATTAGAAAAATAGACGCTGTCTTTGGCCTCAAGGGTTTATTATAGAAGACTGTAAAACTACATCTGATTCAGTACCAAAAGAGGTGTTTTGGTTAATTTTTACTGTATGTGTAATTTTCTGAAACTCTTCTGTAAGAATCACATAAGATTCCACATGATGTCAATTTATATTCATGAGTACTAAACAAATTTCATGATATTAGGTACAGATTTTAGAAGACAAGAAATAAAGCTTCTTTCTCCGAGTTTTCATTCTTCAGTCATCGCCTATTAACCATGTATTTGCACCCTTAACCTCTCTCAAGAGAAGTCTTACCCTTTATTTGGGGGCAAAACCACATAGATCAGCTACATAGCTGGTATAATACGTAGTTCCCTTTTGTCTAAAATTAATTCTATTATATCCTCAGTGTTTACTTAATATATTTGTTTTTAAAGGCAACATTAACACATACAAACAGAAACTGATAAAAATTAGCTAGTGCTAATATGTGTTACATATTTTAATTTTTAAAAATTATTATCAATACAAACAAAACTATAAGTCAACATGCTCCAAAGTAAAAAAAATTAAAGTAGTGGATAATGTTTTACTGATGAACATCTATCACCTATTTTAGGGTTAATAACAGAGTTTAATTTTACATGTCTGATGCTTTATTTTCTGTCATCTTGGTTTTTTTGCATCTTAGCCTTGTGGACAATCCCATAAGTCACCACAATTATTATTGTTGTTTTAGAAATGAGGTAGTTTTTAACCATTGGTCAACTACCCTATGGGCTAATAAATTTAATACTGAATCTGAAATGCAATAGTGAAAAAGTTTAAAGAATTAGTGACCAAACAATGGTTCATTGTATGTTTACCACTCTTCTCATATTTAATTGGGGCATACAAAAAGAGTATCTGTTCAAGTAATCTACTTAAAATGTGAGCACAGTCTTTACTACAAAACATGTTATTTTCTGTTTGGCATTTTGTATGCCATGTGATGGTTGAATCCTCCCACCACTCTCTCTGCTCAAGTCACTGAAAAACTTTCAGCTTTATAGAACACCGTGACATCCTATGGCCTTCCTTTGGCACAAGCAAGAGGGTGACAATAACACAAACGGAGACACTTAAGTCATATATCACTCTCCTTTTATAAAGTCATTTTCAAATATTTCGGAACATATGTGTAAGTGTTTTGTAATATCATTAAGATAAAAGCACAAAATATTAAAAAAATCCCATAGAAATCAAACTCTTCAGAATATATGCTTTAGGGACACTGGAGATCTAAGGTTTAAATAGTTTTGGAAATCCTGATTGTTTCCTAAGCATCTCTTTGTGGGAAAGTGAGCAGGTGCCGGAAGCAGAAAGGCCGTTGAGACTAGGCCTGGACAAGACACTGCTTCAGGAAAGAAGGAAGTGTTATAAATGGGACAGAAGAAGTTAAAATACTTAGAAGTCAGAACACTGGAGCATTTTCCCAGTTGGGCTGAGGTGGGATTGTCCCAATCATATCAGCAGCTAATCCTCATTTCATGTCGTTAAATTAGAATTTATTTAATCCTAGCACTTCAATGAGGTGTAAACGTAGATACATTCCTGTCTGGGGGCTAAACTGCTGCCAGAATTATGCCGTTTCGGGTGTCCGAAAAAGGACGTGATATGCAGGGGAAAATATGCATCTTTCCTTTTTTTCACTTTCTTTGCTTTGTATAACTAGGAAGTGAGAAAAACTAAAAAACAGAACGTTGAAACTAAGGCAAATGCAACTTGGTAGCTCTGTTATGGAAGTCTGGGACCTGACAAATGACCATGACATTCGTTACCTACCAACCTTGCATGATTGCTGTATCTTCCTAAGGGTAGCTGCCTGGGATTAGTTGAAGCTCAAAGACCTTTAACCTTCCCTGACCTTTTCTGAATGAGACCTCAATACACTGCACCAGCAAGGGCCAGAAAGAGAGGAGACTGTCCTAAAGAAAAAAAATTGCATGTCTGTATTTTGTATCTGCATCTATGTGAGCACACACACACGACATGTTGCTATCCACATAGCTAAAACGGTGGAGCAGAAAAGCGATACAGAGACACAAGAGTCCTAGTGAAGTGAGGATGGGGCTGACAGTCTGTGATATAGATCCCTCCATGGGAAAGTACACAAGGAATTGCTCTGCTACCTATTTCTAACCTCCACCAGTACTCTTTTTCGCTTCTCTCCCTTCTTAACACCAAATGTTTTTCTGGTCATAAAAAGAAACGTATTTTTCTATCTTTGTTGATACAAAAACATTTGGGCATATATAATATGATTACATATACTATCTATATGTAGCTATATAGAGACACAACTTGTATCTCCAAAGTTAAGCTCTTGATTAAAATCACTTTCATTCGTAATCTGAGAGCGTTGCTGTTCTGAAGCCGTCAGGTTTTGCAAGAGGAATTTTCTGCTTTCTATATTTCATTTTTTCTCTGCACCTTCTTTTGTTTCTTCCCCATACTTCCCTAACAGTTAATCCTAATAGTTCCTCTTCTTAGCCTCTTATAAGCAGTCATTCTATTAGAAAATTCTTCACCTTTTGTAGGTTATATTTAAATTAAATACAGCTGCGTCTTCTACAAATCAGGGCATATCTATACCTGACTAAATTTAATATAACGGCATCTACCACAAACTGTCAACACTTTGGTCAAAGTTAGACATGAGACGCATGTGTTTCTAGTCTGCACACACACTATCTTTCAATGTCACCCTTTTAAAAGCTCTAGAGACCAAGGTTTGAGAAGGAAGATAACAGAAAAGAATCTTTGTAAGACTATCTTTTAAAAAGGAAAAAACTGAGAAAAGTGAATTGATTTATTTTTCTAGGAAATAAGACAAGTTTGGGAAATTGAAGAGTTGAGTCCACTAATGAAGGCATATCTATAATAAAGGGCCTAAATTTATTAATAGAGCGCTGAATTATCAGCTTATCCTCCAAAACAGCTTGTAGTAGAAGATAAGAACAATCTCCCAAACCATTCTCAAAATGCACTTTCTTCAGGAATAAATAAGAATTTGAAGATTCTGCAGATTAAAAAAAATAGAGTAACCAACTACAGATGACATTAGATTTCAGTTACCAGTCTGATATAACCTAGAAATTAAAGATGGAGTGTAATATTCTTAAAGGGAAGGACAGCCGTGTGATCACAGAGAGTCCAACTGATGTATGGTGCTATATACTATTCATACCGTATGAGAGAATTTTAATTGAATCCTTAATAGCTTTTGGAACAGAGACCTCAAACTGTGCTGGTCAATATAAAATGCAGGATTGAGCAGAAGAGTCTAATTTTCATTAATGAATAACTGAGCCATCAAGTCTCTAAATGTGGCAGTGCTTAAGGGATCTGGTAAGAGGGCAAACTGATCGCATCCACCATCAGCAGTCTCACATCCTGTGCCAAATCCTATAAATAATATAAATGTGGTATTGCTTAAAACTGAGACGAATAATCTTAGTGGTTCAGAGCACGGGAGAAATCTGTAAGAGGCTGAAAAACAGAACAGTTGGGTATGCCTCACAGTATGACCTGCACACCTGGGCACATCCTAGGTTCTAGCACTGCACTAAAACAGAAAGTTAAAGCAAATTTGAGCATGAGACAATAAGCAGGGTGATCAACTGGAATAACGAAGTGGGAGAAACCAGAAATAGAGATTTCTCTATACCATCCCCTAACCTCAGGGTCAAGCAGTAGGGTACAGGGCATCTTACTCAAAGCAGGAATATTTACTGTGGGAGTTTGAGGAAGAGAGACAAGGTAGTCATCTAGTTGCATATCCTGTCTACCACCCTCCCCCTAAAACAGTGTGGGCCATAATCCTACAAGTAGTTCCCAGACCTCCCGTAGGCTGACTGTCCCTGTAGGATGTATAAAAGGCAAAAATACTCAAATGCATACTTGAATACAGAATACAAAAATCACTCAACATTTGAGAAGTACCATCAATATCAGTAACAATATCAGTAACAATAAATGTGAACAACAAATAATGTGATGGTTTAAGCTCACCTAAATTATGAAATGCTCATTCTGGATTTATGCTATATCCTGTTAACTGATTATTACAAGCGGTACATCTAAAACCAAATAAAATAAGAAAACTGAAAATATTGTAGTGGTGAATTGGGGTTATGTATTATAGAATAAGTACATTATTTATCACAGATTTCTCCGTACAAAATCCCTCGAAAAATAGAAAGGAGAATAAAATAGGCATAGTAGACCAAGAGAACAGTGTGTAAGGGTATCAACAAGTTTTTGGAAGGTAGAAAACAAGGAGAAACAGATTCTAGAAGAATTAAGAGCAGTTCAGGAATTCCCTGGCGGTCCAGTTGTTAGGACTCGGCGCTTTCACTGCCGCAGCCTGGATTCAATCCCTGGTCAGGGAACCCTCAAACCATGCGGTGTGGCCAAATAAAAATAAAATAAAATAAAATATAAGAAATATTAAAAAGAGTAGTGAACATCAAGTGTCTCTAGAGGGTAGCGCTAATGAGAAGCCAACTGAACTAGCCATTCCTAAAAGGCTCAGGAGTTGGAGGCAAGAGAAACTGTGTAAGGCAAGACTGAAAACGAGAAGATTAATAGAAAATTGAATAAGGAGAAGTATAAGACATCCATTAACCATCAAAAATTTTTAAAACTGATTATCAGCTCACACTTCAAGAAGCTCAGTGAAGCCTGAACAGGGTAAAAGCGGCCATCTCTTTTGGAAAAATTGTATTCCTCCATTTACCTCCTGAAGTAAAGCTGCTGGCTCACTGGGGCTCTTGATTCAGTTTCCCCTATATGCCTAAGTTGGGTGTGCTGGTGACCTGGCTAGACTACAATCCAATGGTGTCCAGTGGACTTCAACACCTTGTGGGAACTGGGGCTCAGGGAAACTGCACAATAAAATTATGACACTCTGGTTACTGTCAGAGCTGTGAGTAAAAGTCTTATATCTCTGAGTCAGGAATCCCATGTCTTCTACCAACATCCATAAAAATATGGCAGCGTAACTTGCTAGCTTGCAAGAAGGGCAAAATCTCAAATCCTTAATGGTTCTTGACAATTATTATCAAACACAATAGACTTGAAGGCAACAAACATTATTAGATATTATGATACAAAGAGACATTTCATAAATGAGTCATCCTAACAAGAAGACATCACAATCCTAAGTCTGTAGGCACACCAAAAAAACTCCCAAAAAACAAAAACAAAAAACACTCACATTTAACGAAATTGACCTAATTAACCTACATAGAAAATTGTATCTAATAGTAATGTAGTTGACATTTTCCCCAAGTTTATAAGAAACATTTATCAAAGTATCGTAAGCTGGAGCAAAAAGAAAGCCTCAGGAGATTTGAAAAGATTAAAAAGTTTTAGATTCTGTCTTTTGATCAGATTCTTAATTAAACTAGAAATCAATCACAAAAGATTAGTAGAAAATGTCCATATGTCTGAAAATTAAAGATATATTTCTAAATACACCATAGGTTAAAATAGAAGTCAAAATGGAAATTATAAAATATCTCAAAATGAAAAATGACAAAGATGCCACATATCAAAATTTATGGAATGTAGCTAAAGCAGTATTTTCAAGACCTCTTGGCCTTAAATATATATAATAATGAAAAGGAGAAGTTAAAGAGCAATACTTCCAACTTCAATGTTAAAATGCTAGAAAAGTAACAAGTCAAATCTAAGGAAATAGAAAAATAAATAATAAATATAATAACATGAATATATATATGGTATAGACAAAGTAAAAACAATAGACAGTAAAGAGAAAACACAAAACCAGAAGTCATTTCTTGTGAAAGACCAATGACATTGATTCTTAAAAAAACCCTTAGCAAAATTGATCAAAAGAGAAAACACCAATAGTGTTTACCAAAAGTAAACATTACATATAGATTCTTCACACTTAAAGAAAATAAGAGTATATCATGAATAAAGTTGATAATTTGTAAGAAATAGATGAAATCTTCACTAAGAAAATAACTTACCAAGATGATAGATGAAACAAAAACTCTAAATAATTCTATGCATACTAAAGAAGTTGAATCTATTATTGAAATCCTTGTCAATTAAAAAAAAAAAAAAGTCAAGACTACTCGGCTTCAGCAGCTGATTTGTTCCAGGAATTTAAGGAAGAAATAACATGCCTTAAATTCTTCCAGTGAACAGCAAAATAAGGAAAATTCATAACAATCTTTATGAGAATAGCAAGACGGTCCCAAAACCTAACCAGAACATTAGAAATAAAGGAAAATTACAGACTAATTTCTTAACTAATACAGATGCAAAAACTTTTAGCCAGGTATAAGAAAAAAGAATCTAGTGATACATACAAAGTCCAATATGTTTCAGCTAATGAATGTTCATTTCAGGAATGCAAGTATCATTCAAGGTTAGAAAACAATGTAACTTAACTACATTAAAACAGGAGAAAAATCACACGTAATCATTTCGATAGATGTATAAACAGCATATCATAAAATTTAACACCTATTCACGATAAAATGTCTTAGCAAGGCAGGAATGAAAGAGAAATTTCTTAATATTGATAAATAATATCTTTAAAATCTATAGCAAGTATCATACTCAATGATGCACTCTTGAAACCTTCCCTCGAATGAGACAAGTATGCGTTTACCTTTACAACTATCCCGTGTTGTGCCAGAAGCACTAGCCGGTGAAATAAGAAATAAATAAAAGGTGTAAGGGTTGTAAAGAAAGAAATAAAATGCCATTATTCACAGAAGTCATGTTTGTTAACCTAGAAAATTCAAAATAATCTGTAGATAAACTATTAGAACTGATAAATATAATGCTACTGGATACAAGAATAATGTTCAAATATTAATTATATTTCTATATAACAGCCAACAAAAAAAAAAAGAAAAGAAAAATATACCACTTACGATGGCACTCAGAAACATAAAATACTTTGGAAATATCTAATTAAAGGTATGTACATCTTTTTACTGAAAATTATAAAACATTTTTCAGAGAAAATTTCAAGGACCTAAATAAATGGAGGGATACACCATACTTGTGAATTGAAGGATTCAATGTTATAAAGATGTCAATTCTCTCTAAATTAAACTGTAGATTCAAGGTAATTCCTGTCAATATTTCAGCAATACTTTTGATTGACCAGCTGGTTTTAAAATTCATATGGAAATGCAAAAGACTAAAATGGCTAAGGCATTTTTGAATAAGTAGAACAAAGCTGGTGGACTGACATTACTCAATACCAAGACCTATTCTGAAACTATACTAATTAAGACAATGTGGTATTAACTCAAAGATAGACAAAGGAATCCCTGCAACAGAATATAGTCTAGAAACAGACTCCCATATATTCAGCCACTGGTTTTTTATGACAAACATGACAAAACAATGTAATAAGAGAAAGTATAGTCTTATTCATAAATGGTGCCAGATGGAGTGGATATTCATTTGGGAAAAAATGAATCTTGACCCCCTACCTCACCCTGTATGAAAAAAATCTATTCCAAATGGATCTAAATGTGAAAGGTGAAACAATAAAGTTTTCAGAGGAAAATATAGGAGAAAATATGATCTTGGAATAGGCAAAATGTTCTTAGAACTCAAAAAAAATGTTTAACTGAACTTTATTAAAATTAAGACCTTCAGTTCATCAAAGACATTATTATGAGAGTGAAGAGCAACCACAGAACCCAGACAAAATATATCCAATATATCATATTTAGAAAATATAAAGAAATTCTAAATCACTAAGAAAAAGATAGACAAAGCAATTTTTAAAATGGCAAAAGACTTGAACAGATATTTCACAAAAGAGATTGTCAACATGGAAATAAAAATATGAATAAAAAGCTCAACTTTATTAGAAACCAAGTGAATGCAAATGAAAACCACAATGATTACTGCTACAAAACGACCAGGTTGGAAATGCCAATTGTCATCTAGGATGTGAAATAAACGGAATGCTCTTACATTGCTGATGACAGTGTGAATTGGAACAAGCGTTCTGGAAAACTGTGGCAATGTTTATGGAAGCCAAAAGTATGCATTTTTCTATGACCCAGCAAGTTTACTCCTAGTTACATATCCAAGATAAACGCACCCAAATGTTCAGCAAAATTCGCTGAGTAAAACATTCAACATAACACTATTAATAATTGACTAAAAATATATTCCCCAAATACCATCAACAGTAGAACTGATAAATAGATTGCCATATATTAATGAAGTTGAATATTACACAGCAGGGATATGGATTGAAATCTCTACAATTGCATGCAACATTATGAATAAAACTCATATATATAATCCTTAGTAAGAGAAGTCAGACACATAAGGGTATACTCAATGTGCTTCCATTTATGTAAATTATAAAAACAGAGCAAATTAATCTATACTGTAAGAAGCCAACATAGTGATTATTCATAAAGGATGTGATAGTGACTAGAAGGAAGTAGGGCTTCTAAAGTGATGATAATAATTCAGTTTCTTAATCTGGATGCTGGTTGCCCGGGTAGGCTTAGTTTGTGAAAATTCATCAAGCTGTGTACTTAAAGTATGTGCATTTTTCTTTACATCTGTTTTACAGCAATAAATTTTTAATTAATAGTTTTTTGGTATAGCCAGTTATACTAAAGCAAAAATAAGAAGTTACTAAGTTCCTAGAAAAAATGTTTTTAGACCTTTTTGGGGAAAAAAATCTGTTAAGCTTTACTTAGTAACAAAAAAGAAAACTAAAATAAATGGAGAGCTGTAATGTGTTAATGCTTGGGAACTCTGAATACTGTAAAAATGTCTGTTTCCGTTGATTTATCTGTAAATTCAATCTAACCCAACGCACTGCACAAAAAAATGTTTATGTCCACTGACAAGCTGATTCTTAATTTTTATGCAATCAGAATAGCTGAGACAACTTTAACAAAATGGAACAAGAAATTTTATTTGATCAAGCAGCAGGATAAAAAAATTTAAACCATAGATTTTGACTCCAGAATCATGCATATACAAGAATTCAGTGTGCATCTCACGTCGGTAAGGAAAAGATACACTTTTAATTAAGTGGTGTTGAGAAAATTAAAAACAAAACAAAATGAAGATAGATCCTTACTCATACTATACAAATATAAATTCTAAATGAATTAATGTCTCAAATGTAAGAATGTAACAAGGTAAGAAAGCTCTACAGGTATAAAAGGAAAAATATGAACATATGTTTATGATCACATAGCAAAAGTTTAAAAAGCCATGAAGACTTTTGGACCCTGAGGGCATTATGCTAAGTGAAATAAGTCAGACAGAGAAAGATAAATACTGTATGATCTCACTTATATGTGGAATTTAAAAGAATAAAAGACACACACACACACACACAAACCTAACTCAAAGATAGAACAGATTGGTGGTTGCCAGAGGTGGTAGGCATGGATGGTAAAGAGGGAGAGGTGAAATGGGTAAAGCTGGCCAAGTACAAAGTTCCAATTATAAGATAAATAAATCCTGGGATGCAACGCACAGCTTGGTGAATATAGTTAACAATACTCTACTGTGTATTTGAAAGTTGCTAAGAGAGTAGATCTTAAAAACTCTCATTACAAGAAGAAAAGATAGTTTGTAATGATGTGTGGTGATAGGTGTTAACTAAACCTATTGTGGTGATCATTTCCAAAGCATACATATATCAAATCATTATGTTGTACACCTACAACTAATACAATGTTGTACTTCAATTATATTGCAATTTAAAATAATTAAAAATGAAAAAGTCATGAAGGAATAAATTGATAAATTTTAAAACACAAATAATGAACTGGGTATGAGTATTTATCACTTAGATAATAAGACAAAGAATTGGTATTCAGAATGCATAAGAAAATTTGACAAATAAGTTAAACCAAAAAAAATATTGACTTAGCAAAGCATATGCTCAGGCAATTTATAGAAAATAAAAAGTAAAAGACCAATACAACCATAAAAGATGATAGCCCTCAATAATCAACAAGGCAATTCAAAAATAAAACAAAAAATCTGATGCCATTTTTTTCATCCTTTAGATTAGCAAAAATTACAAGTTGATTATAGCAAGCATTGCTGAGATTGTCCGCAGTTTCATACACTGCTATAAAAGTAGTCGTAAAATGCTATGAGTATAAATTGGTACAGACATTTTGAAAGAACTATGCCATTACATAATAATGCCACTTCTGAGAACAATATTTACCCTAAATAAAAAATATCATATGTACAAATAGACTTGCACAAGAATGTTCATTATTTAGCATTGCTAATACTAAAAGCAGGGGTGGAGGGGAGAGGGAGAGAGAGAAATCCTTAATTGAATAATAGCTAAGTACACTGTAGTTAAATATACCTAAACATACAGTAGTACAATGGATATTATGTAAAAGTATGCAGTGGTTGTCAGGGTAGATCTATAGATCCTAGCTTTCTTGAGATAGCACTGTACATACTTATGATACTATAGAGGTTGATCCACACCTACTAACGTGGTTAGATAGTCAAGATCAAATGTAAAAAAGCAAGTTGAAGAAAATGTTACTTCATTCAATATAAAAATGCAGATGAAAAGTAAGAATAAAAACACTCAATTAAATCTTTCCCTTCATATACAAATATTTTATGTAAATTCACAGAAAAAAACGTGTGGATGAATGGCCAGAAAAAAACTGGTGACAGTGATTATCTTCAGGGAGTGAGGGGATTGGCGTTTGGAAGGTGTCTTCACAGGTGAGTATCATGAACACCTAGTATTTTTATCCCCCAGTATCTGCTCCCCTCCTTAAGGTCCACTGATTTTGCTTTTGGAGAAACCCCCTGTGTCAACCAAAATGCTTGGGTGAAACTGAACACACTTCATCCTGGACTGAAGAATGTAAGTAAGACCCAAAGCAATCAGTGTTTTTCAGGTCCATACAAACAGTGATTGGCTCAAGACTATAATTCAGAACAAATGAAATTCAGTTCTGGAGACTTTTTAAAAGCTATTATAAAATGCGAAACCAAAAATAGGAAAGCTGAAGCCATGGCAACCATCTTGCAACTTTAGAACCAGAGCCTGAGAACAAAGCCAAGTTCGTGGGGATGGGTGAGGTGAGCCAGACAAAGAGTGAATCAGGGTCCTGCCACCACTGGAACTCTGAGAAGCCAAGAGCTTCCGTCACATAATCAACACATCCACGCAGGTGCTTAAGCCAGTTGGGTTAACTTTTTAGTCATTTGCCATCAAAAGCTTTCTCTAACAAAGATCTATCAGACTTATCTTTTTTGTTTTAATTTTTACTGGGGTAATACATTCATATACTCTATAATTAAAATTACCTTAAAAAGAACAAATAAAGAAAATACCATGTTTAGACTAAAGGATTTCTAAGGTTCACTCATTTTTATTAGTGTAAGATTTTTTGTTTGAGGTTTTATTGAAGTATTAGAGATAGAGTCATAAGAAAGTTTTTTTTATTAATTTTTTAATTGAAGCATAGTTGACTGACAGTGTTTCAGGTGTACAACAAAGTGATTCAATTTTATATATATATATATATATACACATACATATACATATATGTTTTTTTTCAGATTCTTTTCCATTACAGGTTATTATAAGCTATTGAGTAGAGTTCCCTGTGCTATATAGTAGGTCCATGCTGGTTACCTATTTTATATATAGTAGTGTGTATATGTTAATCCCAAACTCCTAATTTATCCCTCCCCTACTCCACTTTCCCCTTAAGTAACCATAAGTTTGTTTTCCACGTTTGTGAGTCTATTTCCATTTTGTAAATAAGTTCATTTGTATCACTTTTTTAGATTCCACATATAAGTGATATCATATGATATATGAATGAAATAATGTCATTTGCAGCAACATAGATGGACCTAGAGATTATCATACAAAGTAAGTCAGACAAAGACAAATATCATAAGAAAGTATTTTTAAAAATATAACACGTTAACTTGGCAGATAGTCTACAAAGACATAATCACTTCAAATCCTTCTTAGAGTTATGTGGATATAAACAATACATACTTATAATCAGAAAGGAAAAATCGTAGGTGGAATCAAACAAAATCCTTAAACAACAGAAATGTTTCAGTCGTTTTCCAAACTCATTCACCCCTAATTATTGCCAACAGAAAATGAGGGTTCTTCTTTTAAAATGTCACTCTCTAAAATGATGACACGGACAGCATGAAATATGTAGGTAAAGAGATAAACCCACTTCTTGTAACTGTTGTGCTTGGCTGAAAAGAAAACTACATCTTTGAATAGAACCTTTTAGATAAAGGCTCTTTTGTAATCTTCCTTTTCCCCTGTGCTTTACATTCTGGTCTCTTTTCTTCAACTCTTGGAGGATTTTGAGCACAAGAGACCCCATTCACTTCCTCTCTGTGTGTCTCTGCTCTCCTTACAGCCAGCTGTGTTCTTTCCCTAGAATGCTGCAGTATTCAACTGGGCATTTTCTACTTCATTTTTCCAGTTCGTTACTCATTTTACCCATTTCTAGTAAGACCACTGAGAACACAGTTTTCTCAATATAGAAAAAAAATGTTTTTTCTTCAATGGCCATTAGGTGTAATGTTAACATGGATAAATGGTGCCTTGCTGTGAGAGCATGACATTCATCATTCCAGCTCAGCCACAGAGGTGCCAATTGTGCAGTGGAGATGACATCTGTTTGTAGCAAAATGGGCCTAGTCCACAGTCATTTCACATGTGTGCTAATAGGCCAAAAAACAATTGCCACTATAAAAACTTCCAGTTTCTAGATATCAATCTGACGTAACAAGTTACATAAAAATTTGTAGTTTCTATCGTGTTCGTGTTTCATTTCCATGGCTACTTAGTCCCTCAGTTGTTTTGTAAAATGAAGCTATTGCTTATAATGCTGGATTTGTAAAACCAAAGCAAACAGGTGGTCCGTCTGCCACAAACCTGCAAGCTAGATTGTTCATTGTAAATTAATCACAAGGAAATACCTGGTTTGGTGCATAGAATCAATTCGTTTAGCAAAGGAGCAGTTTTGTAATCTAAGGCCTTCTTGGAAAGCTGAGTCGTTAGTAAATTGGATTGTATGTTTAAAAAGACAAAACAAGTTAAAATGACATATGGACACACTTTTTATTCTTGGACTTCAAAGGCATAGTGCAGATTAAACTACAACATCCCACTCTTGGTCAGTGCAGTGTGCTTTGTGGCTTCATTTTATTTTTTTTTTTTAACTTTAGCTTTTTATTTTCACTCTTATTTCCATTCTCCTACTACTCTAACTGCTTTAATTCACATCTTTAAAATCAATGCCTACTTCAAAATATGAAGTTCTATTTTATGTGTATCTTTAAAAATTTAAATTGATATACTGCTTTATCTTGTCTGACGCTTACTCTTCACTTCACATCACTCTAGTCATATTATTGTAAACCTACTACTTCTTACTGTAGCATAGTACTCCTTTGAACATTATCATTACATTTTGCTTCTCTGTTCCCTTAGCAATAAATACAGTGAAGGGTTCTTTGCTACTGCAAATCATACTGCAGTGAATATTCTCACCCATATCCATTTGTAACAGTTGTGTGAGAATTATTTCATTCAACAAACATGTGTTAAACATCTAACAAGTATCATGCACTGTTCTCGGCATGTAGGATACATCAATGAAAAAAAAAGAAGCTAAAATCCTGGGCTGCAAGAAGTTTGTGTTCTAGTGGATTTTCTCTAGAGAATATATCCAAGAAAGGAACTGCTGGATTTTATGGAATATACATTCTTAACTTCACTAATTAATTGCATTGCCAGAATCCCCTCTGAAATATTTTCACCAAGTTAAAACATGAGTAATATATGAGTACCATTGCTTCCCTGACTCAAATTTGGTTGATACAGGGAATTATACAACTCTGTAATATTTGGCAACCTGATAGAAATAAAATGACATATTATTTCTCTGATTTCTAGAAAGTTTAGTATTTACACACCGATCTCTAAATCATGTGGTTTTACCTTTGTGTAAACTGCCTATTCCTAATTGTTTTCAATTTTTTTGCTTTCTTTTTTTGTTCTTAAGCATTTAAAAATACTTTTATTAGAAAATAAGAAATACAGGGAAAGAAATTAGGAAAAGCACAACAGACCCAAAATAAGAAGGCAGGATATAAATAATATATAAATAATAGCAGGACACAATGAAATAGAGAAATATGGCCACAGTAAAACTTAAAAGATACAACATTTTAAAAAATGGTTCTTTGGGAAAAAAGCATCTAAAATAGATATAACTTTTTGCAATACATAACAAATATAACAGAAAGAAGTAACAAATAAAATTCAGAATAAGAAAAGCAACTAGATATATAATAGTGATTACAAAAATTATAAACTATGCATCAATAAATTTGGAAAATAAGATGAAATGTTAAAATCTTGGTAATAATATACTATTTCCAATTATTAGAAAAACAGACACTTTAATGTACAAATATCAACTAAATAAAAGTTAAAATGGTGATTTAAAGCAAAAACAAAACAAACAAACAAACCCACGTAGTTTGAGAGGTAACTTATATATTGTTAATGACCATAAATACAAGTTGTTACAGAAAATATTTAAAAATAGGAAAGTTGGATATCTCATTTAATAAGGTCAGCAAAATTACTTACTTTAAAATCAACAAAGATACAATAATAAGAGATTATACAAGTTAAAAACAAATAGCAAATTCTACTTTTGCCCATGAAGGATTACTACTATGGGAACTGCTCTCCCTGAAAAACTACAGAACAAGGCAAAATATATGAAAAGAGACCAGGACTATAATCTCTAACAAAAGGGAAAAATGAGGTGAGCCTTATGACTCACCAAATACACCTCCCAGAGATAGTTCCCAGCCTGCAGCATAGAAGATGGAAACTCAGACAAAGCTCAATAGCCTCCCTGTGTTGAGGAGATAGCAGGTGGAGTTCAGCAAGCCAATGAGCCTAGAATTGTATACTTGGGGCAGGGGGAGTCTTGAGAGGAGGGAACTGCACAGAGAAATAGCTCTGCACGTCTGCAGAGGAATCCCTTTGAGATTTCCACTAAATACTGCTCTGTGTATATGAGAGATCATAATAGAATCACCAGAAAGCAGTAGGCTGAACAATTTCCAGGGCTTTACACAAAGCTCTGAATCGTCTGTGCTGTCACTAGCTATGGTGAACAGACCTCATAAGAATGGGGCATTAAAGTTCTCATGCATTAAAGTTCTTGCCTTAGTAGTAAAACTAATTGAACACTAGGGGAAAGAAGACTTGCCTTGACTAACAGTAACAAAACATAAAAGAAATCCTTGAAAAACTCAAACAGATCACAGGTTACTGCATGCCAGAATAAGGCTGAATATTCTTTAAGGAAATACAAAAATGTCCAGTGTAAATGAGATCATCTAGAATACAAACAAAAATTACCAGGCATCCGAAACAGCCGGGTAATATGATCCATCCATAACTGAGATTAAAGTCAACCAATATAACAAAGAAATAAGAGAGATGATGGAGTTAGCAGAAAAGAACATTGACACATTATAAAGTTGCTCCTTATGATCAAGAAGGTAAAAGAAAATATAAACAGGATGAAGAGAGAGAAAAAGAAGGTATAAAAAAGGCAAAAATGGAACTTCTAAAATTGAAAAACAAAATATCTAAAATTAGACACTGCAGTAGATTAGACACTACAAAGGAAAGGTAAGTGAACTAAAAGACAAAGCAATAAACTCTATAAAAGAGAAGCACAAAGTGAAAAATATAATTAAAATCATTTACCCATGGAACAATATCAAGCAGTTAACATAGTGTATGTGGAAATCTAGAATAAGAGTAGGGGTAACAGGAAAATTTTTTCAAGAAATAGTGGTTGAAATTTTTCAGATTTGGTGAAAACCATAAATCCACAGATCCAAGAAGCTCAGCAATCTCAAAGCATAATAAATATAAATAAAGTCATGCCAATCATAGCTCAAATTATACTAAAGAGAAAAACTTAAAATCAATCAAAGAAGAATGTATTATATACACAGAAACAAAGATAAAAATGACAGCTGACTCCTCATCAGAAATGATGCAAGCTAGAAGAGAGGGTTCAAGGTGGTGGTAAAGGAAGATTCTTAACTCATCTCCTCCCAAGCACACAACAAATCTACAACTACATATAGAATAATTCCCTCAGAAAGTGTCCTGAAAACTGGATGAACAGATCCTCCAAAATAAAGGGTAAACGACAGCATCCAGTGTGTAGCAGAGGCAGAAAATTGGTCTCACCAGGAAAAGAACCACACCCCAGCCACACAATCCAAAATTGGGAGGGAACATAAAGGTATGTGAGCAAGAGATGTGAGCTTCTCATCAGCCACTCCAAGCCTTAGATCCTACACAGGAAAGATGGGTCCCCAAAACACATGTCTTTGAAAGCCAACAGGAAATAAGCCCAGGAAAACTATAGAACAGCAAGGAACAAAAAAATCTGCTCTCTAGAGGCTCACATGTAAACTCACTAGACCCCAAAATTAGTGCAAAAACACCATATTGAAAAGCACAAGGACCATAGGTAAAAGGGACCCACTTAGTAATCTTGAAGCATCAGCCCAAGAGGCAGAAACAAGTTGAGACACTCCCCAGGAACTGAGACACTAGTAGGAGATATTTTTGCCATCTCAGTCTACCTTGATAATGCCAATACTGCTGGACACAATTTTGAAATTTTCCCCGTAACCTGTTTGCACCAGTGGGTGTATCCCGCTGAGATCTCTGTCTACCTGTATTCCTTGGCCAGGGCTCACATCCAGCAGAGAGAAAGAGAGAGAACCCTGCCCACAACACACGAAGAAGTTGAGGACAAGCCTTGCAGTGGATCCAGGAGCCAGCTCTACCCACCAGTACCCCTGCAGAAGTGGTGGTTGGGCCTGCAGTCAGTCCAGGGACCAGCCCTGCTCACCAGGGCCCTGCAGGATCCACAGAGCCACAACAATAGGAAGGATCACACAGCTTACATAGGTGACATCCCTTAAAGTACCTGGCTCTGATGGCCATGTGGGATTGTGCCTCAGAGTCTCACAGGACATCTCCTAAATAAGGCCATTCCTTCAAGACTGGGATAGATTGCTGATTTACCGAATACATAGAAACAAACACAGAGAATTAGGCAAAATGAGGATAGAGAGGAATGTGCTCCAATCAAAAGAACAGACAAAACCTCAGGAAAAAAAATACAAAATGAAATGGAGATAAGCGATCTACCTGATAAAGAGTTCAAAATAACGGTTATTTAAAAATGCTCTCCAAACTCAGGAGAGATATGGATGAACACAGCAAGAACTTCAATAAAGAGATAAAAAATATGAGAAAGTACCAAATAGAAGTTATAACTGAACTGAAAAATACACAAGAGGGATTCAAAAGCAGACTGGATGAGGTAGAAGAACAAAGCAAAAAAATAAAAAGAGAATTTTGAAAAGTGAAGGTATCTTAAAGGACCTTAGGAAAAACATCAAGTGGAATACCATTCACATTATAGGATTTGCAGAAAGAGAAGAGAGAGAAAAGGTGCCAGAAAAGATATTTGAAGATATAGTGGCTGAAATTTCCTTAATCTGGGAAAAGAAACAGACATCCAGGCCCAGGAAGCCCAGGGAGTGCCAAATAAGATGAACCCAAAGAGACATAAGCCAAAGCACATCATAATTAAAAAGGTAAAAGTTAAGGATAAAGAGAGAATCCTAAAAGCAGCAAGGGAAAAACAACTAGTTACATAGAAAGGAAACCCCATATGGCTATCAGCAGATTTTTTAGCAGAAACTTTACAGGCAAGAAAGGAGTGGCTGGGGGCTTCCTTGGTGGTGCAGTGGTTGGGAGTCCACTTGCCAATGCAGGGGACATGGGTTCGTGCCCCGGTCTGGGAAGATCCCACATGCCACAGAGCAGCTAGGCCCGTGAGCCATGGCCGCTGTGCCTGCGGGTCTGGAGCCTGGGCTCCGCAGCGGGAGAGACCACAACAGTGAGAGGCTCGCGTACCACAAAAAAAAAAAAAAACAAAGAAAGGAGTGGCAAAGACATATTCAATTGCTGAAAGAAAAAAAAATCAAACCAAGAATTTACTACCTGGTAAAGTTATTACTGAGAGTTAAAGGCAATATCAAGAGTTTTCGAGATGAGCAAAAGCTAAATGAGTTCACCACCACTAAAACAGCCCTATGAGCAATGTTAAAGGGACTACTTTAAGTTTAAAAGAAATGACACTAATTAGTAATAAGAAAACATAAGAAAGTAAAAACCTCACTGATAAAGGTAAATATATAATAAAGGTAGTGGATCAATCACTTATAAGGCAGGTATAAAAGTTAAAAGAAAAAAGTAGTAAAATTAACTAAAATTATAGTAATTAGTTAAGGGAGGCAAAAATAAAAGGATATAAAAAGTTTCATCAAAATTACAAAATGTGGGAGGCAGGGAGTAAAACAATAAAACTTCAGAATGTGTTCAAATTTAAGTTGCTACCAACTTGAAACAGGCAACTATTTCTGTAGGATGTTATATGTGAACTTCACAGTAACCACAAGGAAAAAATTTATAGTAAATACAAAGAAGAAAATGAAAAAGGAATCTCAACATACCACTGAGGAATACCACCAAAACACAAGAAAATAGAGAAAGAGAAGAAGCAAACAGAGAGGAACTACAAAAACACCCAGAAAACAACAAAATGGCAATAAGTACTTACTTATTATTAATAATTACTTTAAATGTAAGTAGACTAAATTCATCAATCAAAAGACATAGAGTGGCTAAATGGATAAAAAATACATGACCCATCGTGTGCTGCTGCCTACAAAAGATTCACTTCAGAACAAAAGACTCACACTGACTGAAAGTGAAGGGATGGAAAAGATATTCCATGCAAATGGAAATGAAAACTGTAGTAGCTATGCTCGTATCAGACAAAATAGACTTTAACACAAAGACTGTAATAAAAGGCAAGAAAGGCATTACATAATGATAAAGTCATCAATCCAACAAAAAAAATAACAGTTTTAAATTTATATGCATCCAACAGAGTATGGCCAAGATATACAAAGCATATATTAAAGGACTTAGAGGCCTTATTAGAGGCCAATATATTTGATGAATAGTAGATGCAAAAGTCCTCAACAAAGGGACTTCCCTGGTGGCACAGTAGTTAAGAATCCACCTGCCAATGCAGGCGACATGGGTTCAATCCCTGCTCCGTGAGATCCAACATGCCGTGGAGCAACCAAGCCCATGCCCCACAGCTACTGAGCCTGCGCTCTAGAGCCCACAAGCCACAATTACTGAGCCCATGTGCCACAACTACTGAAGCCCATGAGCCTAGAGCCCCTGCTCCACAACAAGAGAAGCCACCACAGTGAAGAAGCCCGTGCACCACAATGAAGACCCAATGCAGCCAAAAATAAATAAATTTATTTTTAAAAATCCTCAACAAAATACTAGTAAACCAAATCCAACAATACATGAAAAACATCACACACCATTATCAAGTCGGATTTATTCCAGGGATGCAAGGATGGTTCAATGTCTGCAAATTAATCCATGTGAAACATCATATTAACAAAATGCATGATGAAAATCATATGGTCATTTCAATGGATGCAAAAAAAAAGGATTTGACAAAATTTAACATCCATTTATGATGAAACTCCCCTTAAAGTGGGTAGAGAGGGAATGTAACTCAACATAATAAGGGCCATATATGATAAATTCACAGATAACACCATTCTCAATGATGAAAATCGAAAGCTTTTCCTCTAAGATCAGGAACAAGACAAAGATGCTCACTCTTGCCATTTTTATTCAACGTAGTATTGGAAGGCCTAGCCACTGCAGTTAGGCAAGAAATGCATCCAAATCACGAAAGATAAATTAAAACTATCACTATTTGCAGATGACATGATACTATATAGAAAGAACCCTAAAGACTCCACTAAAAAAAAAACTGTTAGAACAAATAAATGAATTTAATAAAGTTGCAGAAAATAAAATCAGAAATCTGTGACATCAGAAAGAATACAATAGCTAGGAATAAATTTAACCAAGGAGATAAAGACCAGTACCATGAAAACTAGGACACTGGTAAATGAAATTGAAGAAGGCACAAATAACCAGAAAGATAGTACATGTTCCTGGATTGGAAGAATTAATATTGTTTAAATGTCCGTATTACCCAAAGCGATCTATAGATTCAATGCAATCCCTATTAAAATTCCAAAGGCATATTTCACAGAACTAGAACAAATAATCTAAAATTTGTATGAAACCGCAATGATGGTGAATAGCAAAAACAATCTTGAGAAAGAACAAAACATTTATTGAGACATTTGGTCCATGCCAAAAGGTCCTTGAAATTTGGTCCCTCCAAAACATCCATTGAGATATTTGGCTCTGGCCAAAACATCCATTAAGACATTTGGTCCATGCCAAAAAGATATTTGAAATATGGTCCTGTTCAAACGTCCATTGAGACATATGGTCCATGATTTCTTAACTAATACAAGCATTTAACTTTGTTAATGTTTTATTTATATTATTTTATTGTAATTTGTTATGAATTTTGGGTTTCAGATTTATTCTTGTTCTTCCTCATCATGAAGTTCTGCATGGTTACTCTTAAGGTCGATGAGCAATTGCTCCCAAGTATATATTGACCTGATTATTGGCTTTATATTCATTATATCTATTAACAATGTCAGTTATACAAATTTCATTTAGTCAGTATTGTCATGAAGTTGTTGGCTGTGTTTGACTGTGACCACCATGGCCCTGGGTAATTATTTGTTCATGCTTTGCTGTTCATCTTTTAAAACACTTCAATAAATTCTCCAAATTGAAGAATAATGCACAGCTATGAGCTTTTAAATTTGCTATGCCAACCTTCCACTGCATTATTCATCCTGTGATTGCCATTCAGTACTGATTTACAAACGTTCCAAGTTTCTGGTGGAAATCTTAGAGCTTCAGGTCTTGTGCTTCTGCCACACCTTCCATGCACTCTCTCAACATAATCTATTAGGTCATCTAAATTTTCTTCTACATTCTGTACAATGTACTCAAAAGTTTCATTTACATCTTCCAAAGGCACAAATGGAAGTCTAAACAAGGTGTGTAGAGCACTTACAGGTGTTATTTCCATTGTCTTTTCACGTCTCAGACCCAAAGAAGGTATTTTTGGACACAGTGATTATGATAAGTGAAACAAGCATTCTTTTATTTGTGCATTTTGTAGGGTTAGTCAAATCACATGCATATATCCAATCTTTAAATTCATCATCCACAAGGAAGGATTAATGTCAAGATTTCTTTTCTGCGCAAATGCAAGTGTTTTAAGTGTGTGTGTGTCTTCTCACCTTTTCATTGTTAGTGCATAAATCAATGCCATAGTATAACCCAATACCACACTGTGCGCAGTAAATAACCATCTGAACTGTGCCATCTTAAAAGTGTCACCACTGAATAATGTGGTGCTGGCGCTTAAATAACATACATTGTCAGTAAGTTTTGTAAGTAAGAATTCTTGCATCATCTTGAGCACCAGAGTAGTGAATAAGAAGTGGTTCCCGGGCTCCCATGGTGGCGCAGTGGTTGAGAGTCCGCCTGCCTATACAGGGGACACAGGTTCGTGCCCCGGTCCGGGAAGATCCTACATGCCACGGAGTGGCTGGGCCCCATGAGCCATGGCCGCTGGGCCTGCGCGTCCGGAGCCTGTGCTCCACAGAAATGGTTCTCTGCATCTGGTCATTTTGTACTCCTCTGGAATTTCAGTTCCATGCAATGAAGTTGAGTTTGGAGGTCAATCTCTGTTTTGAATCCTATTTACATGACTCTTGAATGAGTTTCTTTCTGGTAGCATTAATAGTATCTCTTCATCATAAATATCAGAGTTCTTGTAAGTACTTTTGATGGTGTTGCATTTGGTTCTTCTTCTTTGTGTCATTTTGACCTTTTCAAGATTTTTATTACTTCCCCTTCAACACCAACATTAAGTTGATGATTTCCTGTCCCATCTTGAAGGGTTATCCAAATCCTGACTAGTTGTACATCGGGCATTGCAGATTCTCCTCTCTTCATAGCGCCAGCACATTTTTTCCTATCACTGTTAAAGGAGGGAAGTGGTAACAAAAACCATTATAATGTAACATTGGCCTTTTGTGTATGTGAGTATAGTATTTCTGCCATATTCTGTGGGAGTTTGCAAATAAAGATGTCATACTGCCCAGCCAAAGAAGAAGAGTTATTTATTTTATTTTTTTCTGTAGCTGTAGGACCAAGGTGTAGCTGTAGGTTGTTGTTCTACCAGTACGGGAAACCTTACTAATGTTTTATTGATTCAACACCTGGTTTGGTTAGACTGGATCAGCCAGTAGGTAGGCACCAGCCAAAGGTGTGGTCGTCCACACAAATTGGCAGGTATGTATAGGAGTCACATGCGCTACAACTCTCCAAATAGCGGCAGACATTTCTTGCAGTCTACCATGTTTGTACCTCCATAGGACATTGATTCAAGGGAAATATCACCCATTTGGCCTTGGCAATGGGATATTTGTAGGGGGTTAATTAGGTGCTCAGTATCATGGCAGCTATTACACCTGACTGCTATGTGACAGGAAAGCCACACCCATTCTCACCCCTCCTGAATCAGCCAAACACTCTGTAAAGTGTTTATGTCAATACCTTCACCTACCATTTTACACAGTGGCTTGACCAAGCTCTTCCCTTCAAACTCCACCCTTACTGTATGACCCAACCACAGCCAACCAAATGCCCAGTAACATATTAATGCACCATACATCAAAAGATTCCATCCTTGACTCATCCTCTGTTCATTCCTTTTTTTTCCTCACATGTGAATTTTTATTTCACAGTTTAAATTACACTTGATGTGACATATGTATTTCTTTTCCCTTTAATAAGTAGTTAGGATTCTCCGGCACATGCAACAAACACTTACATACCTCACATTTTAATTTTTTTTTCTGTGTATTTCTTTAACCTTGGCAGAAACCAAGGTTACTTGGTACTTGGTACTTGGTACTTCCAAGAGTACCAAGGACTCTTCCTTGGTACACATAGTTAATGTAAATCTCATTCTTCTGCGAGATTTGAATATCGACCCATCTACCTAACCCCACGTGCCATTAACAGGTAGGCTACCAAGGCAAAAATGGTTATTATTGGCAATAAAGCCACAATAAAATTATTGGATTAATAAAACATTATAGTACTTTATATGTATTAATCCTGCAAACCAAAAGCATAAATAAACATTATGGGATATTTGAACCCAGGGACGTTTTCTAAGCATGGACCTTAGGACCAAATATCAAGGACCATTTGGCATGAACTAAATATGCTCATGAATAGTTTGGATAGGACCAGATTTCAAGAACATTTGGATCAAATGTCTCAATGGATATTTTGCATCGAACCAAATGTCTGCTAATCTACACTAGAAGTCTCACCCACTTCACTAAGGGAATAAAAAGAATTAAAGTCAAAATACTGAAAAGGAATAAGGAAAAGTGTATTTGTGGACCACCTTATCATAAAAGTAGAAAATTTTTTAAATTTACAAAAAAGCTAGTTTCATAACTGAGTTTGCAAAGTTTCCAAGACAAAAGATCAATATATGATCAATTATGTATCTGCACGCACTAGCAACAAACAATTGCAAATTAAAATATTGATATAATTTATAATAGCAATAGAACAATATGAAATATGCAAATTACTATACTAAAACTTACTGTAAAGCTACAGATATCAGAACAGTGCAGGATTGTCACAAGAATGTATGTATGGATCAATGGAACAGAATAGAGTCCAGAAGTAGACCCACATAAAATGGTTAGCTTTGGAGAAAGTTATGAGGATGATTCAAAGGAGGAAAGGATAGTCTTTTCAGCAAATGATGCTTAAACAATTATTTTTATGGAAACATAATAAACTTTACCCCCTACTTCACATCAAATATAAAAATTCATTAAACATGCATCATAGACTTAAATGTGAAACCAAAACTATAAATTTTCTTTAAGTAAAAATAGGAGAAAAATCATTAGACCTGTGTTAGGCTAAGATTTCTCAGATAAGACACAAAACACAAGCCATAGATAAATATTAATAAATGAGGCAGCATCAAAATTAAAAACTTTTGCTCTTCAAGACACTATCAGAAAGTTAAAAGGCAAGCCACAGATTGGTAGACTATATATTTAAAGGTTTGTATCAGAATGTAAAATTTAACTCTTCACTCAATTTGAAAAAAGATATATAAATGACCAAAAAGCACATAAAAAATGCTCATTATCATTAGTTATCAGGGAAATGCAAATTAAAAGTATAATGAAATACAAAACGTGTATTCAAAAATACCACATCATAGTACGATTCGGATTATTCTAGGTAAGCAAGAATGGTTTACCATTAGAAAATGCTCAAAAATAACAGGAAAATCTCAGTAGATAAAGAAAAAGAAATTGTTAATTTGTATATGTGATTTTAGAAAAACAAGATATGAATGATAAAACTAGGAAAAGAAAGGAATTCCTTAACTTAATATAGGACAGCTGCAAAAATTTTTACCAAACATGTTTAACCAAAGAAGAAAAAATAATAACTATGAGATTTTATCTCCTTTCAGACAGGGTCCCAGACGTATTTTAAGACTGCCTTTAGGACAGGGAGTTAGATAAGGTTTCTCACCATTGATAACACAGGGAGCTAGTTGAGGATGATCACTGTCTTTGCTTTTGCTCAGCACAGTAGTGTTTAGGTCTTTGCCAACCCACTGAGAAAGAAAAGTGATAAGAATAATGAAGGAAAAAACAAAAAAATTATGTTTTGAAGAATATTTGAGCATCTTCTTCATAGAAATTCAATCAGAATGAGCAGATAAGCTATTACAATTTGTAAAGCCTAATTAGTCTATAGTCTGATAAAAATTCATTTTTTTTCCTGTTGTTTTGCTTGCATTCAGGGAAGAAATTCAAGAGGAAGATGGAATGTTGTTAAACAAGGGGTAGAAGGGATTCATCTTGTTCTAGGTTTGGAATCCCTCTGAAGGACTATGAGGGAAGTCTAAGGGAAGCAAGGATGAATTTTGGATTGGCTTCTGTTTTTAAGGAGCAATTCAAAGATACAGGGATGAACTAGGGATTTTGTGCTTTCTTAAATTAAGGTGGCTAAGCAGTTTGGAATCCCCTGTACTCAATGAAACAAGCAAAACAGATGAGGGGCATCACTGGGAAGAAAGCAGTAATTACTCAAAATGGGTTCTTTATGTCATTTTACAATTGTGGCATGACCTTCGTAGATACAATGTTGTTAACTATGCAACTGACTTTATCTGTGTCTATCCTCCCGTCCTGATTAATGGCAGGGCTGCTTTTTGCTTTTTCAGTTAAGGCTGATTTTCACTTTTCAGTCCTGGATAGTTTTTGACTCTTTCAAAACTAAAGAAAACCTCAGCAAGACTGGCCATATAGAAGGCCACCTTAAAATTTCAATTGTTTTTCTCAATTCCATTAAAAACAGTTAGAAAGAAAATTTGAGAAGTAAAATATAAATCAAATATTTTAAAAAGCAGAGAATACTAAAAATGTTAAACTTCATTTAATGACATAGAAGAACATGAAAATAAATTATATTGAAAACATATTATTCTTCATTGGGATCATTCAGTATTGCAAAGAAATCAATTCCCACTGCACCCTCACAAAATTAACCCTCATATTTAAATCAATTCACACTCAGATTTTTGGGGAGACCTTGAAAACACAACATTAAAATTCATATGAAAAATACCTATGAGTATCTAAGGTAATTTTTAAAAAAGTAAACATAAAAGCAAACTGAGAAGAAGCACCTTACTATAGTATAAAACCTACAAACAATATCATGACAATAAATTAATATGTTATAGGAAGCTGAATAAGCCAACAGTCATAAAGCAGCGTAAAGGGCCAAGATACAGACTCATCTATTCATGCGAACTTGGTAAATAAACAAATCACTGAGGTTGTTTCATGATAGTTGCAAGGGAAAATGGCTCACCACGTGGAGGAAAGTAAAACTGGATCTCTACCTCATAAATAAAAGTTCCAAGTCAGTCAAATTCTTAGACACTAATGATAAGACTCTAAAGTTAACAGAAGCAATGCAGAATTTCCTTGTCTCTTCAAAATAAGAAATTACTTTTCAATGGGGTAAAAGTAAAAATTTGAGTCCATCGAAATTAAGGATTGTTCTTTATAAGCCATAAATAAAGTAAAGAGATAGGGGAAGTTATTTACTCCATTAAAAATCTTTAAAAAATAATATAAAATAATTTATATTAGTATGAATATATCTATATCATTTATTAAATATACTTAGTGTATAGTATTTATTTATAGTATATTATAAAATAATAAACTATAATAAAATATTTAGAAATGTAATTATTTGCATTTCAAATTGTCAAATATCTTATATACTTGCACATTCTAAAATATCTGAAAATTTTTCCTCATGAATGAGGGTTGAGCTTATTACCTATAGGTCACACAAATCATTTTGTATCTGACAATCTGTTGAAAAATTGTTAGTCTTATGAAATAAAAGATAGAAATGTTTTCAAAATCATGAGACCAAAAAAGAAATCATAGAGAATTGAAAGTATAATTTGAGATACCAAGGTATGAAAACCTTTCTGTCATTTTGAGGTTAAATTGATAAACTGAAAAAAGTAATAAATACTCTAACTGGTATTGACCAAGAATTGCTAGCATATACTGCTTTTTTGGCCAGTATCACTTCTATAAACTACAAACTCCTATAGTTGTATTTTCATTTTCTTTCCCTCTTAGAATCTAGTGACCCTTTCATTACTGAAAAATACTAAAAAGCAATTAAGTATAGAAATCAAAAGCTGAGTATTTGGTGGAGAAGAATGAAAACTTGACCTTAGTCATCTTTGTAGAAAAAGAATGTGTCTTTTCATTAATTCCTGTTTCATACAAGACAAGGATTACAATTATTTTATAGAAGGAAAAACACAAATCAAATGTTTAAACATTTTGCAACGTTCAGCCTCATTGGCAAGGGTGCTTTTATCTTTTCTCACGCTATTCTTAGCTTAAAGCATCCTGTCTCTTTCAACAGAAACACTTGACAGCTGATATTTTCTTCTTTTACTTCTACTTCAACTGCTAATTGCATATTTACCATCCTTCAATCAAGAGGAAAAGAGAAACAAATTAGAAAAATTTTCTGTCAGCAGAACTATGTACTATAATGAAACATCTACTCATTAAATATAGAGAACTTCATGGCATCAATAATAAGTGTTGTAAAGGGCACAAAGGTATTATTAATTCTGAAGGAATGCAGGACTGTAAAAACAATAAGTCATTTTGACAGTTGCTATGAGGACTATTACTAAATGTTATGTTTACTTGACTAGCTCAATTTATAAAACAAGACCTACAAAAAAATCTACAGTTTAATCAATTGGATGGGCTATTATAAACAACTGCTAATGGACCGAAGGTTTGCTTCCTTCTTAGTGATTGAATTGTGACTGCATTTTAAAAAATTAGAATAATTATTAGTGTGGGCAGTTTATGTGCATTTTTAAAAGAACCTTAAATCAATGAAATAAAACTGTAGAACATATTTAATGAGAACATAAATGTTTCATTTTTAAGTTAAATTAAGCTAAAGATGGAAGTCTCTTTAAATACAGCAGGTGATTACCTTTTCAGGAAGAATTCACAAAGGTATTTGTTTATCATGCAAATTAAGATACATTACTGGATTTAAGCCCCAACCATAATCATTGATTAAATTTCTCTGTATGTCGCATAAAAATTCAATTCAGAATTGTAGGAAATAGTACTTTATCTGATGCGATTTTATTTAGCTAGAAGAAAAATTGTTGAATTTGATCACCTAAATGATCTAAGAGATTAGATGATGGACTGGCCTGTAGTTTAGGGAGAGATACTTTTTAAAATTTTCTATTTGTTTGTGGCTAACTCATATGTGAAGTAGTATTCAGTGATATCATTAATTTTTCTAAAATGTAAATTATTCATTCTTGCATTCATTCTATAAGCATATGTTGAAGGCATTCTTTTGTACCGACTTTTTTTTTTTATAGATTTATTTTATTTATTTATTTTTGCTGCGTTGGGTCTTCCATGGCTGTGCGCCGGCTTTCTCTAGTTGCCGAGGGTTTCTCATTGTGATGGCTTCTCTCGTTGCGGAGCACAGGCTCCAGTAGTTGTGGCGCACAGGCTTAGTTGCTCCGTGGCATGTGGGCTCTTCCCAGACCAGGGCTCGAACCCGTGTCCCCTGCATTGGCAGGTGGATTCTTAACCACTGCGCCACCAGGGAAGCCCCTGTATTGACTTTCGTAGGCAGTAAAGGACAAGGATTGTATTAAAAAATGTATACTTGATTTATGGTCCTATGAATTGATGTATGAAACATTTCATGACATTTACATGTATGTGTTCTTCATTTGTAGATGTTTGTGAGCATGTGTAGGTCTGTGTGTATAAGTAGTTTGTGAATGTGTGTGAGTGTGCCTGAAGGTGTGTGTATGTGGGAATTCATGTGAAAATGTGTTTGAGAGTATATGTGTTGTACATACTGTTTGTACATACATATAGGTAAATGTGCATGGATAGATAAATCACACCGAAGTTTAGAGTAAAGGCAACTTCAGCAAAGTAGGGAGGTAATTAAGAAAGGATAAACACATCTTTTGATTATTTTATAGATGTGGTCATACCAGGTATTTGTTCTTTCCTACTTTAAGATGATATCAATAGCTAATTAAAAAAAAAAAAAAGAGGCACCAGGAAACTTTTGGAGTTGATAGATATTACCTTGATTGTGATGATAGTTCCACATGTATATGCATATGTCTGAACTCATCAAGCTGTACACACTAAATTTGTGCATTTCTTTGTATATTAGTTACACCTCAATAAAGCTGTTAAAAAATAACCAATCAGAAAAGGTAGGAGGGGAGTGGGTAGGGTAGTAAAATTAGTGGGAGCAGAGACTCTTGGTCTCTGTGAATTTTTATGCACACACCCACACCACAAACATACACACACATACACATACACCAAAAAAAGAAACAAGAGCACTCCAAAAAGACAAAAGCATACACTGGAACATGCAGTAAGTCCATCTGAGAACAATAGAGAACAGCTGATTTTGGAAGGAAGTTCTGCCCACTGGATAAGTGTAAGAAATCTGCAATGAGATCTGATGGGGATAAAACAGGCAAGCCTAGGTGAACTCTGGAAACAAACCAGTAATGTCTCCTTATGGCTTAAAGACATAAACAAAGGAGAAATAGCTGAGTGGAGTCAAAACTGAACAGAATGGAGGAAAACAGAGATAAAATAAAAAGTCCAAATGAAAGTGGGGAAAAGAAACAGAGCCAGGAAATCTCAGAAGGCAAGCAGCTATATTTTTTTAACATTACACTAAAAGATAAATCAGGGAACCTTGCAACATTAAGAACGCTAACTGGAGAACAGATAAATCTTCCACGCAGGAGAATTCCAAACACTTTGAGTACATACTCCACCCTCAAGAGGGTAGAGCATAACTCCCAACTCCTTAAATGTAGGCTGAGTGTAGTGACTTCTTCTAAAATGTGTAATACAGAAAGGATGGAAAGGAATATCTCTACAGTGGAGAAACTGGATAAAAACTATCTCAGCTAGGTGATCAAGGTCAGTATTATCAATGGTAAGTCACGATGATACACTGTAACTTTGGTATGATGTGATGAAATGGCACTTTACCCTTATGATCTTCCTCTCAAAATCCATCACCCAGTCTAAAAACGAGAAAAACACGGGACAAATCCCAGTTGGTAGACATTCTACAGAATACCAGACTAGTACTCCTCAAGACTGTCAAGGTCATCAAAAACAAGGAAAGTCTGAGAAACTGCCATAGCCAAGAGGAGTTTAACATGACATAACAACTAAATGTAATGTAGAACAGTAAAATAACATTAAGTAAAAAACTGAAGAGATCTAAATAAAGTGTGGACTTTAGTTAATAATGTATCGAGATTGTGTCACTAATTGTGATAAATATAACATACCAACATAAAAGTCAATAATAGCAGAAACTAGTGGAGAGCATATGGGAATTCTCCATATTATATTCATAAATTTTCAGCAAAACTAACTGGATCCTAAAACAAAATATTTATCTTTTTTAAAAGTTACCTGAACAAAATCTCCTTTGAAAAGTTTACAAAAACTAAATTCAAATATTGGCAAGACTGAGCCATAAAACATATCCTAACAAATTTGAAAGAACAGAAATCATATGATGTCTGCTCTCACACCACAATGGAATTAAACTAGAAATCAATAACAGACACATAGCTGGAATTCTCCAAATACTAGAAGATTATACAACATACTTCTAAACAACAAAATGAGTCAAAGAAGAAATCTCAAGAAAATTCTTTTAAGTGCTGAACTAAACAAAAATGAAAACATAGCCTATCAAAATTTGTGGAATTCAGTGAAAACAGTGCTCAGAGAGAAATTTGACATTGAATGCATATATTAGATAAGAAGAGAGATCTAATATCAATCTAAGTTTCCATTTAGGAAGCTAGGAAAAGAAGAGAAAATAAAGTCCAAAGTATGAAGAAAAGAAATAATAACAATTAGAGCAAAATTTAATGATATTGAAAATAGAAAATCAACAGAGAATATCAATGAAACCAAAAGCTGGTTCCTTGAAAATATCAACAAATCCATATGCCCCTAGCCAGGCTAACTAAGAAAAAAAGAGAAAGGACACAAATTACTGATATCAGAAATGAAAAAGAGGACATCACTATAGAGCTCACAGAAATTAAGAAAATAATAAAAGAATACGATGAACAACTCTAAGCCCACAGATCTGACAACCTTGAGGAAATGGACTAATTCCTTGAAAGATACAATCTGCCCAAACTCACACAGAAAGAAATAGGCCTACATCCATTACAGAAAGGGAATCAATAATTAATAATCTTCCAAAACATAAAGTACCAGGCCCAGATGGGGTTATGGTGAATTCTACCAAATGTATAATGTCAACCTAAATAAACCTAGGAGGCAATAATCAAGCAGAAAGCATTCATTTGGGATCAGAGAATCAATTTGGGGCATTTGGGTAGCAACCCAAACAGTGTCCCACTAGAAGTAAAAGTCAGGGGCTTTTAAAGGCAAAGAAGGGAGGTTTGCATCATAAAGGATTTTAAATGGAGTTAGAGGCAGAGGCTAGTCTTGGCTAAACATGATTGATTGCTAAGGCTATTACTAGAGGGAGGTAAAAGTCCATTACTTTAAGTTGCAGGCATTCTTGCAGAGTCCTTGAAATATTTGTGGTTTGGCCCAGTTCACAATTTCCTGGTTCCACCAGGTGAGGACTTGTGTAAGGTCCATTCCTTAATGGCTTCCCAGCACCATTTTAAAACCCCTTGACATAAGTGACTCCATTTTATATCACATTTCACAATAAGAAAGAAATTATACCAATTCTCTATTCTCTTTCGGAAGACAGAAGTAGAGGGAATGCTTCCTAACTCATTCTATGAGTCCAGAATTACCCTAATTCCAAAAGCAGACACAGACACTTAAGAAAACTAGGCCAATATCTCTTATGAACATAAATGCAAAAATCTTCAAAATATTAGCAAATTGAATTCAACAATATATAAAAAATAGACACCATGACCAAGCAGGATTAATCTCAGGTATGCAAGGCTGGTTCAACATTTGAAAATCAACTAATGTAATCCATCACATCAACAGGCAAAAAAAGAAAAATCATATGATCATATCAATATGCAGAAAAAGCATTTGACAAAATCCAATACCCATTCATGATAAAAACTTAGAAAACTAAGAACAGAAAACACCCTCAACATGATAAAAATATCTACAAAAAAATCTATAGCTAACATCACAATCAATAGTGAGAAACTCAAAGCTTTTCCAATAAGATCAGAAACAAAGCAAAGATGCAAACAAAGCAAAGACCCTTTTATCACTGCTTTTCAACATCATACTGAAAGTCCTAACTAATGCTATAAGAAGAGGAAATATAAGGTATATAGACTGGAAAAAAAGAAATAAAATTGTGTTCGTTCACAGATGATGTGATCGTCTGTATAGAAAATCCAAAAGACTCAACAACAACAACAACAAAATCCTAGAAATAATAGACAATTTTAGAAAGGGTACAGCATATAAGATTAAAATACAAAGGTCAACTGATTTCCTATATACCAGCAATGAACAAGTAAATTTGAAATTAAAAACACAATAACATTTACATTAATAACCCCAAAATGAGATACTTAGGTATAAATCTAACAATATATGTACAAGATCTACATGAGAAAAACTACAAAACTCTGATGAAAGAAATCAAAAAAGAACTAAATGAAGATATAGTCCACGTTCATGGATAGAAATACTTAATATTGTCAAGATATCAGCTCTTTCCAACTTGATCTATAGATTCAGTCCATCCCAATCAAAATCCAAGTTATCAAATGCAAGTTATTTTGTGAATAGTGACAAATTAATTCTAAAGTTTATATGGAAAGACAAAAGACCCACAATTACCAATACAATATTGAAGAAGAACAAAGTTGCAGGACTGACACTACGTAACTTCAAGATTTACTATAAAGCTACGATAATCAAGACAATGTAGTGTTGGTGAAAGAATAAACAAAGAGATTAATGAAAGAGGATAGAGAATCTAGAAATGGATCAACATAAATATAGTCAATAAATCTTTGATGAAGGAGCAAATGCAATACAATAGAGTGAAGATAGTCTTTTCAACAAATGGTGCTGGAACAATTGAACATCCACTTACAAAAAAAAAAGTTTAAATATGAACCTTACATCCTTTACAAAAATTAGCTTAAAGTGGATCACAGCTCTAAAGATAAAATGCAAAATGATAAAACGATTAGAAAATAACATAGGAGAATATCTAGATAAATTTGGGTTTGGAGATGACTTTTTAGAAAAAAATACCAAAGGCACTGTCCATGAAAGAAATCATTGATAAGCTGGACTTCTTTAAAATTAAAATTTTCTGCTCTGCAAAAGACACTGTCAAGAGAATGAAAACACAAGCCACAGACTAGGAGGAAATATTTACAAAATACATCTGATAAAGGACAAGTATCCAAAATATACAAAGAATTCTTAAAACTCAACAATAAGAAAACAAACTACCTAATCTAAAAAAAAGCCAAAACCTTAACAGATCCATCGTCAAAGAAGGTGTACGAATGGCAAATAAGCACAAGAAAAGATGCTCAACGTTATATGTCATAAAGAAATGCAAATTAAAACGAGATACCACTACCCATCTGTTAGAATGACCAAAATCCAGACAACACCAAATGCTGGTGAGGATGTGGAGCAATAAGAGCTCTCATTCACTGCTGGTGTGAATGCAGAACGGTGCAGCACTTTGGAAGACAGTTTGACAGTTTCTTACAAAGCTAAATATATTCTTACCATAAGTTCTAGTAATTGTGCTCCTTGATATTTTCCTAAAGAATTTGAAAACATATCCACACAAAAACCTGCACATGCATGTTTATGTAACTTTATTCACAATTGCCAAAACTTTGAAATAAAAGATGTTCTTCAGTAGGTGAATGGACAAATAAACTATGGTACATCCAGGCAGTAGAATATTATTTAGCACTAGAAAGAAATGACCTATCAAGCCATGAAAAGACATGGAGGAAACTTAAATGTGTATTACTAAGTGAAAAAAGATCTGGAAAAGGCTACATACTGTATGATTCCAAATATATGACATTCTGAAAAAGACAAAGCTATGGAGACAGTAAAAGGATCAGTGGTTACCAGAGGTTGGGGGAAGGAGAGAATAGGCAGGTCACAGAGGATTTTTTAGGGCAAACTACTCTGTATGATACTGGAATGGTGGATATATGTCATTATACATTTGTCCAAACCCATAGAGTACAACAACAAGGATAAACCCTAATGTGAACTACGGACTTTGGGTGACAATAATGTGTCAATGTAAGTCCATCACTTGTAACAAATGCACCACTCTGGTGAGGGATATTGATAATGGGGGAGGCTATACATTTGTGGGGTAGGGAGTATGAGAAATCTGTGTCTTTTTCTCAAGTTTGCTGTGAACCTAAAACTGCTCTAAAAAATAGTTTATTAAAAAATCAATGAGCAACAGAAATGTTTAAGGTCAAATTTCCACACAAAGTTAAAATTAGAGAGAAGAAAATAAGGAACAGAATAGTATGCGTACAAGCATTCCAGAAAGTTAAGCTAAAAATTAAGGATAAAAGTAGTAATCTACTATTTCAAAGGAGTTAAAAGACAATATGAAATTATATAAGACATGAAACAAAACATGAACCAGAATTTTAAAAACTCAGAAATTAGGTGAGAAAATAATTTAAAGTGGAAGAAAAAAAGACTTAATTAGAAGGAATACAAGGGAAATAAACACAGACGATGGCGTCATAAGTGAAATGGAGACAAAAAGAAAAAAATATATTTAGAGCAATATAAAAGACAGTGGGGAGAAAAAAAAACACTTTTTTTTCTACCTCTTTGATTATCTGGCTGGGGCCATGCAAATAAGACTGAAAAAAGACAGATTAACAGAGAAAATCAACCAGAAGTTTATTAACATGTGCATTGTACATATTTGGGAGAGCTCAGTGATGAGTAACTCAAAGGGGTGGTTAGAACTTGGGGTTTGTATAACATCTGAACAAAGAATGATCAATTTTGTAGAGAAATGAGAAAACAGAGGAAAGGGGTTTTACATTTCCAAAGGCAACAAATCATCTGAAGGTAAATATAAAGGGGAAACCGATGGCGTAAGATTTGTTTGTGAAGGTTCATCTCAGTGCCATCTTTACATCTTCTTCATGGCCATAAGAGTTCTCCGAGAGAGGAGACTTATGGAAGTCCTAATTTCTCAGAACTTTCTGCTTTTAGTCAGATAAGGGAAGCCCAAAAGATTATGATTGAGGCATACAACAGGTTAAAAGCCTGGGAGGAAAAACTGGGGAGAAAGTTTCTTTGAGAAATAAGGGCATTTAAAAGTGCCTGTGTTTGCTGGTGAATTTAGAAAGCCACACATGTGCCCAGGGCAAGAAGCATGCTCAGAAAAGCCCTGAGCAGACTCGAAGCTTTTACCTCCAGCTGATCTCAAGGCTCAGTGCAAGCAGGAAGTGAAGGCTAAGGCAGAGTTTCAAACAGGCTGGCCAAGTGCTGAAGGAGTACCCCCCAGCACAGAGCTTCAGTGCAGAGCCAATCTGCAAAGACTATGAGAGGTTTCTTCTCTTCTTCTTCTTCTTCTCCCTCCTCCTCCCCCTCCTCCTCCCCCCCCTCTCCCCCTCCTTCTTCCTCCTCCTCCTCTTCTTCTTCTTTTCTTCTCTTCCTCCTCCTCCTCCTTCTTCTTTCCCCCTCTCTCTCTCCACATATGACAAAGATTATAGGTTTTTAAAACATTTTAGAAAAATTATCAAGCAAGCACACAGCTATAGTTACAGAAGAAAAAAAACTCTAAAGAAGGTGAATAATCTGATTTCCAGATTTATCAAATTGCAATATTCAAAATGCCCATTTGTCAACCAAAAACTATGGAACATGCAAAAAAACAAAACAAAACAAAAAAACACACCACCACCAACAAGAAGAAAATTGGTCCTTTCACAGAAGAAATTAACAGAAAATGTCCCTGAGGAAGCACACACATTTGACTTACTAGACAAAGACCTTAAATCAACTGTTTTAAATATGCTCAAAGAGTTAAATGAAATCAAGGCCAAATAGCTACAGAGCTAGATGAATACAAATAGAGAATATCAACAAAGAAATATAAATTATTTAGAAAAAACAGATTCTGAAGCTGCAAGTACAATGACTGAAGTGAAAAACTCACTAAAGAGTTTTAATAGCAGGCTGGAGCAGGCAGAAGAAAAAGTTAGCAAATTTAAAGATAAGTCAATTGAAGTTATCCAGCTTGAGGAGAGCTAAGAAAAAAGAATTTTAGAAAATTAATAGAAACTAAGGGACTTCTGGGACACAGTCAAGTCTATCAACATATGCATCATAGGAATCCCAGAGAGAAAGGAAAGCGAGAATGAGGCAGAAAGAATATTTGAAGAAGTAGTGGCCAAAAACTTCCCAAATTTGACAAAAGATAGGAATCTACACATTCTAGAGACTCAATAACTCAAAAGATAAACACAAACAGAATTTGTTTGTTATGGACTGAGTTGGTCAAAGGGGATCTTGTAAATTGATATGTCCAGAAGAGCTTTCTTTGTTACTTATATAGTCTCAAGTATGCTTCCATCTTAGAATTTTAAGGATGGGGATCACCTATCTAAGAATTAAAAGACTTGAGACTTTTGAGACAAATTCTCATAGGCCTTCCACTGAAATCCTTTCCATTTTTGAGAAAATCGTAGGTGTTCAAAATATATTTAGTTTAGGAGCTCAACCATGACTGAAGTTCTCTATAGATTTATATTCTGGGTCTCCATTTACCTTCAGAAAAGGGAAGAAAGTCCCAAACAATGGACTTTCTCAAATTACTGTTCCATAAATCTCTATGAACAGCAGTCTATGAAAACTAAATTTAATTAAAGTATTCAGATTAAAAATGGTCATGGTCTTACTTCATTGACTATAGCACCATCCCGGGAACTGCTCCCCTTCTGATTCACTCTGGAAGGAGGAGATATATAAAGTGTTCAGGGGACTATACCTGTATAATTAGGGTGATGAGAGATTCTGTAAACCCTCTAATATGCAGAATAGTTCAAGAATATATTTAGTTTGGGAAATTGAAGGGATTCTTGGCAATGGTATTCAAAATTTCCACAGTTAAATTAAATCAAGAACATACTTATGCTTTGTTATATTCATTTTTACAATAAGTAGAAATTTACAGAGAGTTCAAATTTACAGTGAGGTAAATTTCAATTCAGTTCTAACAATCAGAACTGTGGGGTTAAGAGAAGAGAGAAAAAAAGAAAATAATTATCTGCCTTTATGAAAAAATAAGGAGCTACTCACTTATTCATTCATTCATTCATTTATTCATCAAACATCTATTCATTCAGTGCTTACTATATATCAAGCACTATACTAGATGTGATAGATTCAGTAATGATGAAATCAGTTCCATCTGCATCTTTAATAAATCCTGAAGTTACTCAGGTATTTTAAATCAAAATCATAGGTACACAAGAAGCCCACTGAAACTTTTACCAAAATTGTGTGTGTGTGTGTGTGTGTGTGTGTGTGTAACCATGCATATATTTTGGGGAGGGGAAAGAAAATCCATACTTATCAGCTTCTTACAAAGCATCAATAGTTTAGGTGGGTTTTCCAAGCCTCCTTCTGATTTTAACATCTTTAGTTTAATATTATGAAATATCAGAGCTAATATTCCACTATGTTCTACCTTACCACTTTCTAAAATTAGTCTTAAATTCTGGCTAATGTTCAAATTTTACTTTAATCTTAAAGGGTAGAATATATTCATTTGAATTGTGAAAATGCCATTGACTGACATGGTAAATTAACAAGTCACAGCTTGTAAAGAACTGAGGGAGACGTTTTCTTGTGTTTCCATGTCCATAAAATGTTAAAATTAGACAAGCCTTCAAGGTAATGCCAAGCAAGGCATTATTACCTATATCTATATTTGAATTTTAAAACATATATGTTTAAATGCATATGGTCATATATGTGCCCATGTTTAAATATAAAGAATGCATTTTGCAATATAAAAATTTCAGCTTAAAAATATAAAGGAAGGAAAAATTTGCAATTCAAAGAAGACCACACTACGTCTAGAAAATCAAAATTTGTAGGGTTATCTCCCTGGAAAGCAAGGGTAAAAAAGGAAAGATAATTGCATTGCAATTCAAGTTCCAAAGCACAAAACTCTATCTAGAAAATCACAGTCATAATGTGCATGAATAAAAATTTGCTATTGCTTGGAGCCTGTGATTAAAAAAATAAAGTAATATCTGGGAGAATATTGAAGCTGACAGTCCAAACACAGGAAAAAGTTAACTGATTCTTCTAACCTCTTAGGAGATAGCATCAAGGTTGAAAATGTGTTCCTTTGGTTACTTTTCCTAGAGAAAATAGAAAAAGGAAAGATTCTGGGGGAATATAACTTTAAGGAAGCCATGGAAATAAGCACTGGCCTATGTCTCTTGGGTCTAAAACCAATCAAGTCTGGCATAATAAGAAACAGGCTTTTGAAAAATGTAATATTCTACCTTTTTTTTTTGCCATGAGACATCTGTGTTTTCGCTACAAACAAATGCTTTTGTTATTTTAATCTAATAAGAAAAGTGGTAGAACAGCGAGGGTGCCTGGAAAGGAAAGGGCATGATCCTGATATATATGTTCTTATTAGACTATCATCACCCAATTTGCTAAGGTTTAAGCAACTAGAGAGAACAGGGGACATAACCCCAAGGATAGCAATTTCATGGGCTTACAAGGTGTATTTATAGGAAAACAAAAGAGTTTAAAGTTGTCTCCTAATGTTCCATTCCTGGGCTCACACTGACTCATACCAAACCATGGCATGGGCAAGATCGGATCCCAGCTTCACCTTACCCATGTCAAGGAGCCTACAGCTCAACAAAGAAATCATAAAGAAGGAGATACTAGCACATTGGAACGCCACTGCCATGTTTTATGGACTAAGATAAACAGCACAGTGTCCAGGTGGTGGTTAAATCAATATATACCAGGCAAATTCACTGAATGATGCTGGACAAGGTGTCTAATGCTTCTGAATCTCTGTTCCTTCTTCTGCAAAACGATGATGTGTAGACCTCGATCCTGTGTTTCATAAAGTGTTTTCCCAGATGATCTTTGCAATCTTTATAATTAACCAGTTTTGGGGGGGATTGGAGTACAATACATATAAAAATGCAAATTTCTGTGTCCCTTTCCAGACTTAAATCAGAATCTTTCAGGTGAGGATTGGGGTGAAGCCTAAGAAACTGCATTTTAACAAATACCTCAGGTGATACTTATACACACCAAACTATGAGAACCACTAATATAATACCTCCTACCTCTTTCATATACAGTTTTTGAAAAATTAAAATTCTCATTTTCAATTCTTAAGGAGTGGCCAATTACTATCCAAGTGAAGGCAGAGGCCATTTAAATAGCAATGCTGGTTTGAATGAATTTCCCCCATCTCCTAAACTCTATTTTTCACAGTTCCACAGGCTCAGTTCTTATTGTATTATGTTCTCTTTATAATATATGTTATTATACAATGCCCATCAGAGACAGGATATATTTGATTGGGGGCTGTTGATCATTTTAGCAATGGGTGAGTGTCCAACAGGGACCAGTTTGGGCTTGAAGATGTGAAGAATTTTTTATAAAGAAGTCTTACTGATGCAGGGGAAATTTAATCTTGGTGGGAAATTTATCAGTCTATTAACTCTTCAGTCAGTTTGAATTCTGGAAGAATGCAAAGACAAATTTTTCATACTTTTTTTATACCTTCTTTTCAAGGGGAGATGTTCCATCAAAACCAGAGGTTTGTTTCCTATTCCTTAATCACTGTTGTATCAGCAAACTTTGCCACTGTGTTTTATTGGTAAACCTCGTTTTTATTTTATATTTAACAAAAGTCACTATTAAATTTGTCCTATATGGCCAATACTGTTTCAGATAACTTTATATTGCCCAATATCTATATTAGGTACCCAATAAATATCTGTCCCTTTCTTCCCATCCTTAAAAATCACAAGCTAGTTAGACTTTTCCAATTCTCAATTGGATTACTGCAGTAGTTCCATAACTAAGTTCTGCCAATCTAATTTCTTTATGTTTTAGAACAGATACATCTGGCTAAAGTACTTCTTTATTCAACTACCTTCAATGATATTGTCGATCAAATTATGTCTAACCTCCTTATCTGGAGTACAACACTCTCCATAATCATGTTGGAACATACTTCCCTAGTTACTTTTGAGAAGTTGACCTCTAGAAAGCAAGGAGTGGGTTCTGTGGCTAACCAAGGAAATGTGCTTTAGGGAAGATTTGATGTAAGTTTTGGCATAATGAGTGGTTGATGCTTGGGGAAGTTAGTGTGGCCTAGAGGAAGGGGCCCCAACCTAGATATTCTCTTTCCTGTCATCTCATTACCCAGCTTTGTGCCTGTTGAAAAGTCCCTTAACCACATGGCATCTGCATTTCCTTGCCTTTAAAATGTAGGTGAATATGCTAGATCCCAATCTTCTCAAATAGATTGCTAACAAGATAAAAAATACTACTGTCACTTTTTTTTTTTTGCGGTACGCAGGCCTCTCACTGTTGTGGTCTCTCCCGTTGTGGAGCACAGGCTCCGGACGCGCAGGCCCAGCAGCCACGGCCCACGGGCCCAGCCGCTCCGCGGCACGCGGGATCCCCCCGGACCGGGGCACGAACCCACGTCCCCTGCATCGGCAGGCGGACCCTCAACCACTGCGCCACCAGGGAAGCCCTACTATCACTTTTAAAGTGGGTTATAGCAAAAAGAGTTTGAATTTAGCACTTCTGAGAGTCTCCAAATAGGACATCTTAAAATTAACAAAGCCAAAACCATTTGCTGAAATGTTTCTCAATGACTTGATAGGCTCAAAACCTTGCTATACTTTCCTTGCCTTTCCTCTCCATTTTGAGTAATTCTCATAATTTCCACCTCTGAGAACATCTTTATTTCCTTTTCTTTTCTGGAGGGGAGTTTCGTTGAATATAGGATTCAATCTGATGGGCTTTTTCTTTCAGCACCTGAAAAATGTGCCTCTTCCTTCTTTGCTCCATGCTTTTAGACGAGAAATCCACTGCCATTCAAACTGAAGTTTCCTATAAGCAATGTCACTTCTCTCTGGTACCTTTTCTGATTTTTCCTTTGTGTTTGGTTTCAGAAGTTTAATTATGATGCTATGAAAAGTAGATCTTTTGTTCTCATCTCACAAATCCTTGAGTCTCTATTCACATCTTTTTCAGTCTAGTTTCCCTCTGTTGTTTAGATTGTGAATTCTACTGATCTGTCCTCAAGTTTACTAATTCTATCTTCTGTCATCTCCATTCTACTGTCAAGCATTTCTAACGAGATTTTTATTTGAGTTATTGTATTTTTTGGCTCTATAACTTCTATTCTGTTGTTTTTTGGTAATTTCTATTTCTTCTCTAAGGTTTCCTAGTTTTAGTTCCCGGTCATTTGCTGATGAATTTTTATGATAGCTTCTCTAGTTGTCACATATTTTTAATATCTGATTCATCTCAATGTTAGCTTTTATTGATTATTTTTTCATTTAAGTTGTGATTTTCCTGGTTTCACATATGACAAGTGATTTTCCAGTATATTGTGGACATTAAAATAGTATGTTGACACATGATTCTGATTAATTCCTCTGTTTCAGCAGGGAAAGAATCTGTTTCTTCTATTTGTAAAATTGGGCAAGTTATAGAACGTCTCCATGCCTCAGTTCCCTCTTTCGAAAAACAGTAGTAATTCCTGCCTCACAGAAATATTGTTAGAATAAAAATGGTTGCTAAGAACATGGTGCTAAGAACATGATAAAGGCTCAATAATATCAGATATTACCATTTTCATTAACTGTCACATTAACTCTAAACTCCTCTGCTTGACCCTTAAAAATTCTAGTTAGGGGGAACTTCCGTGGAGGTCCAGTGGTTAAGACTCTGTGCTTCCACTGCAGGGGACGTGGGTTAGATTCCTGGTTGGGGAACTAAGATTCCACATGCTGCATGGTGCAGCCAAAATAAAGAAAAAAGAAAAAAATTCTAGTTAAAGTTATGTTATATTTATCCCAAAGTTGGTCAAAAAGCATGTTCATTATTTTTCTTTAAAAAACAAAAACAAAACTCATTTATTCTCTCTTAACATACATTTTCCTGGAATTCTCTTTTCTTGTGCCAGTTTATTCTAACTACATTCATCTTTCAACTTAAGATAATGTCATTGACTGATTGTTTGCGTACCCTCCCACTCCCTCCAGATTCATATGTTGAAGCTCTAATTCCCATTGTAATGGTGTCTGGAGGTGGGCTGGGAGGTAATTAAGTTTAGATGAAGTAGTGCCTTCATGATGAGATTAGTGCCTGTATAAGGACTTGAGAGGCAAGAGAGATCTCTCTCCCCCCAGAGCACACACAAGTAAGTGCACAGCAAGAAGGCAGGTGTCTACACGCCAGGAATCAGGTCCTCATCAGACACCAAATCTGCTGGTACTTTGACTTGGACTTCCCAGCCCCTAGAACTGTGAGAAATAAATATCTGTTGTTTAAGCCATTCAGTCTGTGGTGTTTTGTTATAGCAGCCTGAGCAGATTAAGACAGATATTAATTCAAATGTCTATAAAGTATTATTTAAATGCCCCTGTATTAACTAAACTTTTTTTCAGTCAGTCATATCACTATGAACATCACACAAATTACTTATGCTATAAATGATTATCTCATTTTGTTATAAATAATTTTTTAGGGTTATTAGTCTTGTCTTCCAAATAGGTTATAAATTCCTTAAAACATAACCCTGTGTTATATTTATGTGTAGGAATCTGTGTGTGATTGTGTGCCTTTCACATTAACTAAGGAAGTAATGGGCTGAAGAATCCATAGAGGGTGCTCAATATAGAAGATGTGTCTTCCTGGACCTGAAGTGTATATGAGAAATAATCTCGTTCGATAATTCATAGCCCCAGACTTTTCTTCTCATGGGATTGGGGTTTAATTTTAACTGCTTGGGTTAGTTATCTAAAACTGAGAAAGTATCCTAAAATTGTCAAATCTACCTGAGACAAATGAAGAAGCAAATATAAATCCTTTCTAGACCCAAGCTTTATATAATGTACTTCAATAAAACTCTGATGAGTATAAGTTCATAACCATAATAGTAAAACTCCTCTGGAAAGAGCCACTATACAGGAGAGTGAGTTATTTTAAAAGAACAGCAGAAACTTATACCCAAAACTTTAGATAAATGGAAATATGGTATACATATCAAGTAATCATGTTTTATACGTCCAAGGAAATAAAAGCATATAAAACAGGGGATAAAAATAAGATACTATTTTTAAAAAGGCAAATTTGAACATCTAGAAAAAACAATACATTTTGAAATTAAATTCTCAATGATTTGGTTTAACATTATATTCAAATTAGAATTACCTGAAAAAAGAATTTGTGAAATAGAAAATAAAACTAAAGATTTTTCCCAGAATATGGCACAAACGAAGTAAGCACTATGTAAAAGAGGTTTCATCCCAGAGGATAGAATGATAATATATCTCATAAAAATAATTGGAGTTCTAGAAAAATGGATAATAAGAAAAACATTTATATTTACATTAAGAACAGAATCATCAAGAATTCCAAAGAAATTCCAAGCATGAAAAAGAAAGCCACTCTGGATAAATCATAGTGAAATTATGGAACAAAATAAAAAGATGATCTGAAAAGCATCCCTAATTAAAAGACTGTTTACTTTTAAAAAGAATGTCACTTAGACTGAGTATAGACTCTTCAAGAGAAAAGTAAAAATTGGGAGACAGTGAAATAATAACTTCAAACTTCTGAGGGAAAAAAAGTCAAAATAAAACTTTATACCTAGCTAAAAATCTCATTTGAGAATTATAAAGATATTTTAGCCAGATAGAAATAGAGTGCTTACCACCAACAAGCCCCCACTAATGAGAATTCTAAAGGATGTACTTCAAGAAGGAAATAAAACTCGAACAGGACAGAAACACAACAAAATTATAAACTAATTGCTAAACAATTGGCCAAATGTAAAAATATATTGAATGTATAAAATAATAACCATAATGTCTTTTTTTGTGTGCGTGTGGTATGCGGGCCTCTCACTGCTGTGGCCTCTCCCGTTGTGGAGCACAGGCTCTGGACGCGCAGGCTCAGTGGCCATGGCTCACGGGCCCAGCCTCTCTGCGGCATGTGGGATCTTCCCAGACCGGGGCACGAACCCGTGTCCCCTGCATCGGCAGGCGGACTCTCAACCACTGCGGCACCAGGGAAGCCCCAATGTCTTATTTTGAGGGTATAACAATGTAAATAAAATACTAGACAGTAATTACTTGCAAGGTGGGAGCAATAACATATCCAGAGTGAGGCAATGGGGATGAGAGCAGTTCATCTAGGCTGGCTCTACTTGCATAAGCGATTCTAATAGGTATGTAGTGATATCTTATTGTGGGGTTAATTTACATTTCCCTAATGGTTAATGACGTCAAACATCTTTTCATGTGTTTATTTACCATCTATATATCCACTTTGATGAAATTTCTGTTTATGTCTTTTGCCTTTTTTGAATTTCTTTTACTGTTGAGTATTGACAGTTCTTTGCATATTCTTTATGCAAGTCCTTTGTTGTAAATATGTTTGGAAAATATTTTCTTCCAGTCTGTAGCCTATCTTTTCATGCTCTTTACAAAGTATACTACTCAGTAATAAATAGGAAAAACTATTCATACATACACATCTTAGGTGGATCTCAAGGGAAATATGTTAAATGAAAAAAAAAAATCTGTCTCATCACCAGATGAATCTTCACATGACCTTCTCCCCTGTGTCTTTGTGCTTCATCTTCTCTTTTCTCTTATAAGAACACTAGCCATTTAGGGCCCACCCTAAATCCAGAATTGTCTCATATCGAAGTCCTTAACTTAATCACATCTACATCTACAAAGATTTTATTTCCAAATAAGGTCACAATCACAGGTACTGGATGTGAGGACTTGGACATATCTTTTTGGAGGACACTGCAATCTAGACACACAATATTTTAAAAAGAATTTTACCATATTTACATTATTTATCTTCATCTATTCCTCTGTCTGTCCCTCTGTCTCTCCTGCAGTGTGCATGTGTAAGGCATTTAAAAATTAATTACAGACATCATGCCTCTTTACTGCTAAATATTTCAGCATGTATTTCTTAGAAAAAAAATAATCTTTTACATCACACAGTAATCTAATCAAATTCATGAAATGAAGAATATAAAATCCACATTTGAATTTCACTAATTGTCCAATGATGTTCTTGGTAACAATACTGTTTTTTTCTCTTGACGTAAGATTAAATCCATGGTCATGCACTGTATTAGCTTCATGTGTCTTTAGTTTCTTTTAATCTGGAATCGTTTCTCTGTGTTCCCTTGTATTTCATGATATTAATATTGTTTTATGTATTTTGAATTTGTTTTGTTAAATGCATACAAGTTTAGAATTTTTCTATCATCTTGGTGTATTGCACTATGTATAATTATGTAGTTACTTTCTTTATCCTTAATAATGTCCTTTGTCTTAAAGACTATTTTGTATGACATTAATATATCTACATCAGCTTTCTTTTGGCTACCATTTGCCTCATATGTATTTTTAAATCCTTTTATATAGCATCATCTCCTAGTCTTTCAGTGTATCTCTTTTACTTATTTTTAAATTTTTTAATTTATTTTTTAAATTGAGGTATAGTTGATGTATAATATTATATAAGTTATAGATGTACAGCATAGTGACTCACAATTTTTAAAGGTTATACTCCACTTATAGTTATTATAAAATATTGGCTATATTCTCTGTGCTGTACAATATATCCTTGTAGCTTATTTACCTTATACATGATTGCTTGTACCTCTTAATCTCCTACCCCTATCTTCTATCTATTTTTAAAATTTGTTTCCATCACCATCATTATTAACAGCGGCAGGAGCAGCATTATTTCCACATATAAACAATAAGTGTTTGATTTTAAAACACCTTTACCATTAGGTTTTCTCAGAATGATTTTTTTCTTAAATTTCAAACTGTCCTAATAATATTTTCCTCCTTATTAAAATACTTGCATGGACTAATATACACTACCAACTGTAAAATAGATAGCTAGGGGGAAGCAGCCGCATAGCACAGGGAGATCAGCTCGGTGCTTTGTGTCCACCTAGAGGGGTGGGATAGGGAGGGTGGGAGGGAGACACAAGAGGGAGGAGATATGGGGATATATGTATATGAATAGCCGATTCACTTTGTTATAAAGCAGAAACTAACACACCATTGTAAAGCAATTATACTCCAATAAATGTGTTTTAAAAAAATAAAATAAATAAATAAATAAAACAATATAAAAAAATGCTTCAGAAGAAAAGAAAAACTCCTAACGATATTAAGTTTATGGAGTTAAATAAAGGATTCCTCTCAAAAGCAGTGAGTTGTAGCAGAGAAAGCATAGGCTTTGGGGCCAGATAGACTTGCATTCCAAGTGTGACTCTGCCTCTGACTAACTATGTGACCTTGAACAGGGTCCTACATTTCTTTGTGGATCGGGTTTTGCATCAGGTAAACAATAGCCAGGTAGGAATTTTGTCAAGAATAAAATAACATAATGTCAGTCTCTAGACAGTTTAAGAATTCACAAATAATTAGTTCTGTCCCTTTTCCTATTTCATGCTTCCCTTATGAGATTTTTTTTTGGTCTCTTAGCTCCTACTGATTACTAAAATGTTTAATATTTTTTTTTCTTTTTTTTTTTTTTTTTTGCGTTACGCGGGCCTCTCACTGCTGTGGCCTCTCCCGTTGTGGAGCACAGGCTCCAGACGCGCAGGCTCAGCGGCCATGGCTCACGGGCCCAGCCGCTCTGCGGCACGTGGGATCTTCCCGGACCGGGGCATGAACCCGTGTCCCCTGCATCGGCAGGCGGACTCTCAACCACTGCGCCACCAGGGAAGCCCTAAGTTTTTTGATAACAGTTTATTTAAAAATACAGTAAAGAACAACTATAAGCCATTGCTTGTTACTGGAATCACTATAGCTATTATAATAGCACAAAATGCAAATCTTTATCATTAAAGTACAATTAATTTTAATATAAATAATTTAATTTTAACCACTGCAGGAATAAAATGAAAACTTCTAATATGAAAGAGGCAGTAGCTATAGATTAAACATCAGTTCTGTTCACAACCAAGAGGAATTATTTGTTTTGTCAGCATAAGCTTTTCTTTATTTTAACTAAGATATTCTGCCTTCATTACATTCATTAGAGCCTGTCAATACGTAATAGCGTTTAAATTTCACTTCCTGGCATTCCAGAGTATAGACTCAGACTAGATCAATATTCACCTATTATCATCTGCAGTCAATGTAAAAAGTCTTACTTGAGCTGATAAATAATTATCTTTTATAATAAGTAGTAAAGAGAATTTAAGTTTGTGATTTTGTTAATTGCTCTTTTCTCTGGAAGACATTAGCCACAATAGATATGAGATACCTCTACATGCAAAGCAATATAATTTACATCATCTAAGTTGTGTATTTCTACATTGCAAATATATGTGTATGTATAAGCACAACTTTTGTCTCAGATAGTACACAGAGTGAAAATCTTACATGTTCAAATAACCCTGATTGTGATTTACTTGTGTGAGTCGAAGACGTCAGCTTCTTTTCAGGTTGATTTGTAAGATAAATACATATCATGGAACACTAGTATCACTGCAGGATGAGTGTTCGTCTCACAGGAAGCACATGGACACATAGCTTACCGAGGAAACCACAGTCTCTGCTCCCATTCCATTGTCACTATGTATACAGGCTGGCAGAATTATTTAAACTGATATTTTTTCTTACTTTATTTTGTTTACATTTTTGTATTTATACAGGTACATAGGTAGGTACGTTTGCATTTATTTTTGTTGCTGAGCAAGTAGATTTGAATGTGAGTTAAATATATGTACGAGAGAGTTAAATATATGTAAAAAATATTGCATTCCCTAGTAGTTAAGAACTCAGCCTCCAGTTTACAGAGTGTGTAATATTAAGCTAATTACTCTGCCTAAGATTTCCTTACCTCATCGTTAGAATGGAGATAACAGTTTTGACTTTGTCAGTCTTAATAATAATATCTACCTCAGAAGACTTTTGTGAGGATTCTATGGCATTTATGGAGTAAACTTTTGTAGGTTCCTGGCACATATTTAATACACAACAAACAGTTGTTAATATTATTATATGTTTGTAGACATTAAAAAACATGTTGTTTGAAACAATGTGGTATCACTTAACCAAAGGAATTCAGTCTGAGGCTGTGTCTCCTTGATCCTTTTTGCACCTCAACAATGATGGCCAGGAAAGAGGTTGGTACTTGCTCTGGAACTGTACCTTAGGGGCCACCAAATTCCAGGACTGCATACTGCAGATGTATGTTTGACCCATTCTGTGACTATGCATTATATTTTCAGGCAACGAAGTCACATGTAGCTAATGTATAAACTAGACTGCTGACCCATTCATTTATATCAGAACATACACACTGCCAGACAGTAGACTATTGATGTTGACCAACACTATCACTCCCTCAAATTATCAGTGCATTAAAATGGCAAAGCCCAAAGTTACTTTGTTACAATGGATATTAATTTACTGGCTCTAGAGAAGTGTAATTAACTTTTCCTGCTTCTGGATATGAGTTCCTTAAAAATATATGATTTTCAAGTAATTTATCCCATTCTGTGCATTGTCTTTTTACTTTCTTGATGATGTTCTCTGAAACACAAAAGCTTTTAATTTTAACGAAGTCCAAATTATCTATTTTTTCTTTGGTTGCTTATGCTTTTGGCGTAATATATAAAAATCGTTGAAAATCAGTCTTTCTTTATATTGCATTTTATCTTTTCAAATTATTGATATGATTTGTGTATCCCAACTAAAGCAGGTGATTTCATGAAAATTAGACAACATCTACTTTAGATGCCCATGTACGTTCTTCTTAGGGAAATGATCACGCATGTATTTTTAAATAAAAGATTGCATAGAATGCAAACAGTGATTTTTAAGTGTAATATAGCACACATTGTGCTTCTTTGAAAACTCATATTTCTTCTTTTCTAGACGGTTGTGCTGATCAACACTGCTTCAGGTGCCAACAAAAGTTAGTAATGAGACTAGGTAATAATAGAAAAAGACTGTAAAACATGCCCATTAAGGAGACTGACCTTATATTAAATTAGTGCTTGCTATGGAATATGAAAAAGTAGTGAGTAATTCAGAAAGAATTAGAACAGGTCAAAATGTGTCAGATGATAAAATTAATTCAATTTAAAATCTTTTCATGTAAATTGTAAGTAACAGTAACACAGACCTTATAAATGACATTAAAGCTGTAGACACGTTTTAGTGGGAGATCAAATATAAGAATCGTATAAAAATTTCACATTGAAATTTAGCAGATGAAATACTCTGGATATTAAGAATTTAGCCCAATGAGAAAGTTGCCTTTTGCATGCATGCTTTTTGTTGAATAATCAATACACTTTTCTGCTTGAAATAACCTACATAAAACTGCACCATAAACAGTGTATAAACTCTTCCGTCAGAGTGTCAGTGATTGAGAAATAAGACACCAGGAGGTTAAGCAGTTTTCCTACTTTTCACATGGTAAAATGGCTCCAAGTAATTTCAAATCAGTTTTCTTTTGAAGGAAAGAATCACAAGTAGATGAGAGTATTCCAGAAACCTAGGGTCAGGATTTCAGGTTCTCTGAAAATGTGAAGGGAGTGAAGAATGAGAACGTGAGAGGTGGGTCAAAGATATTAGGTGACCCTTTGAATATTTTAAGGTTATAAGAAATTTTCCTGAGATCAGAATTTTTGTTCAAAACACATTTAATTTATAGATAAAAAATAATGTAACTGGGATCTCTACTTTTCAGTCTTGCTATGTTTTATTCACCATTTGTGAAGTACTGGTGAGTAATTCTGCTCAGATGTTTTGCTAAAACTTTTGGCTGTCACTCAATTCCAAAACTGCAGGAATTGACATTTTTATGAAATGATCCCCTGAAACTGCTGAGTTTAAAACTGAGGTTTTAATATGAGGAGATACAAGCTTTAGTTTCATAATGAAACTCAAGCAGCTCGGTTTAGTTCACGTTTCACATGAACATAAAACCTAAAGACTAATGAAGACAATCACTAAACTTGATACATTAAATCCAAACTCATAACCTACTCTAACTATCATGGCTATATTAATAGCATGCTTTTAATCTTATCATTGAAATCCAAATATCTGGAAAGATGTGTGAAATTTCACAGTAAGTCAGAGCCAACTTATCCATTATCAGAACCATGTTTTTCTTTGTGTCCAAAAGCCATAATTAAACCCCAGACTTCTGCCTATGAACTTCTGCCTTGAACTTATCCATTCAGCAAACATTAATGAGTGTTTACTATGTGTCAGACACTGTGATATATTCTGGGCATACAAAGTTGAATAGGGAGTTACTTGTCCTCAAAGAGCTAATGGTGAGGAAATGTTCATTCGATGTGACAAGTGTGATGCTTTTAGAATGACAGGAGAATAAAAGGGGAACATGTAAACCATACAGACCAAAGTACAGCTGAGGAGGAGTTTCCAGTGGGTGAACATATTTTAAGAGAAGCAATGGTAGGGAGGTAGGCAGGGGAAGATAAGGGGTTCAAGGCAGAAGTATCTCAGGCAGAAGTAATATGAAGAATGAAAACATGCAAGAGTGAATGAGAGAGAACTTCTTAATTACAGGTAGCTAGGTACATATTACAGAAGTCTAGGGCACAATGGTGAAAGGTGAAGCTGGAAAAATAGGGACAGGCCAGTTTGTGGAAGGCTTTATATTAAACTGAAGAGTTTAAATATTACTTTGAAATCTTAGAGCAAAATAAAGAAATTTGAGTAGAAGAGTGACATGGTCAGTTGGATTTTCAAAAGATACCTCTAACAGTGCAGAAGATGGAGGGAGGAAGGTGAGGATGGAGGTAGGGAGTAGTAAGGATGCTATTGGATCCCACTATGAGTCGTAAGTCATTAAGAATGGACCAACAGAGTGTCAAAAAGAAAGACAAGGAGCAGATGAATAGGAAAATATTAAGGAAATAGATTTCAGGACTTGGTGTCTGATTGGGTGAAGAGAAGAGAAATAATCTCGAGTGCTAAGATAACCATTTTGACTCCAAAGAATGGATGAAAGGGAATATAAAAGGAAGAACAAATTTGGAAAATGAGAATATTTGTTTGAATCATGAATGGTGTGATTTATCCATGAAATTTTAAGTGGAAATTATCCATTTGGCAGGTAGGTGTGTGGTTTTACAGCCCCGGAAAAGGTTCTGCAGATATGCATTCAAGTGTCACAAGAATACATGGTATGTGAAACCATGCAACTGTACCTCTGGGTGACTTCCATACTTAGGGAGTATAGAACTTGAAGAGAAGAAAATTGAACTTTAAATAACAAAGGTATTGAATGGGCAAGTGAACAAGGAGGAAACACAAGTGTTAATGGGTATGTAGTACATCACACACACACACACACTCAGCACTGAGAAGGAGCTGACAGACTAACTTCTCCTGTTACATGGAAAGCCAGGAGTCAGTGAAATAGAGAAGAAAGTTTTACAAAAAGAGTGCAGAAAGTGTTTCATTCATTCATTCATTCAACAATGCACTCATTATGCACCTGGTATGAGCCACCACATGCCAGCAGCAGGGGTGCAGGGTGTGCAGCACAGAAAATCCGTGCCCTCACCATGTCCTTGGACACGATTTGACATGAGCCTCCTGGAGCATTCCTAGTTCAGGGTGAATAAGAGATACTGTGTTTATCTGGCTCAGCGGAATCAAGAACAGCCACAGCTCCACTTCAGAGAACAATTTTTTTAATTGTGTAAAACTCACTCAATATAAAACTCTAAATTCATGGGTGATGAGTTGAACTATATCCCTGAGCCCATTCAAGTTTCACTCATCATCTGAGAATTTAAATTCTTATCCAAGACTCATTAACCTAAAAATATATCATAAGAAATTATCATTGCACACAGCTTTCAGGCACTTTTTCCTGAAAAGTGATTACCGTGTTATACTTTTTTAAAACCATTACTTTTAGCTTTAATAAAAAGCAAAAAATTAAAAGGAAATTTAAAAACCAAAAATAAAGGAGAAAGCTAGATTAGACACTATTTGTTACCCTCATTTTTGCTTAGATATTTAATTCTCTGGGAATTCATGTAACCATGATATTAAGATAAAAATTTATATTGACTTTGCTTCAAAATAATCTACCACTTTTTAAGGTGGTAATAATTAATAATCTACTAATTTAGCCATATATACTCTGCCCTGTGAGCCAATAACCAGACCTTAACAATACTCACCTCTTCATGCAATTATTGGGTTTTGGCCCTATTGTGTGTGTAATGTTTTATTAATGTAACATTCATGTTGTTTTAAAGAATGTCTTCCTTTTATTTTAATATGTTACCTTCTTCCTCACCCCTTCCCCCTCTCAGTCTTCCAACCCAGAGCTTAGGAGCAAAATTGCTGTTACTTCCTGAGATATATTTATCCTACACATGAAAGTGATTGGGCAGAGGAGGGTCTGCATGTCACATCCTGAAAGAGTAGCATTTCAGAGTGCCTTTCCAGTTGTCACCATCTGTACCCTCTAGAAGTATGGTTTCAATTTTGCTCTTGAAATATGAGTCAAGCTATGTTACCAACACATATTTTTCCTTGTCATAACATTTCACTTATCCTGTAGTCTGTGGACAGTTTATAAGTTGCATCTTTTCCCTAAGCCTTATTGAAACGGTATCTTCTTGCTCTTTCAATTCATTTTTCGTTAGGGGAGGCAACATCAGTTTTTGTGCCCAATAACTGGAAGCATCTGGCCTGAGCATGTGTCATCAGTGCTGAGTGTTACCCCCTAGTTATGAAAGCAGTCAGATGTCACTTAGGAGAGGTGAATGTGCCAGCTACTCTGCCTCCCTGGATGTACTTCTGTAGCCGTTAATGATCTGTCCCGCACCCCTGCCCCAGGAATTAATCAAGCACGTAATATGCAGAGTAGAAACAACTTGAAGCAATGATGCCATGCACTGGAACTTAATCACTGTCCTTTCCCTATTTCACAGCAGTTTTGTAAGTTCACGGATCTGGGTTAAAAGCCCCACTGGACATTTTTCATGTCTTGAGTGGAGCATCGAGGAAGAATATACAGTGCCCTTAGCTTTAGTTTCTTGATTTTGCAAAATTTTATCACAGCTTTAAGAAATTCTTTAAAGTTAAAAATTTTAGAGGTATTGATGAAGTCAAGCAAAATGACAAGACACCATATACTAGTTTTATTAGCAAAACGATGCTTTTCTAGTGTGACCTCTCATCAGAGTATTTCCATTAAGATTGATTCCTTTAGCAGAAAAGGTACCAGGTCTCGTTGTTTTAAAAAATGTCTATTATTTCAAGTCAAAGTGAAATTTTTCATCATTTACAAAATATAAGTATAAAAAGGAAGGACATAAAGAAACCAAATGAATTTTGATATCAAGTATAAACTAAACAATAAAATCTGGCATATTTTATAAGGAAATCTAGCCAGAGTAATATGAGGGGAAGAAAATAAAATGTAATAAACAATAAGAGAATCATCTTACTTTTATATAGCACATTGCATTTTACAGTATAAAGTTGATTATATCAGAAGTAAATCACCAGGCATCGACTGCAAGAGTAATAATGGCCACAGAGCAACCACTGTGCTGTTTAAAACAGGCAGTGAAAAAAATATGTCACGGTCAACTGTATGTTTTGATAAAAATGACACACATAAAATATGTGAAATTTGACTCAGTTTTCCCTTTTAGTAAATACTATAGGATCTTGGAAGCCTGGCGGTTGTTACTAAAGGTTTGTTATGGCCTCCCTCAGCTTAAAATGTTATTTCCTTGAAAAAGCAGTGGGTCTAGTATTGAACAAACCACAAGTTTATCAACACTGATGATGTGTATTTATGTATAGGAAAAGAAAGGACTGAGACTGGAAAAAGGAGGGGAACATCAATATCTATTACATATTCCTTCCAGCTTTGAGCCCAAAATAATATGAAAGGAGATTATCAGCCAAATATGAATAGCAATAATCGTCTAGAAAAATAAAAAAGAAACCAAGAATAAAATGAACTGAATGAAAATGAAAATAGCTCGATATAGAAGAAAGTAGATACATTGAATTCAAGAGTAAAAATAATCAAATTGATGCCCCAGGTGCAAGGAAGGTAGAAAAATATTTTAGAGCTCTGAGAAACATTTGAGAGCTGAATTAAACAGGCTAAATTAATCTTTGAGCAATTTTCTTACTGGGAAAGACAGAATTCATTTTTTTTCACCTTAGTGAATTTATTAATCTCCCCATGGGCAAGAAAGTCATTTACATTTTTTAAGTACAGAAAGATCTGTGGGGTTTCAAGCCAGCTTTATAAGATATGAGTCATCATTACAAGTGTGTGAACAATCAGGTTTTTAAAGTCCTTTAAGTCTATACTTGTGGGTGATTTTAGAAATCTTTGATACAAATCTCAACATTCACAGCACTTCTTTCCTTGGCAAAGTAAACAGAATAGAAGAGGAAGGTCAAGTAACATTCTTAAGGTTCTTTACTTATTATTAAATAAGATGTGAATAAGTAATGCATTGTATTAAGTGCAGATTAATTCATTTTATATGGAAATAGAAAGTGTACTATATTTTTTTCAAAATTATTAGCCCATTGTTTCTATTTTACCAAAAGCTATCTATTTAATATCCTACACATGCATACACGCATTCACATGCACACAGGTTGAGCATAAAGTACTTCTCTGTTTTGCCCCAGAAAATAAAATCATAAATTTTCCATATATGTCAAATTAGACTATTAACTGAGCCTCCAAATAAGTGACTGAAAACATGCTTTTAAAATTAGAAATTTTGACTCCATAAAACTCCTGAAGTTAGTGGAAGATAATGTTTCAAAATTCCCAACAGATATTAATCTTCAGAATTTGGAAACAAAAAATCAGAATTCCTGAGAAGTATCAGGAATCCCTGAAACATTAGGTTAGTCATAAAATACTTCCAACATTCTTTATTCTCTTTCCTGATTATTATAGATATCTTTAAACAATTGTTTAGGAAGTAAGAAATGTTGGGCTTCCCTGGTGGCTCAGTGGTTGAGAGTTCGCCTGCCTAGGCAGGGGTCACGGCTTCGTGCCCCGGTCCGGGAAGATCCCACATGCCGCGGAGTGGCTGGGCCCGTGAGCCATGGCCGCTGAGCCTGCACGTCCGGAGCCTGTGCTCCGCAACGGGAGAGGCCACAACAGTGAGAGGCCCGTGTACAGAAAAAAAAAAAAAAAAGAAATGTTAATTTTGATGGCATTTACAAAGAACTGTCACCTGTAGCAAATATTAAAATAACGGAAAACTCTAATAAGCATTATTAGGTAGTGTCTGCATAATGTAACATTCAGATCTCCTATCAAGGGCATGTGTTAAAATTCCAATTGAAGGACTCATTTGGCTTCCAAAACTTGTTATTTCTTGGAATACCACCAACAGGGTTTGTGTAAAGTATGTGCATAACTTATTAGTATTTAATTTACCACAGTGACTCACTGTTAGCCAGAGAGGGCCACAAACGCAGTCACAACATTACAAGTTACAAGTAGGCTGCTAGATAGACCACCTCTCTCCCACCTGCTCCTCTGCTAGATCCGGGAAGTGTCAACTTTGACCTTCCACTCCACAGTGTAAGTATCTCTCACTCCTGCTTTTTACTTGGCATCTGTGGATTCCTTCCAACCAGTAACATCTCTCCATAGATGGTTCAATTTTAATTTTCACATGAAAACTATAATTCTTTTTTCCATTTTCCCAGTTTAGGCATTAATTTTCCTCAGGATTCAAGATTCAGAAAACATAAATTTCCCAAAAAATGTTGGGCGGGAATTTCTACTGGAGACACTTGTTATTTGGAGGTATGAGTATGTGCATGTATGTATGGATATGGATATTGAGTATGTCTAATACATGTTGTGTTCCTTCAAAGTAGCGTTTTCTCTACAAATCATAGTGACATTCATCCAACATAACACCTCCACACCTTCCCCTGCTACTCAAAGTTATTTCAAAAACCACAGCTTGGAGAGTCTTTTTCACCTAATATAAAATCATTTCTTATTATTGATTAAAGACTGAATGAAAGAAAAGTTCGGAAAGCTTTCAGAAATTTATGAAACTGTATTTTTGTTTTAACTTTTGAATTACCTAAGATTTCAGAAGCACATTGATAAAGTTAGGTGAATTATAAATGTTTCTTATCTATTTTAGGTAGTAGGACATCGCATTTTGTTTATATTTTCAATGATTTTATCCTTTATTGCAAAATTCATCACCTTACTGTAATAGTATTAATAATATCACCGCCAATTTTATGAAATTTTATATGGATAGGTGTTATATTTACATGTGTGTCTGTATGTTTTTAAACCAGGACTCAACTTCCTGAAATACAACCAATACTAGTAATTTTAGAAAAAAACAAACTCACAAAAGTTTCTGCATTTTTATGTGAAGTCTTCTGATTTTATACAGGTAAAGTTAAAAGATTAAGACTGCTTGAGACAAATAAAACCCACCTATAGACTAAGTTTGGGTATACAATACCAGTTTAGACCTCTGTGAACGTGGTCACTACATCACATATGACAACTGCTCCACAGTGCTGCAGGAAACAAAGAAGGTGAGGCTGGGAAAAGGTAGAGGCCAATGTATTCCAAGGAAAGAGCTTGCGACACACTTCCGCTACAGAAGAAATGGTGCAGAATTACCAAAGCATCCTTGGCAATTGTAGAATGCTGTGTAAACGACCTTAGAACAGCTATGCCTATTTAATATGTTTGGTATATAGCATATATACCAAAATATATGAATATATAAATCACTGGCAGTAATTCTAGTGACAATGACAATTTCTTCTCAGCTTCACCTTATGGTGGTTAAATCAATTACATTCTAGATGTCTTTACCTATTTTCATGGTGACTCAAAGTTTACAGTGCAGGAAGATGGAACCACAAAAAAGCACAATTTTGATTTCTATGTGCATAAGAATCAGCTGAGGGCTTCCCCGCTGGCGCAGGGGTTAAGAATCCTCCTGCCAATGCAGGGGACACGGGTTCAAGCCCTGGCCCGGGAAGATCCCACATGCCACGGAGCAACTAAGCCACAACTACTGAGCCTGCACTCTAATGCCCACAAGCCACAACTACTGAGCCCATGTGCCACAACTACTGAAGCCTGCATGCCTAGAGCCCATGATCCGCAACAAGAGAAGCCAAGACAGTGAGAAGCCCGCGCACTGCAACGAAGAGTAGCCCCCGCTCGCCGCAACTAGAGAAAGCCCGCGGGCAGCAACGACGACCCAACACAGCCAAAAAAAAAAAAACAAAATAAATAATTTAAAAAAAAAGAATCAGCTGAAACTCTATGTTCATTTTTGAAACAAGGACTCATCTGCTGACGAAAGTGCAACCTTATCTCTTTCCTTTTGGCGGTCAATGTTTTGGGATAATAATACTTTTCCAGTGTGAACTCAGGAAATGCTCGATAAAACGTATCCATTCTTGTGGACAGATGGATGAGAAATTCAATGCAAATGTAAACCACATGCTCTCAAAAACATACGCTGCAGAAGGTGAATGCTTTTAAAAAATACTTGGCACATATTCTGGAGTCAGCTGTAACAGAGATGGAGTTCCCTTTGAAAGTTCCAGATGTGATGACTCTGATCGTACAGTAATACAATAGCTACTTAATAAGATTGTGTCCAAGCTCTATAATGAGTTTTTGTGAAGTGACAGTCATTTCCTCTCAGACATTATTCACAAAGTTAGTAAAGTGGGTCGAACTTTGCACAACAGGATTTGTTTCTAAATTGCCAAAGTGAGTATTCTCTGACATGAATGTACATTCTGCATTCAAGCAAAACTTGAGAAGGAAGGTGATTTCACTCAGAGCACTGTTCATTGAGGGTCTAGCAGAATATTCTGCTGTGGCACAGTTTTTACTGTGGGCATCTGTTGACATCTTATGGGGCTAAAGAACCACATGAAAGGGGATGATAAGTCATGTGATGTTATGGACTGAATTGTTCTCCCCCGCCCCCGAAATTCATACAGTCTTAATCCCCACTACCTCACAACGTGACCGTGTTTGGAGATATGGCTTCTAAAGTAGTAATTAAGCTAAAATAAGGCTGTTAGTTTCTGACCTGTGTCATAAGGAGAGGAAATTTGGACACACGGGAAGATACCAGGGATGTACACACACACAGAGGAAACACCATGTGAGGACACAGCGAAAAGGCAGACAACTACAAGCCAAAGAGAGAGGCCTCAGGAGAAACCAACCCTACTGGCACCTTGATCTTGGACTTCTAGCCTCTGGAACTGTGGGAAATAAATGTCTCTTGTTTAAGCCACTAAATCTGTGGTATTTTGTTATGGCAGCCTTAGCAAACTAATATATATATATTTAGCAGTTAGGTTAGACAGAAACAACCTTGTTTATGCATCTACCTTTCACAACTCTGACTCTGCAGAAAGTGTACATAAAGATTCAGGATTACTGAACTAGGAGCATGAATTTTATGAAACAAATAGTCATTGAATATATCAACTGAAATTTCTGCTTTTCTAAAGATCATTGCTGGTCAGATTTTAGAAGTTGGAAACAGATGGTTACGGTTGGTGATGTTTTCAAATGAGTTACTGTTAGAATGGGATGGTTTGTACTCCTCAAGGTGTGGGGAATTGGTCCGCAAAATCCCTGAATTATAAGAAAATGAAGCTTCAGAACACTGTAATAAGTGAAAGGTTTTTGACTTTTCACTTTTCTGATGTAGAAGACAGAGGTCAGCCAACACTTAGAAAAGCATAAGAAGAAAGAAAATGAAGCATATTTTAAAACAGATACACTGTGACTAATACTTCAGTCGTACATGCATGAAAATAATCGTTGTAACAACACAAAATAGATTCACAAACAGATCAGAGGAAACTGTCTTATGCTATGGCTGGTTTCCAAGAAGCAGACAGTCTCTACATGACAAAATATTTAGGAAATATAGATGATAAATATATATACATATCTACATATCTGTATATGCATATTTACTAATGATTTTAATATTCAGGTTAAGTGACTACTTCTGGACTTTATTTGGACTAATATTTTAAAAATATATTGTGCAAAGGGATCTCACTAATTGAAAGCATTATAATAGTCAATTTCCTATACTACTCTATCTTTCCAATATTTTTAAATATTGAAAGATTTCTTTTCAACATTTTTATAACTTATCAACTCCATTGCAGCATAACTCATTTAAAACTCATTTAAAAGATGAATCCATTTTAAGTGAACAGCGTAATGAGTTTGACAAATGCAACCATCATCACAGTAAGACACGGAGTAATTCCTCTGTGCTCTTTCCCAGTGAATCCAGCCCCACCTCTGGCCTTAGTCAACCACTGATGCGCTTTCCATCCCTATACCTTAGGATTTGTCATTTCTAGATTTTCATATGAAGACAATCATTCGATGTGTACTTTTGTGTCTGGCTTTTCCTCTTTGCATGCTATTTTTGAGATCCACCCATATTGTTAAATGTATCAGTAGTTTGCTCCCTTGTATCGCTTAGTAATATCCTGTAGTGTAGATATTGCCACTGTTTGTTTATCTATTCACCAGCTTATGGATATGTTTACAATTTTTGACTCTTATGAATAAAGCTACTACAAACTTTCAGGTGCAAGTTTTTATATAGACCTATATTTTCATTTCTCTTTGGTAAATACCTAAAAGTGGAATTGCTAGATCATATGGAAAATGCATGGCTAACATTAAAGAAGCTGCCAGTTTCCCAAAGTGAGGGTATCATTTTACATTTGCACTGGAAATGCATAAAAGTTCCACAAGCCAACACTTTCTATTGCTAATGTTTTTTTAACTTTAGCCATTCTAGTTTGTGAGTAGTGGGACTCATTTTACTTTGGACTTGCATTTCTCTGATGGCTGATGATGTTGAGCAACTTTTCATGCGCTTATTGGCCATTTGTAGTTTATCTTTTTTGAGGCAACCGTTCAAATATTTTGCTCTGTACTGTTGGGTTTATCCTCTTTTTACTACTGAGTTGTATAAGGTAAGGCTACAAGCCTTTGGTCAAATACGTATCGCATGTATTTTCTCCCATTCTGTGGCTTCCCTTTTAGTTTTCTTAAATCTTTCAACAAGCAAGTTTTTTATAAAGTCAAATTTATCAGTTTTTTTCTTTAATGGTTAATGCTTTTGTATCTTAAAGAGTCTTTGCCTATCTCAAGGCTGAGAAGACTTTTCCCATATTTTATTTTAGAAATTTTATCATTTTAACTGCTACATTTAGGCCTATGATTCATTTTGTTAATTTTCACATATGTCATAAGAGTCAATGTTCTTTTTCTTCTTGTCCCAGTATCACTTGTTAAAAAGTATATTCTTTATCCATTGAACGAATTGGCATTCTTGGTCACAAATCAATGTAAGTTATATGTGTGATAGATTTCTGGAGTCCCTAGTCTCAACTATTTATTTATATGTCTATCCCTGTGCCAATGTTACACTGTCAAAATTACTGCCTCATTATAATAATGAAAGACATATTTAACTACTCTACTCCTGCAATGATCTGAAACAGACTGTTTGCGAGTTACCTAGCCATGTAGGAACAGATTTGGAAATATTACCTTCAAATTAATGAGACAACTCTAATTTCCTTCAAATTACCTGTAAATAGAAAGATAAACATCCAAATTTATAAGACAGCTTCAGAAACAAGGGTTGTGGTGAGAGTCAAGCGGAAACTGTGTAGAAAAGAGGAAATGGCAGCATGAAGCCTAGAGATAATGGAACACAGGGAAAATCATTCCAAATAAGAGAGTACCATCCTTAATGGGAAATACTTGAAACATGTCTGAGTGGTGCTATGATAGCAGTGGCTATTGGGAATTCAAAATGAAAAGCAATTAAATCTAAATTACAATCAGCCCAGAGCAGAAGAGATTTAAATGAAAAGTTAAATAAGAGACACGAAGAAAAGCCAAAAGAATGAAAAAGTTATTTTAAAAAGTGGAAAGAATCACAGATGACATGACAGCAATAGAAGATAAGCAAAGAAGATAGAATACATTCATATAATTATTCATGGAAAAAAGAAGAAATCAATAGAATTATCTAATATTTTAAACTATTATTCTAGAAAACTTCCTGGAAATAAAAGGAGACCTACATCTATACATTGAAAGTCCCCACGGCATATCTTAGAAAACTGACGTATCCTATAAATCTATTATATACTTAAAACAAAATTAAAGATTGAGAAAAAAGATTAAGGGGATCCAGGAAAAAAAATATAGTCATTCAGAAAGGAGAGAAAATCCTGTTGACAAGACTTTTTGACAACCATGTCCAAAGCAAGAAAACAGTAAACCAACATTTCAAAGAAATTCTACACAACAAAGTGAGAATCAATGAATTTTATATCCAGCTAAGTCATAGTGATTTACCAAGGAAAGTTAATCTATTGACCACTGACTTCTTGACAGCTGCATATGAAGCAGTAGAAGAATGGAGCAACATTTTCAGAAACTCAATAAAGCAAACATGGAACCAAGGATTTTATATTCAGCCAAACTATTCTTCAAACGTCAAGGCTATAGAAAAGTAGTTATAAACTTGCAGGATCTTAAGAAATACTCTATTCATGAACCTAACCTGAGAAACCCAATAGAGGATGAGCTTCATCCAAGAGATTACTGAGAAACTTCAGCAAAGAGAGATGAATTTAATATGCGTGCATAACTTTCTGTCAACTTATTACACAGGTGAATTCACACAACCACTACCACACAATGAAGATACAGAGCTATCACATCGCCACAAAGATGCTCCACATGCTAACCCTTATCAGAGACACCTCCACCATCTCTAATTCCTGACAACCATTAATCTCTTTTCCATCTTATAATTCTGTGATTTAATAAATGTTTTGTAAAGACAGCATGGGACCAGCTGAGACTAAGTTTTTTTCCCAACCACATAATATCCCTGAGATACATCCAAGTTACTGAGTGTATCAATAGTTTGTTCATTTTTATTGTTGAAGATTCACATGACTATACATTTGGGCCTCTATATTTTCAGGTTTTGAATCCAGGGATTCAACCAACTGCAGATCAGAAGTACGGAAAACAAAATAAAAATTCCAGAAATTTCCAAGAAGCAAAACTTAAATTTGCCACATGCTGACAGCTATTTAAATTTACACTATTTACACTATTAAGTGTAAGATCTAGAGATGAGTTAAAAATATACAGGAGGATGTGCATGGGTTATATGCAAATACTACACATTTTATATATGACACTTGAGCATTAGTGGATTTTGGTATCCTTGGTGGTCTTGGGACATGGGACAACTCTATCTTACTTTGTTCAACTATTAAGAGACATTTTGGCTGTTTCCAGGTTTTGGCTATTACAAATAAAGCTGCTATGAATTGTGTGTAGGTTTTTGTGTGGATTTAAATTTTTATTTCTCTGTGATAAATGCTCAAAAATTAATTTGCTGACATACAGTGAGTGTATAGTTTTTTTAAGAAAATGCCAAAATATTTTCCAGAGTGGTTGTGTATAGTTTTACATACCCACCAGCAATTTACAAGAGATTGAGTGTCCTCACATCCTTACCAGCATTTGGTGCTATCACTATTTTTAGTTTTAGCCATTCTAATACATATACGATGATTTCTCGTTGTGGTCTTCATTTGCATTTCCCTGATGGCTAGTGATGAACATCTTTTCATTTGCTTGTCTTTATATCCTTTTCAGTGAAATGGATGTCACCTATGTTCTAAATGGATTGTGTGCTGTTGGGTTTTGAGCCCTTTTTCAGATATGTGGTGTTCATATATTTTCTTCCAATCTATAACTTTTCCTCATCTTCATGGAGTCTTTTATAGAGCAAAAGTTTTTAATTGTGATGAAGTCTAATTTAACAAGTTTATTTTTTTTTATCCATCATGCTTTTAGTATCACATCTAAGGATTTTTCACCAAACCCTAGTTCTCTCTCAAAGATTTTCTCCTATGTTATCCGCTAATATTTTTATAATTGTATATTTTATATTTAAATCTATGATCCTTTTTTACTGAATTTTTATATAAGATGTGAGATTATGCCAAGATTCAACGTCTGGTTATAAATTTCTAATTGCTTAACATCATTTTTTGAAAAGACTATTCATTCTCCATTGAATTCTTTTACATTTTGTCAAAAATTCACTGGCCACACTTTTTTTTTTAATACGTGTAACTGATTCACTTTACTGTATACCTGTAACGAACACAACATTGTAAATCAACTATACTCCAATAAAATTTTTAAAAAAAGAAAAATGACTTCATTCTAGCTTTGTGACCCTTGACATAACACTTAACACTCTGGGCTTCTGCTTCCTCACCAGCTCAATGGAGGCATGTGGAGGACCCTCCAGCTCTTACACTCTTTGATGCTGTCACTGGCTACCAAGCTGGTTTTTATCACAGTTTCTGAGAAAAACCAAGCTGGGTTTTATCACAGTTTCTGAGAAGGTACCTAACCTTTTTGAGGTTTCTTTATCCATAAGAAAGAAAATAAAATTGGGAGAGGCCATCCTGAGCAGTGAAAAAAAATGAACTGTGGATTTAGGCAGACAGACAGTCTCAGTTCTTAGCGCTTGTGACCTAAAGCCGGTTACTTGACCTCTCTGATTCTTACTTTCTTGACTTGCAAAATGGAGATAACAGTGTCTGTTGTAAGGATTGTGGAAGGATCTCGCTCATGCCACCTTACAGTAGGTACAAAATAAATATCATTTTGTTCCTATATCACTTTCAGCAAATGTGAAAGAGAGGGATGTAAATACGCTGAAATGTCTGTAAAAAAAAAAAAAAAGTAAACTCTTCTGATCAACACTGCCCACCTCTGTGGTTATCGTAGATGTTCCAAAAGACTGAGGTTAAGAGGCTACAGAGAGCAAAGAGCACCAACCACAAGAAGCACGGTTCAAAGCAGGAAAAGACGTGGTCCTGACCATGGTCCTGTCAGGCACCATCTCAGATGGGCCCTGCGACAGCATCAGGAGGCCTGACGAGACGGTTTGGGCCACCGGCCGGCAGGCACAAGAAGTTCCCAGGCCGGGAGACGTCACCACGATGGTGCAGCGAGCTCCCAAATCTCAAGGCAGCTCAACATCATACCTGAGACCTGGTCCCGAGGCAGCGCAGGAGTAAAAGGTACTATTTCGAGGAGCAGCTTCAGCTCTAAGTTAACCACAGGAAGAAAGTCTCTTATCACACGTAAACATTTACAAGTATCCACAGCTAGCTCTAGGGCACTGGCATCTGAGGGGAACAGGGCGTGCCCAGAAGGAGCTCAGGCAGGGGCCCCTCGCACACTGGGGAGAAGATGCTGCAGCCAGCACGCTGCCGTGTCCCCAGCCTCCCCCTGTGCCAGGTCCAGAACACATGACCCCAGCTCAGGCTCTCATGCTCCAGAAGCTGGTGTAGACAGCAGTGGGTCTCCTGGACAGACTCGTCATCTATAACACAGCAACTGACCTGTCTGCTCCTCGGGAGGAGAACGTATGTTAAACCTGGAAGAGTCATGATTCTGAGATGCTCCACGTTGTCAGCTTTGCCTTCTGCAGACACGGGGTTCCTCCCCTTTGAGGGGGACCCCTCTGGCTGTGGGCTGTGCCCTCCCTGTTGGCAGAAATGTGGGGGGCAGGCAAATGACAGGCCTAGGACTTGGGTTGTGTCCTGAACGTAAACACCTGGGAGAGCAGAGCCAGGACTGTGGCGGTTGGGAGTGTGTGCCTCAGGAGGTGGTGATGAGACAGCTCGGCTCTACAAAAGGATTCTGGGTGTGCCAACTCTAGTGGAGCCAGTAGGCAACTCTGGACCTCATAACATCCTGCCCTTGTTTGCCACTCACCACATCCCCAAATCTAGAGGGTCAGCCCTTTTCTAGCTATGGCACTTCACCAGGGAAGTCCATGCTACAGGACCTCAGGGAGCCTCGTGGTGCTAAGGTTGAAGACTCCAGTCGGAGCACATCGTCGTGGTGAGGTTCTGCTCTCACGACAGTCTGCAACCCCTGGGAGTGGCTGCACGTGGCAGGTAAAGGGGGCGAGTGGCTTGGGCACCTGCACCCCACTGAGGAAGCCAGGACCCTTCACATCTGCAGTGGCCGCGTGTAGGAGAGAGGGGCAAGGCCGCACATGTGAGAAGCAAGCACAGGCTGGCAGTGGACACAGGACTCCTTCCCGCTGCAGGACAGCAGGGCCCAGGGCCCGAGGCTGCACTCCTCTAGGGCGCAGATCAGGTTTTGCTGCAGGACTGGCTCGGCTTTGCTGGTTCCGAGGACTCAGTTCAGCCGTCTTCTACCCTCAGACAAACTGCGACAGGTTGGGGACCTTGATGTTGAGATCGCCAATGTTGATAATCCGAGGCATCTCCAGCAGGCCGATGTTTTTCACGGTGGACATGGCCCGGGCGGGTGCGGCTGAAAGACAACCCTCGGACTTCTCCAGCCTGTTCTGAGCTTCAGTCTGAGCCACGATTTCATTCATGTTTGTTTCCAACACCATCCCACCCATCACCACCTCCTGAAGAACATAGTGCACCATATCCGTGTGGAAGATCAAATCCAATTCACAAACATTTTCGAAACACTTGTCCAGAGTCTCCACAAAATCCTGGATGAGGTCTAAGATCCCAAGTTCACTCTCTGACGAATCCCCACAAAATACAAAGTAGAGGGCAGCATAACGCCAATAAATCAGTTTGTAGTCAGACCCACCAATCAAACTTCCACCCCCCAAGAAGTTACAGATGTTGTCATCCCGTTTGAGAGCTAGATGGAAGATCTCTCGAATAACCTGCTGTTGAATTTCTTCTGGGAAACGCTGGTAGAAGCAGTCAAGCCACGTGGCTTCCCATGGTTACTGAAAACCAGGATTGCCTGAATCATCTTTGCCCGTCACACTCCTTTCACCACCACCTGCTTCCAGAGAGCCTCTCCTTCCACTACAACCTGGCCATACGTATATGGAACTATTTCTGGGCTTTTATTCTATTAATATGTGTGTATACATATATATGTGTGTGTATAAATTTAATTTCATTAGTTGTTATTGGGCTGCTCATTGGATGAGTTGGAGTAGTTTATATACTTTTCACGGAATTAATCTATTTCATCTCAACTGTCAAATTTATGTGTCTAGGGCTGCTCAGAGTATTCTCTTATTCTTTCGATGTATGTAAACTCTGTAGTGTGATCTTTTGTTTCAAACTGATAATAGAAATTGCTCTCCTCTCTTTTTATTTGTCAGTCTTGCTGGAGTTTTGTCTATTTTACTAATCTTTTCAAATAAAAACTTATGTTTCATTGACTTTTCTATTGTGTGTCTGTTTTCAATTTTATTGATTTTTGCTCTCTTTTTTCTCCTTGACTATGAGTTTATTTTTCTCTTCATCTTCTAAGTTCTTGAAGTGAGAGCTTAGATTATTGATCTGGGACTTTTCCTTTTTTGTCTGTAAGCATTTAGGGCTACAGATTTTCATCTAAGCACTGCTTTAACAGCATCCCACAATGTTTGATGTTTTGCTGTCATGTTCACTAAGTTCAATGTATTTGTTATTTGTCTCAAGACTTCTTCCTTGACCAACAGATTATTTATGTGTGCTGTTTTAGCTGCCAGGTGTTTGGGGATTCTCCTGATCTCTTCCTGTTCTTGATTTCTAGTGTTATTCCATTGTGGTTAGAGAGAACACTCCATGTGATTTCAATTCCTTTAAATTTGTCAAGATTTGTTTTATGGCCCAGGAAAATATTTATTTTGGCATATGTTCCATGGATGCATGAAAATAACATATATTCTGCTGTTGGTAGGTAGAGTGCTTTATAAATATTGATTAGATTCTTTTGGTTGATGGTCTTGTTGAGCTCTATCCTTGAGGATTTTCTGTCTAGCTGTTTTGTCAGTTGTTGAGATGGGGTTTTGAAGTCTTCGGCTATAACTGTGGATTTGTCTCTCTCCTTTCAGTTCTATCAGATTTTGCTTCACAAGTTTTGCAGCTTGGCTTTTTGGTGCATACAAATTTAGGATTCCTGTGTCTGCCTAGTGGATTGACTCTGTCTCCAGTGGTTTTCTTTGCCTTGAAGTCCACTGAATCTGATATTAATATAGCCACTCCTGCTTTCTTTTGATTAGTGTTTGTGTAGTATATCTCAGTTCATCATTTCACTTTCAACCTACACATATCATTATATTTGAAGCAAGTTTCTTGTGGATAGCCAATAGTTAGGTCATGTTTTCTTTTTGTTTTTTAAATCTATTATGCCAACCTCTATCTTTTAATTCAATATATTCAGACTATTTACATTTTCTGTAATTAGTGATAGGTCGAGACTTAATTATGCCATTTTATATTTTTTCTGTTTGCTGTCTCTTTTTCATTTGTTTCTTTTTTTTCCTATCTTCTTGTCAGTTCCTTAAACTTTCTTTAGAATTCCATTTTGATTTATCCATGTTTTTAAGTGTATCTATTTCCATAACTATATTAGTAGTTACTTTGCATATTATACTATATTAGCATAACTTACAGTCTACTAATGTCGACATTTTATGTGCTTGAGTAAAGTATAGAAACCTTACTTCCCTTTATGTCCATTTACCCTTCCCCATGTATAACATAATTAGCTTTAATTTTTCTTCTACATAAACAGAGGACCACATTACACAGTTATAATAATTTTTGCTTCAAACACTAAATATAATTATAAAAATGCAAGAGAAGAAGGAAAGTCTTATATTTACTCACGTTTTTGTTCTTCTCTTCTGCTTTCTTCCTTCCTGGTGTTGCAAAATTCCTTCTTTTATCGTTTCCTTTCTGTTTAGAGAACTTGTTTTAGTCATTCTTTCACAGTAGGTCTACAAGCAATGAATTCTCTTAGTCTTCCTTTCAATCTGAGAATGTCTTAATTTCTTCTTCATTCCTGAAAATATTTTCTCTGGATATAGAATTCTGGGTTGACTTATTTCAGCACTTGAAAAATGCTATGCTACTTCCTTCTGGCCTCCATGGTTTCTGATATCATTCAAATTGTTTCCTGTGTTTCTCTCTGATTGCCTTCAAGATTTTCTTCTTTGTCTTTACTTTCCAGAAGTTTAACTATGATGTGTCTTTAGATTTATCCTTTTTGGGGTTCACTCAGCTTCTTGAATCTGTAAGTTTATGTCTTCTGCCAAATTTGGAGAAATTTAATCCATTATTTCTTTGAATTCTCTTTCTCCTCTCCTTCTGGGACACTAATGACATGAATGTTAGATTTTTTGTTATAGCCCACAGGTCCCTGAAGCTCTGTTCACTTTTATTTTCAGTCTATTTTCTCTCTCTCCTATTGTTCTATCATCACATACACTTTTTCTTCTGTTAGACTATCCATTGAGTTTATTTTTTGGCTATTGTAGTTTTCAGTTCTAGAATTTCCACTTGATTCTTCTTTATATCATGTTTCTTGCTGATAATATCTATTTTTCCTTTGTTTTGAGGGTGTTCACAATTACCTGTGGAAGCTTTTTAATGAAGCCTGCTTTAAAATCCTTGTTAGATAATTCTAATATCTGTGCTATTTCAGTGTTGACATCTAATGTCTTTCTTCATTCAAATTTAGATTTTCCAGGTTATTAGTATAACAAGTGATTTTCTTTTGAAATCTGGACAGTTCATATGCTGTGAGACTCTGGGTCTTATATAAGCCTTGTATTTTAGCAAGCTCCCCCTGACATAACTCCAGTTGGGGAACAACTCCGCCTTGTTACTGCCAAGTGGAACTAGATGCAGATTCTCCATTAGGATTCTGTTGACAACTTGAAGGGTGAGGGTCCTTGTTAATGATGGGTCCCCACTGACACTGGGAGGAGGGTTGGCCTCATATTCTCTGAGAGGTGGTTAAAGACCTGACCCTCCTCTAGGCTTTCTCTGACACCAGGTCACTAGGTGTAGATGAATTCCAGGCTCCCATGTCATTTTCACCAACACCACAGGCTCCTCATTACCACTCAGTATGGACAAAGATCCTGTTTCCCCCCTCAGCCTCTGACACAACAATGGCAGGTGGTTTGGGGTTCCTTGTTACACACCTAGACTCTCCACTCCAGTTCTGATGATGGGTAAGACTTGGCCACAGCTGCTTCTGTGGTGCTTGGCTGGAGTAGAACAGTTATTATTTAAGTTTCTATCTTGCTAGGTAGCCCTTTTCCTGGCCTTTTGGCTAGAGAGGGCATGCTTTTCTTGTTTGTTTTGTTTGTTTGTTTGTTTGTTTGTTTTTTCATCTGTTCCCATTGGCATTCTCAGGATGCTAGCTTCTCCAGTCCCAGTGTGGGATAGATGAGTCAGAAAGAAAAGGTCAGGGAACTCAGCATTCTTTGGGTCCTAAGCTCCCTATCCAGTCTGCCTTCTTCTCTCCACTTTTCAGGCCTTCTTATGTTTTTCAGTACATAATATCCAGGGATTTTAGACGTATTGTACTCAGTGGGAGGAATATGGAAAGTATGTTTACTCCATCTGTTGTCCTCAATGTCCTTACCTCTTGCAGCAACTGTTCTCACTAAAAGACTAATAGCCTTAATCAAGCTTATTTTCTCTGGACACATTTCTTCATCTGCTGCAATCACACACAATTAAATTAATTCAACATTGGTAAATGGTTTTCCTTGCTTGGTTAACAAAATGAGCACTTACTTTGACTTCAGCCTTATTTCAATATTTTAAATTTTTTAAAGAAACTTTGTTTCGATGAGATATTCCATTTTTAAATGTCCAGTTTTTCTGAAAATTGCTTTTCTGTGCGTGGGACTATTATAAAGAGTTCCTAATCTAATAATATTAATGTATCTAGTATTAGTTTAGCACAGCAACAGTGTCACTGAATAATAAACGCAATGTTTTGCCATCTAATTTGATAACAAATGATTCACCCCCCACTCTTTCTTAAAAGTACAACATTCAAACACAACTCTTCTTTCTTTATTTTGGCATGTTGAGTATGCACTGTTAATAAAAAAATAAATAATTAAATGCTATGTCACAGTAATGAGCATGACATTCAAAATGCTGTTAAGTTATAATTGGATTGCAGTAATTTGTAATACACCAAGTAGCAACCAAAAGCAAGCCTTGTCACAACTAGTCAGTGCTGTTGTTATAGTGTGAAAGCATCGTAGACAGTACAACCAAATGAACATGGCTGAGTTCCACTAAAACTTTATTTACAGATACCAGAATCCAAGACCAGAGAGAAATAAACTAAACACATAAGAATACACACTGGATGTGAAATTTATGCAAATGTAATCTATAAGGAAAAAATACTGTAGTGGTTTCCTCTAAGGGATGTAGAGGAAAGAGGGCTGACTAGAAAGGGGCAAGAAAGAACTTTCTTGAGTTACAGAAATTCACTATATCTTGATTGGGGTGTTGGTTACATGAGGGTACACATTTATCAAAACATTAAACTGTACACTTAAATCTGTGCATTTTATAGTATGTAATTATACTTCAATAAAACATTGAAATATACTGATAAACTATATTATTAACACAAGTGGAACAACTTGAATAGGCTGTATGTTAAATAATAGTATTGCATCTATGTTAAGTTTCTCGAGTTTGGTAGTTGTATTGTGGTTATACAGGAGATTACACTTGCTGATAGATACATCTGAAATATTCAGGAGTATAGTATCACGATGCTTATAAACTACCTCTTAAATAGTTTAGCCAAAATGTGTGTGTGTGTGTGTGTGTGTGTGTGTGTGTGTGTATAAGGAAAGAGAGAGGTTGAACAAGCAAATGTTTCAAAAAGTTAATAACTACAAGCCTCTTAGATAGCCCCATCCAACAGAAGGCAGACAGCAGAAGCAAGAAGAACTACAGTCCTGCAGCCTGTGGAACAAAAACCACATTCACAGAAAGATAGACAAGATGAAAAGGCAGAGGGCTATGTACCAGATGAAGGAATAAGATAAAACCCCAGAAAAACAACCAAATGAAGTGGAGATAGGCAAACTTCCAGAAAAAGAATTCAGAATAATGACAGTGAAGATGATCCAGGACCTCAGAAAAAGAAAGGAGGAAAAGATCGAGAACATGCAAGAAATGTTTAACAAAGATGTAGAAGAATTAAAGAACAAACAAACAAACATGAACAATACAATAACTAGAATGAAAACTACACTAGAAAGAATCAATAGCAGAATATCTGAGGCAGAAGAACAGATAAGTGACCTGGAAGACAGAATGGTGGAATTCACTGCTGTAGAACAGAATAAAGAAAAAGAATGAAAAGAAATGAAGACAGCCTAAGAGACCTCTGGGACAACATTAAACACAACAACGTTCGCATTATAGGGGTCCCAGAAGGAGAAGAGAGAGAGAAAGGGCCAGAGAAAATATATAAAGAGATCATAGTCGAAAACTTCCCTAACATGGGAAAGGAAATAGCCACCCAGGTCCAGGAAGCGCAGCGAGTCCCATACAGGAAAAACCCAAGGAGAAACATGCCGAGACGCATACTAATCAAATTGACAAAAATAAAAGATAAAGAAAAATTATTGAAAGCAGCAAAGGAAAAATGACAAATAACATACAAGGGAACTCCCATAAGGTTAACAGCTGATTTCTCAGCAGAAACTCTACAAGCCAGAAGGGAGTGAGGTCACAAATCAAGCCTCAGTAAATTTAAGAAAATTGAAATCATATCAAGCATCTTTTCCAATGACAACGCTATGAGATTAGAAATGAAGCACAGGGAGAAAAACGTAAAAAACACACACACATGGAGGGTAAACAGTATGCTACTAAATAACCAAAAGATCACTGAAGAAATCAAAGAGGAAATCAAAAAATACCTAGAGACAAATGACAATGAATACACGATGATCCAAAACAGAATATTACTCAGCCATAAAAAGGAATGAAATTGGGTCATTTGTTGAGACATGGATATAACTAGAGACCATCATACAGAGTGAAGTAAGTCAGAAAGAGAAAAACAAATATATATTAACGCATATATGTGGAATCTAGAAAAATGGTACAGATGAACCGGTTTGCAGGGCAGAAATTGAAACACAGATGTAGAGAACAAATGCACAGACACCAAGGGGAGATAGCGGCAGGTTGAGGGGGGTAAGGAATTGGGCAATTGGGAATGACATGTATACACTGATGTGTATAAAACTGATGACTAATAAGAACCTGCTGTATTAAAAAAAAAAATAAAATAAAATTGAAGCATTAAAAGAAAGAAAAAATTGGGCTCATAGTCTACACACCCTTGTAACAGTTGCAAGACAGAGATCCACTGAGGCCATCCTGAAAGGATTTGCAAAGGATGACAAGGAAATTGTCTTGGAAATCTACGAACAGGGGCCAGGTTAGGGCAGGTTCCTGTGCAAAGGGCTGGAGTTTGGATCTGGAGGCCAGGCATCTGCCAAGAATCCCACAGCAGGAGCTGGAGTCCTGCTGCAGAGCTGCATTGACAGCGTGGTTGGCTGCCCTCCATCTGTCTGTTTGCCCTGCCTTCAATTGCTCTGTCTACTTATTCTTAATTTTTGTTCCCTCATAGTTTCAGTTTGCTACTTCTTACAGCAGTTTCTCAATCTTTAATCTACCTTATTGCCTTTTAACTGAGCTCTCACTCTATTGTCTTGTGATTTCTGGGTTTTTAGTACAAATTTCCAACTCTGCCCTGCTGTGTTTCATCCAGCGGATACAGATAATAGGTTGCTGGCAAGTCTACTAATTGGTTACCCTGGGATCTGTTACTCTCCTGAGCCAATCAACAACAGTGTAAGGAGGAAACATGTGGTAAAGCAAGGCCCCCCTCCCTGGCTGCAAGAGGAGTGGGAGAGGCTGTTTTGCTCACAATGGGGTGTGGTCAAGGAAGGTGTGTTCACATTTCCAATATATAGAAGCATGGTAACATTTTTCCATGTTGTTTAATATCCCCACATGACTATAAATAACTGCACAGTCATCTATCATATGGAAATTCTGTAATTTATATTATGAATTCCTATTACTGGACCTCTAGATTGTCTTAAGTTATTTTGATAATTCTTTTAAAATAAAATGAAATGAAGCCAGGTTTAAAAATCCCTCAAGCTGACAGAAACCCTTTAAGCCACTTATGTGAAACTAAGTGGTTCATTTCAGGAATGTAAGTGAACTGTAATTTAGGTTATTTCTTGTCAATGTCTTTGATAATCATAAAACTTAAGTCATCTTCCCCAAATGGTATAAGATAATCACTTTTCACCAACCTCCTGCAGTCTGGAAACCTCCAACGTAATAACCAATCATTGAAAAGGCTAAATGACATCCTCCTTTTCACTTTAGAAGCTATCCTGTAATGCCATGTCTCTGAACTTTATACCAGTTTTGGGTTTGAAATCTCCCTGTCCTTGTCTCTCATTCAATAAATTATTCATATCAAGTAAAAAACAGAAAAGTTAATAACTGGTGAATCTTGGTAAAGGTTCTACTCTACTCTTGGAACTAAAGTCTTAACTAGGAAAGTAACAACAGGTTCCACAGTGAAGAAATGGAAATGTCCGTGTGGAGGAAAGGCTGCAAAGTCAGCGTTTGGAAGATTTGGTCTAAATTTGGTCTAAACATACAGGGTGATTGATTCTTACTGGAAGACCAATGGTAAATACAAGGCACCGAACGAATACTACACGTAAAAATTCTTCAGCATCAGAATCTTCCTACCTATCCATGTAACTTTTTTATCGGTTCTTAGCCTTCCCTCACTCCTTGCCTAGCTGTGTTTCATAATAATATTGCCCTATGGTATTTTCTGTAAAACAAATGGAACTTATTTTATACCTATGCATTTAAGTTCTCAATTAGAAAATATCTATGTATTAATTTTTGATATTCTCTGGAGTTTGAAATTAGTAAGAGGTTTATATTTTTATCTGTATTGTTATGAACTTTTAACTATTGGTAACATCAGTGGAATCCAGTCATCCCATAGTCCTATAATCTTATAGGTATAATTATTTTTAACTGGTTTGTAGTTTTAGTCCTGGTTATTCGGTATCGAAAGAAAACATATTACTTATTTCAAACTGGGTACATAATAGTGTATTTAGGTTGAGTGAATAAGGTAATTTGGCAAACATATGTTAGCGTCTCTTCACCCCCACTGCCCCACAAATGTCAAGCCATCACTAAGGAATTTTTCCAGTAAGCTCAAGAATATAACTATCTACCCTGTCAATATGTTCAAGATTTTTACTTTTAGCCTTTACACATACAATTTTTCTATGCTTGTGATTTGGATACAGGTTACATTGTCAATGTTACCATATTTAATTAGTACTTCATAGTCAAATGAATGGAAACCACTTATTCTGAGAGCAACTGATAGCATATCTCTTGGTGATAGTGGTAAGAAAAACTGGTTAAGGAAGCAGCCCTGGTCTGAAAAGTACGGATGATACATAGTGAAGAGAGCCCCCAAATGGGGCATTTGGAAGATTAGAATAGATTTGACAAAAAAGCAGAATAAGGATCTAGCCCTGGCTCAGGGAGAAGGCTTGTACAATTTTGATAATTAAAGGAGGCTTTCCAGGTATTTGCAAAATTAATACCATGAGGAATAATGAATCGTTCCTTATGGTGCTTCATAAATAACACTAGTTTTCCATTAACCTGTAAAGCTAATTACTATTATCCTAGCACACTGATGCAGATGGATTCTTTCCAGAATAATATTTTAAACCTCACATACATACGGCTTTATAATTTACCAGTTATACCTATCACGTTTCATTAGTCTATTTTATGACTTTAGGCAGAGTAATCATAGATTGCTGACTCAGCTCCACACTGAAGAGAAGACTTCAGGCTCCGATAATCATTCTATTCAATGCTAATGAAATTAAAATAGAATTCAGATTCCACGTGTCTAACACTTATTTCCATAATGTCAGTCAACATGAATCAAGTGTGTTATCCATACCTCAGCCAGGTGATCGAGGTCAACATCAACAGTGATCAGTCATGTTGTTAGTGGGCACCCTTGAGAAGATATGATGAGAAGGGCACTTCACCCCTGTGATCTTCCTCCTCCAAACCGAGAACCCCAATCTGAAAATGAGAAAAACGTCAGATAATCCCAATTGATGGATATTATCCAAAGTACCCGACCAGGAATCCCCCAGATTGCTGAGGTCATCAAAAACAAGGAAAGCCTGAGAAACTGTCACCAGCAGAAGGACCCAAGAAGACATAACAACTAAATATAATATGCTGTTCTAGATGGGACCCTGGAATAGAAAAGCGGCATTAGGTAAAAATTAAGAAAATCTGAATAAACAATGGACTTTAGTTAATAAAAATGCATCAATATTGGTTCATTAATTGAGACAAGTGTACCATAATAAGGTAAGATGTTAATAACAGTGGGAACAGGGAGTGGGATATGTGGGACCTCTCTGTCCTAACTTCACAAGCTTTCTGTAAATCTAAAAGTATTCTCAAAAGTTTAATAAAAAATAAAGGTCCTCCCCCACATCTTACTGGTAGTTATTGTCACCTTTCCTCCCCCAAATAATTCCATATATGTTGTTGTTTGTCTTGTCAAACATTATATTTAGCATATACACAATAAAATATTAGCCTAGAAACAGCATTATATCTTTTAAAATATACACCGATGATAGAGAAATTATAGGATTTAGTTATCTTCCATTTTGCATTCTTCATCTGGTTTCTCATTACAGAGATGACAAAACTAAGCTCTAAAATCTGCAATTGCAAATTACCTTAACATTCATAACCTTATTATGTAATCCAGTGGAATGAACACAACAGATATTTATACCATTCTCAAAGCAGCAAAAAGAAAGCTGAGGCTGAGAAAGAGATCAGCGTCTTGCTCAAGGTGATGTGACTGACGTGAGACAAGGCTGGGACTGGACCCGGCTGTTCTGGCTTCTAGGCTGACACCTCATTCCTATACCACTTAGTTTGCCTCTTACCCTACACTTGTAGTATTTAAAACGATCCTACTCTAATAAGCAAATAAAATATTCAACTACAGGGCAAAGAAAGTTGCAGTATCTTGTTCAAGGGATTTCATCAATAGAAAAATAATTTCAAATACAGAGTACTCAAGTGCAAGAATGTATGACTAAGCCCAGCCACTGGAAACTGACAAAGCTATCTTTTTAGTCATGCATGCCTACAGCAACTTTTCCCTATCAACAGGCCAGAAATTGAGACAAAATGTTTCTTCAGAAATCAAAGTTGAAAGAAGGAATACTTAAAAGGGCCAAAGTCATCAAAGCTGGGGAGAATTTGAAACTCAACTGTGAGGTTCCGATTGGCAGCTGCCGTTTCTACTTTCCCTAGGACTGAGAGAAATAATAGAGTTGTGTCCTTTGGGCCTTTGTGTGTTTACTCTTTTTTTTTTTAATCATTGTTTTTGTCAAAAGTTTTAGAGACAGAGAATGGTGTTCATTTCAGAATATCTTAAATTGTGCCTGATGACTTCAGCTGTGAATAGATACAATAAAGACAAGCGATAATAAATAAACTATTATATTTCTGGGTGGCAAAAGTGGTTCCAGCTGCTGGTCTAATTCTATCTTTGTAGAAAACTGCTTTCAGTGAACTCATCCTAAATTGCTTGACTAGCTGGAAGGATTGAGATTTCATTTGAAAGCTTACAAAATGTGGTCATAACAATTAGGTCAAAAGTGTAACAAAATAAATGGGAAGATAGCTAATCTCTTTAAAGAATTTATATTGAACTGAAGGGCAGTAGGATATTTATCAAAATTCAATTGAATATTAACTAAAATTGGAAATTCACAGGTACTTAGTTTGATTGGAAAAACTCAAAGCAATTTATTTTCATTAAATATTTGTAGAATATGTGTATTATACAATGGTTAATTAATTTATTATTTTTTCTATTTACACATGAAACCCCTCTTGTGGATTAAAATATATCAACAGTATTCATATCATTAATAATCTCCTTAGATTTATGAAATCAACTTGATCCCTTCACATCAATATAACTTTGTTGAAGGTCTGTGTCTTACATCATGCCCTGTAAAAAAAGGGATGATAATTTTGCCTAATCTAGAGAATCCAAGAACTACAAGCATGAATTTAGAATATTTTAGAGCTTCAAGGGACATAAAAGATGATATAATCCATTCACTTTATTTCACAGATGGGGAAGTTGAGTACCAGAGTGGTGAACCAGATGCCCCATTTGATAGAGGTAATTAAAAAGCTGGTCCTAGTACACATGTTCCCTTAAATAACTAATCATGTTCCATTGCTGTTCCATCATGCTCCCTCTCAATAAAGGTCTCTCCGCTGAAGCCTGGTTCTACCTGCTAAAATAACAATCAGGGTTTCTCAAAGTTTGGTTTGTAGAAAAACAGCATCAGAATCAGCTCATGTTTGATGCTAATCCCCGGTCTAATCCAGTCCTCCTCATTGAGAACCTGGCGGGTATTTGTGGGGTGGGGCTATGGTTTTATTGGTGGTGCAGTGGTTAAGAATCCGCCTGCCAATGCAGGGGACACGGGTTCGAGCACTGATCCCACATGCCGCGGAGCAACTAAGCCCGTGCGCCACAACTACTGAGCCCACGTGCCACAACTACTGAAGCCCGCGCGCCTACAGCCCATGCTCCACAACAAGAGAAGCCACCGCAGTGAGAAGCCCACACACCACGATGAAGAATAGCCACCGCTTGCCCCAACTACAGAAAACCCGTGCACAGCAAAGAAGACCCAACGCAGCCAAAAAAAAAAACAAAGACACCCGGGGGTCATTTATAGAGACATGGGTGGACCTACAGAGTGCCACACAGAGTGAAATCAGGAAGAGAAAAACAAATATTGTATATTAACGTGTATATGTGGAATCTAGAAAAATGGTATAGGTGATCTTATTTGCAAAGCAGAAATAGAGACACTGACACAGAGAACAAATGTATGGATACCAAGGGGAAACAGTGGAGGCGTGGGAGGAATTGGGAGATTGGGACTGACACATATACTCTATTGATACTATGTATAAGATAGACACCTAATGAGAACATACTGTATAGCACAGGGAACTCTACTTAATGCACTGTGGTGACCTAAATGGGAAGGAAATCCAAAAAAGAGGGAATATATGTATATGTCTAGCTGATTCATTTTGCTGTACAGTAGAAATGAACACAACATTGTAAAACAACTATACTCCAATAAAAATTAATTTAAAAAAAGACACCAGGGAAATTCTTCTGAATTCTGTTTGTGAATAACTGCACTAAATCAGTGTGTATAAAACTTGTCTGATCATAACTCACTTGGAGGGCGTATCAAAAATGCAAAATGCTACTGCATAGAACCACACATGTGCACATGCATACGCACAGACACACATAAGTGAATGCAGGTTTTAAAACGGTGAAAGCTGAATATGATCTGTAGTCTAGTTAATGTGCCAATGTCAGTTTCCTGGTTTTAATATGCTTCTATAGCTACATAAGATGTCACTAGTAGGGGAAGCCAGGTGAAGAGTACACAAAACTATGTACATACTTCCAGGCCCTCACTAAGAGATTCTGATTTAGCAGATCAAGAGTAAACATGGGAAGTGTGTGTGTGTGTGTGTGAGCGCGTGCGTGTGTGTGTGTATAAACAAGAACCTCAGTGATTCTTCATACTGCATCAGACCTTGGTTTCACCCCCAGCATATAGCAGCACTCCTATATCTCCTATGACGAACTTTTAAAGTTCCCCAATTTTACAATGTGGAAGCTTGGTTTAAAATAGTGCCTGAAATTTCAGAAACACTTAAAGATTTGCAACAAAGATTTGTAGTCTGTAACCAGGACAGACTTCAGATTCATTACATGCCGATGGATATATGGAGAAAATGTTGGGGAAGTAGCGTGTATTCTGGCTCAGGGACGATGAAGACAACACAGTATATTTTAAAACAAAGTAATTTAAATGAAAATCACACAGACAGTATGTATCTCCTCACCACTGGCAAACTTTGGGATAAAAGAACATTTATTCAGAGCCCAGATAAGACCTTTTAAAGAAAAAAGGGGGAAAAGGTACATTTTTAATTAGATAATGAGACAGTGAGATAATATTGAGAATTTTTATCGTAAATGATGAACTGTCTAGGGCAAATACGAATCCATGAGAACAGCCCAACACAAAATTAATAGGAAGATTAAAGAAATTGGAGCTTCTATGTGAGCTTCTCTACTCCTGTTATACTTTTCCTTCACCCCAAATCTAACCTATTATTATTTGCAAGTTCTGTTCACAAAGCACAGAACATTTTGGATCTGTGGATTATTAGGCAATGATCAAAAACAAACAAAATACAGCCACGAAGACCAATCAGTCTCCACCGTGGAAAGTCAAGGGCAATCTACTTCAAATCAGCATTTTAAAATTCTACGGCTTATCGCTCCAAACTGCTGTTTAGTGAGTTGAGTAAGAGATATAATTCCCTGAGCCCATTGCTGCTGCCAAGGACAGCAGTGGCAGCAAGAGGACTGCCTTCACATCTGCCCCCCGGGAGCAGCTGTGCAGTTGCAAGGGACGAGAGCCACAGCACATGCAAAAAGTCCAGAGTCCCCCAGATCAGCCCTAAAATCTGTCTGGTGTACCTATGAATGGAAGTTGTCATTTTCATTTGTATTAAAAATTTGGACATTCTTTCCACTGACATTGTGTTTGGGTCCAGAGCTTCTAGGGGTATAAAATGCAGGTTGTACTTTCCACAGGTGGTCCTGCACCCCTTACAAAGTGTGACCTTTCGAAGCTTTTTTGTTCCTGTAATTCATCATCTCACACCAGAGAGCCACCCCTTACTGGCGCTCCTCCCACCTAGACCAACATGAAATCTATACCTCTCATGAGACATGAAGTCATATATGGTAGTTTCCTACATTCATGTATTATCTCTCCTCCTATACTGTACACTCCTGGAGGGAAAATTTTCATCTTTTCCTACCTCACAACACCTGGAATATGGCAGATAAACTAATGCTCATTAGTTGAATATATTTCTGCTTATTATTGGATTCTAGTACCAATATCATAACTATCACTGCCTACCAATCATAGTATGTATAGTATGATTATTTTTTTCCTACAGTATTTTTTTGGTAACTATTTTAGCTTTTCAATTGCTCCTGTTACATATGTGTACATATGCACACACATTTTTAACATGCATATATATAGTGTATATATTATATACATGTATACACAATACACAGCCTCTGCTATTGAATAGACATTCTTTTATGACCAGCTTCTAGTACACTCCCTTGCAGAGGGAGACAGTCAAAACACATTATTTTATTAAACAGTTTATTTAAATGGTAGTAACAAGAACCAAAAGGAAGATGAAAGTTTTCACCTACATAGAACTGGGTCAGGTTTGAATTTTTAGATATTTTCCCAAAAATGAAGGAGTGACATACCCTTTTTGTAATTAGCTCTATTTCTCCTCCTTCTCATGATATCAGTGCATTCAGGTGAAGATATTTAAAATCCTCATGTATATGAATAATAAACCACAATTCATTTACTTTTCATTCCAACCACTTCACACCCTAAGGTATTCAGATGCTTTCCTAGATTCAAAATAAACAAATTTTATCAATGATAAAACTTTTGTATAAAACTATATTCTTTATATTGAATTGTTTTCAATGCTAATAATTTCTGTCAATGAACATAACTATATCCTTGGTGTGATCAAATTCCTGTAATAATTTTATTACCTTTGGAAATCACGTCTGCCAGTTTCCAAAGTTAGGCTTGAGATATTTTAAAAATATCTTATCTAAATATGAGCACCATTTCAGAATAATTTCTTAGGCTGATTTCATAAATATAGAGCTCCTGGTAACTTGGAGAGATGATCCAACTGACAGAAGGGTAACTGGAAAATTTCGTATCCATTTCAAATTTTAAATTCTGCTATTCATCTATATTTTCATTCAGTTACTCATTCATTCATAAACAACTGAGCTTTTATCGTGTGTACAACATTGTGCCGTGTTTATAAGATACGTAAATATTAGTAAGATATACTCATTGTCCTTATGGAATTCACAGTTTAGAACAGAAAATTGATACCCACAAATACAACAGTACAATATGTACACCTCATGTGCTGCTACATTGGTAACATTATTAATCTGAGTAACTGGCAGTGTCAAGATTCAAAACCAGAGAATCTGCCTGGCTTAGATGCTTTACTCCACTGGGGATAGTAATGACTTCATTTCATTTCTGTGTCTGGGTGAATTATGGTGTCATTAAGAGAAACAGGGAACTCAGAGGGGAAAATAGTAATTTTGAAAGTAAAAAATAAATAAATTTAGTCCTGAATATACAGTATTTATTCTGAAGTACTGGCCAGATAACAAGCTAGACATGTATTGTAGGCATTTGTAGCACTAAGGAATAGAGAAAATAAAAGCTGGAGAAACAACCTTCAAAAGAGGACCAAACCCAGTGATGTGATTTGCCAAGACAGCACACCATTCCAGTTTCTCCTAGAAATGTGTGCCCTTATCCAATTGTCATTTTTTTAAGTTTAAAAAGTATATAATTGCTATTGTGAGAATGGTTGAATTATCAACTAAGAAATGACCTCAATGAAAATAATTAATCAAACACAATTATGAGTTGTGCTTGCTTAGTAAAACAAACAAAAGATGGTACTTATCTAAAAAGTGCTTAGAATCCCATAGCTACATGATTACTACACAGTTACAACTTTTCATTGACCATTATAATAATCAATTAAAATGAATAAAATTTTCACTCCAACTTATAGTCAATAAGTAAAAATGAAAGAATGATTGTAGAGAGCCCCAAACCTACACCAACTCCCTGATTTAAAAAAGAATATTTCTAAAATACACCCTGCCTTTCACTTTCTCATATCTATGGCTTGAGCAATGATGTTTCTTTTAGTGTACAACTGTTTGCTTAGTGAGTTTACACTCTCCACCCAATCCCCAGTTGACTTAATCTACTTAAGTGAATAAAATCTAGCAGCACAAAAGAGACCAAATAGAGAGATTAGTAGATGCATTTTCTACTTGAAGTATTTGATGTATAGAGACTACAATTTAGGGATCCTCCAAGATACAACGTGGCAAAGCTTAAAAAACAGTCCTTCTCCATAGCATCAGACAAACCACTCGCTCTGGTTTTTCTGAAGGCAATGGAAATGAACATTAACCATTTAAATGGGAGGAAATCATTGTTTTGAAGAACAAAAAAGGAAGTTAACTTGTGTGAAAGTATCTCAAACTAACTGTTGGGGATTTCAGGCTCTACTTTCTGACAGGGAAAATCTGTACGGAAAATAACTTTGTGGAAATAGTGGAAGGAATCGAAGTCTCCAATTGCTTTGAGAAGATAAGGAAATAAATGTTTTATGATGTAGATGGTAGGGAGGAAAACACATATAATTAGGTGGTCTCAGGTGGTAAATTTGGGTAAGACCTTCCTACTAACTAACCAGGCCACCTCAAGCGGGTACATCACTTCACCTAGTCCCAGCTTCATCATCTGGAAAGTGAGGACAATAGACTAGATGATCATAAAGCCCTCACTGAATTCTATCCAATATTTCATTACAAATATAAATTTCCAAGGAGCAGTTTATTCAGTTCTTGGAGAACTAATGAAGAGGGATTGAGATGAGCAATTTTCCATTATATTGGATAAAGCTCAGAAAGGTTGAAGAAAATTAATTGCCTTTGATTGTTTTCCCAATAAAAAATAGAGCCTTTGCCATTTTGAAGCTCTTTTTTCATGCAATACAATATGGAAGCCACAAGGGATCACAGCCAGTAATCTTCAGAGAGTTGACAGTTTGGGTGATGACCTAACTCTGAGGCTTTTACAGCAGGTAGTGTGTGGAAACTATTCTACTTCTCTGAAGGTAAACCATTTTTCACAAAACACCATAGTAGAGTCACAGCTGGCTGTCAGAAAATTGCACAGGACTTGAAGACACACTTCCTTTCCATTGGGTCCGCTTTATAACTTATTTCAAACTATTAGTGGGACATCAAGCTTTCAATAGCCAATGTTTCACCAAACCTAAGAAACACATCAAAATTGTTTCCTTCTGATGCTGCTTTTCCATGTGAGGAATGGAAATTGAAGAGGAATATTCATCAGATTCCCACTAAAGGGAACGCTGGGTATGTTGGCGGAAACAGCACCGGCTAAAGTTTAAATCCGGTGGCTTTTAAAGAGCTCATGAAACCGATGAACCTGAGTGGAATATCCATTAGAATAAGGAGGCAAAAACAGTAACATTTCTTGGTAACTTATCATGAGCCAGGCATTGCGGTTGGAAGTTAACTCAATCTTTAAACATTTCTTTACAACAACAAAACAAAAAGAAACCCAAAAAACTTATACTAGATCCTACTCTGTAGACTTTAAAACACAAAACAAAAACCCAAAATCGGACACTTAGAGAAGTTACATAACTTGCAAAAGTCCATATCTTGGTAAACTGCTATGAAGGACATGGATTTGAGCCTGGGGCCGTCTAGCTACAAAGCACTTCTTTGTGACACACTTATCTTACTACTATAACACAGTATAAAATATTCTTTTCCTTATCTTCTTAAAGCAATTAGAGACTTTGATTCTTTCCACTATTTCCACAAAGCTTTTTGTTCTTTTCAGTACAGATTTTCCCTAACAGAAACTAGAGCCTCACATCACCAACAGTTCAGTCTGAGATCCTTCCAGAAATGTTAAATTTTGTTGTTGTTGTTGTTCTTAAAAACACTGATTTCAAAATTTCTTCCCATTTTAATAATTAATGTTCATTTCAGTTGCCACTAGGGAATCTGGAGTTATTTGTCTAAAGCTCCCAAGTAAGGATAGTTCATTGAGAATGTGGAGGAGACAAGGATAGGAAGATGACAGGGAAAGCTGGGGTGGCGACACAAGGATGGAGGGCAGACAGAAGGAGGGCTGTGTGCTGGGCTCTGTTAAGAGAGCCTAGTGACTCACCTAGGCACGCAGCACAGAGATTAGAGTCACAGCTGGAGCCCCTGAGAACTGAAGCCTTGGCATCAGTGACTGGTGACCAGAGGATGTGACAGATATGGTCACATCCACAAGGGAAAAATGGATTGTTTAAGCTATGTGTGAATATCTTGGTGCTACCCAAGAAGGTGTTCATGTGGGAACTGAAAAAACAGATAGGGTTAGTGGACAATCTTATAAAGAGGGAGGGTTTCAGGAGTGGTGACCCAGCTAGTAGGAGCCAGGCCATGGAATATTAGTTTTATGATCACTTTTCATCCCGATTATTCCACTGGGAGAGGGAAGTCTTGAGGAAATACAGATAATTTGAAGTTTTAGAGCTGTATTTGGAGGGATCCTTGAGATAACCACTTTTAGGGCAGAGGCCTGCCATAATGTGCCTTTCTTTCCTTTACTGCCTGGATGTTCTCTAAATTGGTTGAAGTCTCCAAGTCTTCGACATGAAATCAGTGACACAACTCAGTCATAATGCTGCGGTTGGCATAGAGGTATCAATTCATGACCGAAATGTAGGCGTGTGACCTGCTTTAACTTGCACATTTCAAAAAGATTGGTGACTCACTGGAAACAGGGCATTGTGGCCTGGATACATGACCACCCTCCATTGGTGTTCTCTAAACCACTGGCCCCATAGGAAGGATACTTTGGCCATCTCTCCAGGGCAGTGTGAGGCACTATGCATGCCTCTGGTCCATGCTGTTCTCCCACCTGTAGGTCCAGGGACAGAAGTAACCTCTCCCTTCCTCCAAGAGAATGAGGAAGGATCATTTTCTTGGAGGGACTACTGCATGCCCAAACTGCAATGTCTCCCAGGACATGCACCTAGAATGGCCAGGAACTGCAGCCCTACCAGCTCCTTGGGTCAGTGACTCCCCCATTTCTTCCCTTTGGTCTCAGGAAGACAGAAGCTGACATTAGGCTTGGATTTCATTCTACTTATACCCCATGTGTTTGTGATCTTTATGCAAAGGCCACTCATTTAGAGAAAAAGGAACCTTCTCCTAGTTCCATTTCTAGAACTAGAAACGCAGTGGTTAACCTGCACAGCCCGAGAGATAAGGCATACAAAACGACTTGCACAGTAACCCGAAGTTATTATGTTTCTATTTTTACATATTGTTTGTTCCATTATTTATTATTAATTACTATGTTTTTGCACTATTACCAATAAGTTAACCTCTTCACAGCAATTTCATTTACATCACTCCAAGATCTACCAGAAATCTCTTGAAGCTTCAGAAATATATGATAGCCTAAGGGTGTGTGAAGATGGGCCTTTTTATAAGGGACAGATGCCCCAGCTCTTTTGAAGGATCCTATTCATTTTGAGTGCTGCATCGGGCTCCAGTAGCAGAAAAAAAAAAAAAAAAAAAGGGTTAAAGTCAATTTTTTTTTCCTACTAAGCCAATTTTTCTTCATATGTTCAGCAGTGCAGCAAAAGTTAATTCATTCTAAAGCACATGGTTTTCCAGAAACATTGTCAATATTATAATGTTCCTTTGCAGCTCTGGCCCAGCCAGTTTATTAGATGAAGGGAAAATACAGATGGGCTGACAAGCAGGGCTGTACTTTGTTGTAGTGGAAAAAACTATCAAAGAGCTCCTCTGAATCATTTTCTTTATTCCAACGTATAGGCTTCTGCTAAAGTTCAGAAGTTAGTGCTTTTATTATTTTATTTTACTTTTCTTGCCCACCCACTTTCTATTAGCTGAGCTGTTTATAGATCTTTTAAACGGGATAGAGCATTTTTCCCCCTTAAGACAGGCAAAAAGAAAACCTACCAATTACTCCTCTTATGACTTCGGTAAAATCTCTTTAAAAGAAGAAAACGAGTTCAATATGATTTCTTTAGAGAATGCCCTCCCACTAATATAGTTACATGCAAGGCAGAGAAAGTGTCTGCTGTTTCCTACAGTAGGAAATGAAAGAGCCTGATCGTTCTCAAATGACTGATGGGAAAATACTACAAGGGCATATATTGTAGTCTATGATGTCTGCATTCAAACCAGCTCAGCCAGTATCTCCATAGGTAAAGGACAGCTTACCTACTTACTGGGTGTTGGGAACAGTGGTTGGATGGCCACCATCTTTGTTCCCTCCAGCTGGAGCAGGGGACTCAAAATCAGCATACCCACAGAAACTTCCAGAAACTTCCAGGTGATCAGGATAATTATTCTTTAGTAACGATACCTTCAGCAATGAAGGTCCCTGCCTTTACTCTGTAAGCATTAATATAACAGTGACTCCAACTTTAAATACTTTATTTACCTATTTTATTTTGTATTGCCTTTTGAGCTGTAGCCAAGCCCTTTTCTAGCTGAGATCCCAGAGGAGTAGCAACTTGGTGCCCTTCCTATCTCAAAATTAGGTCAGATATCAGAGCCTTTCATGGGAAACTCCTCCTTTTATTTCTTCTTTAAGGGCCAAGCAGACTAGAAGTCATGAGATACCCTTTTATCCCTCTATAAAAATGTTTACATTCTTCAATTTGCTGTAAAAAGAAAGAAGATAAGGTAGTTGGTTTGTATAAAGTGGCTGAATATATTGGATAGAATTAAATAATTATGTAATTCTCAATAACCTATTCAATGTTGACAGATATTTATTACAGGCTGCAAGGAGTTGGATTATAGAATCTGTGTGCTTGATCCTTTCCACACACATGGCACAGTGGAAAACCATGAGCCATTCAGTGCCTGCTGTGTTGAGTGCCACAGAGGATACAGAGGTACTTCATCCATGTGCCTTGCTTTCAGTGTGCTTATGATCTAGAATAGACAAAGAGAAAAAAATCTAAACAGCTCTCATTAACTAGAGTTAACTATGTGCTATTTATTACGTCTCATGTTTTTGCAGGTGAGAAAATGACTTTATAATTTGCCTGAACTTGAATCCTTGCTTCAAGATTCAAAGTTGGTTCTAGTTCTGAAGAGAATTTGCTGAACAAATGAATGATATAAGGTAGAATTAAATATGTACCAGAACACACATGCAAAGGAAATGTGTTGGCCCATTATCAATATGATGTATATTTAGAATTATTTTCCCCAGACAATCTTATAATAATGGCAATGGATGTGTGCGGGACATCTGGAAAATCTCCCTGGGCCCCGGTTTGTACTTATAATAAGTGCAAGAGAAGATTGTTGGCTGGGTGAGAGGCACAGTTCTGGGCTATGGAACAGTGATTCTCAGAGTGAATTCATCATGTACATAGATTGAATCTTGATTTTGTCTTTACTCACATGAAACGATCACAGTGCAGATGGCATGCTTTGTTTGTTCTTGTTGTTACCAATTACCATGCTTTCTTAATACCAAGAGTAGAAGCCAAGAAGCAATAAGAGTGTTTCTGGATGATTCAAGAAATGGGGCTACCTCACGAAAAAGGAAAAGCCAAGCGGCCCCAGATAAATAAAATATATATAATTTTTGCTTTCTTTACAGCAAATTAAAAAACAGATGTGCTTTTTGTTGTTGTTTGCTTTGTTTTATTTTGTTTCTTTTTTTTTTTTTTTTAAAGAAATGCTTTGGTTTTGACTTAGTCAAGTACTGGTGAGAGGCATGATGTAGTACCACGTGCACAGGCTTTGGAGTAGGAGAGGCCCTGGCTGAACTTCCAGCTCTGCCACTGACTATTTATGTGGCCTTGTTAAGATACTAAATCTCTGAGCTTTTCTCCTAATATTTAAATGGATCTTTTAACATTACCTTATAAGATTTAAAAAATATGAACTGATATAGTAAAAATAAATTGCTTCCTGTGTAGTAAGAAAGTCTCCTTTCTTCCTACTACATAAAGGCCCAGAACTGCCCCTTTGACTCAAGACAGAGAATACTAGGTTTTTAAACAGAGGAAGACAGTTTTAGATTCTTGACAAAGGCTGAAAGAGATGAAAGAAAAAAACAGCAAGCAAATGTAAAGGAGAAGTGCAGGGAAATATAAGAAGTGAAAACGAAAAAGAGAAGAAAAAAAAGAAGTTACTTCTAAGTTCCAGCGAAACCTGACTCAATTCTGGGATGTTTACAATAATGATGACTAAGCCTTTTAATATATGCCGCTGTGGAGCCAAGTTTCACATACAGCAACGTTTAATTTAGAAAGTGGGGAAATGCTACAATCTGGATAGGCATACACCAAGTTATCTCAGACAAATTTATTTCCACATATGAAATTGGAATAAATCTATTTTAATGAAGGCTTCAATTGTCCTTTTCTAGATTAAACCATATGTAATTTAAAGAAATTAGATGTACTTCATTTTGAAACATCTTAAAAATCTCTGTCAGGCAACTCCCTAAGGTACCACACACTTTCTGAGCACCCCACAAGTAAAGTGTGATCCAAATTAGTCCTCAAGCTGTTCAAATAAGGAGCTGGGGCTGAAAGCAACAGAGTTTGAGGCGGAGATGGATGCATTTTAAAAGTTACTTAAATTTTAGCGATAAACCTGACAAAACGGATTAAAAAGTGAAATGTGAATGAGTAAATTTAGATTAACCAGCGAACTCCTCTAATCCTGAGGTCAGGTCAAGGTGGTTGGGAAGATAAATATTTCTCCTTCAAATCTGGAGGCTGCTATAATCAACCTTCCTGAAAGTGAGCCTCAAGAAAAGGGTATTATTCTTGCACATAATACCATTTGAATCCAGGACGTGCTACTTGATTGAATTAACTTCTAACTGGCCCTATACCCATTGCCATCTCCCTTCTTCCCCCTCTAGGTTCTGCCTTAATTCTGTAATCAGAATATTCAAATGATAGTATTCTCAATTTGCAATTATTTTTCCCAAAGCTCTGACATCTAGGAAATAGTTGCCTCTACTTCCATTTAACTAAATTAAGAGACATTGTTATGGTGGAGTGATTCTTCTGACTTGGGCGTCAAGACATTTAGCTCTCGCTGTACTGCTAACCTTCAGAGGTAAGTCACTTAACCTCATTGGCCCTCATCTCAGAGTGAAGGGACTGACAAGCCCACCTCCAAGGTCCTCTCCTGCTCAATCACCCTATGATTCTATAACGTATTTGCTAAGTGCTTCACCTAATCACGCAATTACCCCGTGGTCCTCCTGAACTGGAAGTGGATGATCACTTGTCAGGAGCATTGGAGAGGTTATTTGTGAATTAGTTGGAGGTCGGATCATAACCTCCGAAGTCACTTCTGACTCTCATTCTGTTCTGGCACCTGGTCGGCTGACTCCCAGCCCAATGCACTATCCAGCAGGAGGACATTACCACTTCTTGGAAGCAGCCAATTCCTAGTTCATTAACAGAGAGATTGCAAGCGTTAAAAGCAGGCTGTGTGAGTGAATGATAAATATAAACCATCACCACTGCCCTCATACTGAAACGACTGCAAACGGAATTCTCTTCATCTCATTGTAAAATAATTCTTGCCATGAGAAATAAAGAAAACAGAGGCATCATTTTGGTGCCCCCAAGTGGGGAACTATGATGGCTGCAGTTAAATTACACCTTTCTAAGGCAGTTAGGGGCATCCTGCAGCCACTTGGATGGATATATTGGCCCTCTTGTACTGTCCATGCCTATATCTGCTCTACAAGGCCTTCTAGAGGTTTTCAGTCTCAGCTTAGACACCCTATAGTTATCTACAAAGATAGAGGTCATTTCGAATATCCCCAGGTGTCTGTGGTCTTTTCAGCGATTCCAAATGACTTGGAATCCAATTCCAATTGACTTGGAATTCCAAAAGTTACAAGTTGATCTGGGGCGTCCCCCAAACATCTATCTGAGCCAAGTGTATTAAGAGTGCTGGAGCTGTTTAGCCCTCCTTGCACTCAGGATAATAGGCAAATAGAATGTTTTCTCTTGGAATAGTTAAGTCTCAATCCATTTCCTGGTTTCCACAGCTTGCATTATAGAGGTAGAGATTCTCAACTAAAGCTATATAAGAAAACCATGGGTTCATTTTGCTAGAAGATTTATTAGCATCTGAGAATGCTAGCTGTACAGCTCTCAGGTGCAGAACCTCCAGGGCCATTTTGTCACAATAGCCAATGACCACAGACAGTTAACACTTTGAGATAGCTCCTCTGAGTAACAGGGTTTTCTTTAAGAATAAAGCATGCTTTTCCACTCCTTTTTCCAGTGATATTCTTAGTACTTCTGACCTTCATTTGAACCATGGCTCCAGCAATTACTATCTGTGTAACTTACACTGGATAAGTTTTTTAACTTCAATATTTCCAAATCTCATAGCTTCTGCAAAGCTTGGATATTACAACACAGCTCATAAGATTCTTACAAGGACTAAACGAGATGATTCAAATACTGCATAGGGCACAAAGTAAAACACACAGTGAACCTAGAAATATCTATTAGCATTGGGAATTTAAACCAACAAGATGTCATGAGCACTTACTATGTGAAAGGCAATTTGTTAGGTAAACAGTCCCTCTAGCCTTGGAGATGACTACACATAGTAGCATGTGTAAGCAGGCTTCTTATGTGCCAGGTATATAGAAGCCCTTAAAGTTTAATTAAAGATATAACACAGAAACTGATACTACAAGAGGCACTTAATAGTTCACATAAAAATACAGGCAATATCCCAAGACGCTGTGTGCTTAAATGCAGGATGAACAGCTCAGATAATCATTATCATAGAACTTCAGAAGACACTGCTCTGGATTAAACTCTTCTGAGAAAGCTTTACAGAAAATGATGGATTTAAATTGAGAAGAGAGAGAGGAGGTAAGGATATCAAAGGAAGTTCTAAGTTGGGGTAATATATGAGCATTCCGCAGCATGAAAAGCTGGGAGATTTGTTTGAAGAACAATGAGTTTGCTGAAGCAAAATAGTGGGAACTATAAATAAGTAGAGATGTTATTAAAAGCAAGTATGAGCCACCAGCCATGAGCCAAAAATTCAGGCTTTGATTTCTTAGGCTAATAAATATGATCTTTATCTTGTAGGCAAGGGATGAACCTAGTTGGCACACACCACTTACCCTCTCTACGTCCCTTCTTCAGAGCTATCTCTCAACAGTCATCACGCTCTTTCCTACCGAGTCTTCATGAGACCTCAAAAATCCTTAATACTTTAGGTAGCAATCACCGTCCTATGGGTGGGCTCAAAAGATAAAATCAGCTTGCCACTCCTGTACTTGTCTAGACAACAAAAATGGGAACATATTTCAAGGCAGGTGAAGAATCAATTGGATAAGATACTGGTTGTGGAGATGATGAATATTTAAAGACTTGCTGTACTGGAGGTGAGATTATAGCATGTTCTCATTTAGTTCAAATATTCATTTTGAGTGTTCGCTTGTGCTAAGTAATATGGTAGGAGCTGGGACCTCATAGGAAGTAAGGTGATTACAGTGAACAGACTTATTGAAGGTTTGAGTGGAGGCCCATGATGACATAAACAAAAGCATGAACCCAGGGGAAAACTGAGCTGGAAGAAAGATAAATTTAATCTATGTTAGATGTAAATGAGTTTTTCTTGGGAGACTCTACAGAGCGAAAATCAAATGGAGAAGATTTCATTATGAAGAAACATGCACTTACAGGGCAGTAAAAATGATAGCAATCCCATGAATAGGATAGAAAATTGCTGATCAGAGAGCTAGAAAAGAACAAGATCAGCCTGGAATTCTGGGGTGAAGAATAGGAGAGTTTCAGAAAGAAAGTTGTGGTAAACAGCAAACACAGTTTCTTGAATTGGATTTGACAGTTAGGAAAGTACTGGGACATGAAAAAAATTTTAACGGAGGAAAAAGTATATTTAGCTTACAGGGGCGTGAAGAAAGAATAAGCACTAAAGAATGAGGGAATGGATATGGCAGCACATCAAAAGATCTGATAATAAAGGACACAAGGAATGAGATGTTAGCCAAAGGGAGCGTCAAGATAGAGGATGGGGCTTCCCTGGTGGCGCAGTGGTTGAGGGTCCGCCTGCCGATGCAGGGGACGCGGGTCCGTGTCCCGGTCCGGGAAGATCCCACATGCCGCGGAGCAGCTGGGTCCGTGAGCCATGGCCACTGAGCCTGCGCGTCCGGAGCCTGTGCTCCGTAACGGGAGAGGCCACAACAGTGAGAGACCCGCGTACCGCAAAAAAACAAAAACAAAGATAGAAGATGCCTAAATATGTTGAAAAGAGAAGAAGCCGGTGTGGAGAAGAAGAGATTGAAGATGCTGGGGAGAGAATAATTGATAGATGGGGCCAAGCCCTGATGAGTGGGGTGAGAAGGCAAGTTCAAGAACCCATGTGGAAGTCTGGCAAGAACAAGAGGAATATTGCTTGGTTCAAGGTGGGTAGCAAGGGTGTGGAGATGGAAACAGTCAAAACAGTAACTAGAAATAGCCAAAGAGAAGGAAATACTGAAAGATTTATACCTAATATTCTTAGTAAAATTTAAAATGTCATAATTTGAAGGGAGAAAAGAATGGAGTAGAATGCAATTGAGCATATTGATTCAGGTGGAGAATGTGTGGGCAAGATGTTATAGAAAGTTCTTCTTATTTATTCCCCAAATACTTTCTGTGTACTTATCATGTATCAGACAGAATATCAGGTGCTGGGAATACAGTAATAAATCGAGCTGATATTGTCTCTGCCCTCAAATATCTGATGTTCCAGAGAGGGAGATAGATTTTTAAAAATGAATAAAATTACAAATAAAATAATTGAAAGTTATGATAGGTACTACAGAGAGAAGCATGGACCGGATCATAAAGTTTTTTTGTATGCCATGGCACAAAGTGTAGCTGTTATTCCAAGTGTGCTAGAAAGCCATTTAGGGGTTTAAGCATAAAAAATGATTTTTAAAAAGTCTTTTTTTTTTTTCAGCATGCAGAATGAAATGGAAAGACGCAATAGTGAAAGCAGAGAGAGTTGGTAGGAAGCTGTAGGTAAAAGAAATAGCTCAAGCATGCAGTTCAACATGAAAGGAGAAGTTCAGAGGGTAGGTCTGAAGAGAAGACATGAATTAGGGAGGGATACACATGAAGATGCTTTTTAGAATAAGTGGATATAACTGAGACCACAAAGACAGAGTATGGAGGAAGAAGAGAAGGGCCCAAGACCTCTCAGCATGTGGTTGGAACATTGGTGGTAGAGACCAATGGTCGAGCAGGTGGGGTCTGAATCTAGATGAGTTTCTGAGTAGACATAATCCAAATCTCACTGTTCCTGATTTTATGATGAAGACATTCAGTGGTGAAACTACAAAGGAGGTGGAACATTCTTAAAAGTGCTTAAGGAATAACTGAAGTCGGAGTTAGCAGGCTGGCCACGGTAGCAACTGCTACCCTGCAGAACTGGTGAGCCTACAGTGAAACATTTATCCTACCTGGATCTTATGAAATATAAATTCTGAGTTGTTCTGGTGCAGAGGAATATCACTGTTTATTTACCACTCATTGAATGAGCATTTACTGTGTGTCACTACTTGATTAGATCCTAGGAATAGAGAGATTCGGAAGAAAGTCTCTCCCTTGGGTGAGCTCACTATCTAATGGGGCAGGCAAGGCAGATAGGAGTCCTGGGAGTCTTTTCTTTCAGCTACATGTGAATGAATATCAACATTGTGATGGGACCACCTAATTTGGCTTTGTATAAAATGAATAACAAGAATAATAGAATGAAAGATGACAAAAGGCTAAGCAAAGGTAGAGGCCCTTGAAAATTTACTGTGAAAACAGAGCAGGTCTTTTAACAAAGGACTAATAAAAGCAAAACTCTAACATTAAAAAAAGAAATTTTCCGTATCCCATGGTTACAAATTTTTATTTAAGATTTTACTCCTATATAATGGCTTTACTCCAACTATAATGGCTTCATTCTAGCTATTATATCCAATCCCAATACCCCAAGGTGCTTTTTTCACACTATAAAGCATCTTCCTGCATTATTAGAGTAAATTAGTTAGCAAAAGAATGAGATATTAATCCTGTAGAGATCACAGCATCTTGATTACAAGAAGCCAATAAAATGGAATTCTTGCCTTTAATAGCTGAATGTCATAAGAGGGAAAACAGAGAGCTTTACACTTCCTCTGTAATGGAGAGATTTTGGAGGGGGGGGTTCTCAAAATTGTATTTCTCAAAGTGTTCCTTGTGGTTATTTCTCAAGACGACTGAAGTGGCGTGGTCACCAGAGGTTGTACTATCTGGGGATGAAAACTGTACAGCCAGCCCTGAAGAAAAGACGAGTCTCTCCCTCAGCATAACATGCCTAACATTTACATGAATTTTTTTTTTCAGGCTTTAGATGAAGATAAACTTCCTTTTCTTTCTTTCAGTTTGCAGAGGCAACCAGGGAGAGAGAAGTAAGCCATTTGTCCAATACCACAAACTAATGGCGATTGGAGAACAGAGATACGGTCATTGCGTTCCCAATCCATTGCTGGAACCTGGGTCTTGCTACTTCCAGCTCACTTCAAGAGTCCTAATCAAAGACAAATTTGCTATATATTTAGATGTCTTGATCCACAACACAGGATTTTCTGCTCTGTCTTCAAGAACGTCGTAATTAAAACAGCTACACCTCTGCGCCAGGTTGAGTTCTAGGGGTTTAAATATATTATTTCATTAACCCCTCACAACAATCCTCTGAGGTACATACTAATATTATCTCTACTTTAGGGATCTGGCAATCGAGACAGAGTTTCGCTATAGGTCACACGGCTAGTCAGCAGTGGAGCCAGGATTTGAACCCAAGAAGTCTGGCAAGGAGGGCCAATGTTCTTCCCTACTTCCCCCACTGCCTCCCTGTGGACCACGTACAGTAAATCCCTGCTCAGGTGTGTGTGCCAGTACACTACATTCACCTCTCTAAGCTCAAACAAAAATAAACAAGCGGCAGGAGATACATGGTTATGATTATGGCACGTGATCGTACGCTGCATCATAAATGCAAGAGGACCATGAGATGCTTTTCAGAATCAGCAAACACTGTGGCCAGATTACACATCTCCGGATGAAGGAGGTCTGGTGATACAGAGAGAGCATTTTTTCTGACTAACGGTGCTGGCTCTGGAGTCAGACCACCTGGGTCCAGATCCAGGCTCCACCACTTCCTGCCTAAACTTGGGCAGGTTATTTACCCTCTCTGTGCTTCGGTTTCTCCACCAATAAAAGGGGAGATTAATGACAACTATAGCACCTACTTTATTGCTGTCTTGTAAGAATTCAATTACATAATTCATTTCAAAAAACTGCAAAGGTGTCAGGCACACACAAAAGCATTAAAGGTATGTTAGCTATTGTAACTGCTATTAACAGGAGTAGGAAGAAAAGTAGTAGTAAAAATAATAAGCAAGTAAGTTTTTTAAAAGTTCTGATTAGGGTTTGCCTGGTGGCGCAGTGGTTGAGAGTCCGCCTGCCGATGCAGGGGACACAGGTTCATGCCCTGGTCCGGGAAGATCCCACATGCTGCGGAGCGGCTGGGCCCGTGAGCCATGGCCGCTGAGCCTGCGCATCCGGGGCCTGTGCTCCGCAACGGGAGAGGCCACAACAGCCAGAGGCCCGTGTACCGCAAAAAAAAAAAAAAAGAAAAAAGAAACAGGTACAAACTGAAACTGCCCTGGCAAACTGAGAGGCAGAGTTATCTACTCTAACACAAGCTAATGACAAGGAAAGAAATCCTTGCTTTACCCATGAGGAGACTAGAGCATTAACATGAAGACTCATCCTGAAGTTGTGGCCAGCATCAGGATGACAGTCAGTTTCCATGAGAGTGAGAAGTTCTGAGATGGGTGTCCCAGCATGGTAACCGAGTTCAGTCTGTCAATATCAAGTGTAAGATCTTTGGCAATTTACGTACATCTTCTGCGTAATGTGCTTTCACTGGTATAAGGAATAGGCAGGAATATCCAATCTGCAAAATCAGCCACAGCTCTGATACTGTAAGATTTTTCTTGCCAAGATAATCAGAGACATCAAACCATTTTTTCTACCCTCTACATAGGTTAACTTTTTCCCCCAACTCTCTCCTGTCTTTGTTTAACCAATATTGGCTTTTCCACTCTAATGAAACACATGCATTCCTGAAGGGGAAAAAAACTTAGGTTCTGCAAAATTACACACTAAAAATAATACGTTTTTGAGGGCAGGGGAAATAAGGCCATAGGCAGTTGCGGAAAGCTATGTAATCTGATAACCAGAGCATTAACTAAAATAAAATAATCCTAATTAAATTCTAATTCAGAAAAAAGACACATTGAATTCCCAATTTAAAATAATACGGCAGTAGCTATAAGACTTTACCTTTAATTAAAGGTAATGGTAGACTGATTGAAAGGGGTGTGCAGACAGGTTGAGGCTTTTGGTTTGGACACAAGGGCAAAAAGCTCCCTGGATTCCAGGAACCATGTCCTATGCACTTGCTGAGTTCCCCTGTGCTCTGTACTTGGAAATCAGCTGGTATGATTTGGTGACACAAATCATTAAAATGCTCGGAAAAATTGCTTATGAACCAACACAATTTCTGCATTATAGTAACATGATCCTCCTATTTACTAACCGAGGATGAGCCGATTTGCATTAGAGAAACATGCATTGGAGTAGAAAAATTTATCTATGCAGTCCCATTTATCTTTGCATATTACTGTTGAATTCAGTCATTCCTTCATTTGTTCATTCCACGTGTCCTGTCAACCTGCAACGTGCAAGGCACAATGCTAGGACTCCTGGGAAGCAAACACACATAAATCTAAATGATATTAAACGGTTATTTGTTCCAAAGTTCGATCGCCATTTTTCGTAATGAATTCTCAGGTTAGAATGTGTAACAACCCGAAAGACTGTGATCATTTTGAGTTGGACACAAGAGCAGTTATCTGGACCCTTACTGCCACATGTGAGATATTCTGAAGTGGGCTGAGGTACCTTTTCTCCGTTTCTTGTTAAGGTCTTTCCCTCAGAAACTGATTTGTTTTGTGCTGCTTTCCATTCACATCACGATCCAATCAAACCACAGAATATAGGAAAGATCAAAGTAGTGCAGTCTAGCCATCTACAGTAATTCGTAGAATATATGAGGCATTAAAATTTTCATTCTTCATTCTTGTGAGAAGGACTATAAAGGTAACCGAAAATGATGCAGAATATGAATTCATTCCTGAGACAATGATTGTAGCAAGAATAGGAAAATGCATAAACCAACAGACCTTTTTTTTGCCTCAGTTTTAAACCCTTTTTGAAAAACAGTTCTTGCCTGTGTCATTCACACTTTTACTTTTATCCTTGATCACTTCAGCTCTTCTCCTATCTAAGTGGTACAAGAAAAAAAAAAGCCCAGAAAAGTTTTCAAGTATTGGCTTCCTGCATTTTCATCCAGAGCAATTTTACAAGCACTCCCATAAACACAAGGAAAATTGTCCAAGGTGATTCCTAACAGATACAGAAACAATTGATTGAAAAATGAAAACTTCAGTCAAAGAGCAACGGGTAAGAGTCACCACCTCATGAATTTTACTCTCCTTGGTATTTTTTTTCTGTTATTAACCATGTTCTTCTGGAATACGTTTTTTAATTCCTTATTTTTTTGTTTAATAAAGTAAGTCTGAAACTAATGGTTTACAGCCAGGAAAATGGGAGTTATGTTCATTTTCAGAATTCTAACCAGGAGACTATGGAAGACAAACGTTACAGAAAGAAACAAATATGCAAAATTGTGTATCTGAGCCAGTGATCCAAGTGATGAGATCAAGAAATTCAGATACAAAGTGTTTAAATTTCTTTTTTTCTTTCTGGTAACATACTCTCTTTCCACAGAGTAGGAAACTCAGGGAGGAAAATGTTTTTGGCCAATTCATACCATTAATCAAATGTGTAATAAAAGTAAATGATGTTCTGAAAGAAAAGACACTTAGTTTGTGAGTTTTTATTTTTAATCAAAAAGGTTTAAAATGAAGGGATGGCTAATATTCTACATGAGATTCTCTAGGCCACCTGTAGTGTCATGAGCCTCCCCCGCAAGGCTGTCTGTCCCACACAGGGGAGACGTTGACGGTCAAAGGAGAGGGACGGATGCAGGGACTTTGGACCTTGGACAACAGCAGTACCAGGGTGTCCCGAGACCCCTGTGGGCCCCAAATTACTATCAGAAAGTTGAGGAACTTAGTTTTGGGGCTGCCCCTCCTTCTTTTAGTGGTTTCTCGCTGTGATGGCAACTTCCCGTGTGATTTCGAAGCATCCCAGGGCTCTCTGTAGATGTCACAGAACTTGACAGTGAGAATGATGGCGTGAGAAGGGCATGGATTCATGTCACATGGATCTGAGTTCATATTCCAACCTCACCACTGACCTACTGTGTGAATTTAGACACATTACTTTGTCTCTCCAAGCCACAGTTTCTTCATCCATAAAATGAGAATAATAAATCTTACTGCACGGAGCTTCTTGAGAATGGCATCGGATAAGACATGTAGAGCACAGGCACAGATGTGTTCCTGGCTCAGACTCTGAAATGACTTGGGGTTCAAACCCTGGCTCCAACATTTAACTACTGTGAGACCTGGCCAGTGGTCACTCTGCTTCTTAGGGCCCCATCTGGGAAGATAATAAAACAACTTTTCTCATGGGGTTTAGTTATAAGTGTTCATTATTTGCGTGTTTGTTGGTTTGCAAAGGGCTTAGAAGAGTGCCTGGCATATGATGAAAATTTGGTCTATTTTGTCCAATATCCTATAGATCTGACACTCAGTTGCCGTGCACAATGGCAGATTCTAAGGTAAAACAGTCCTCACCAATAAACAGGCTTCACATTAGTAACAAAAGAAAAAAAGTTTCCCCCAGGGCAGAGGTTTGGGATAGATATGGGGGGAAAGCATGGACACCAAGTTTTGAAGCACCGGTGTGTCAACTGTTGGAGAAGTTGACAGAAGCAAAGTAGGAGGGGCAAAATCAAGTGTGGTCCCTGGAGATGAACTCTGGGTTGGTGAAATTCAATGGAGGAGCTGAAAGAAAAGAGGGAAATTTCAGAGAAACTGGATACAAAAAAGAAAGGAAATCAAATAAGTCACCCGAGATCAGGCACTCAGTGAGACTTCAGTATAGTTCACAATTTCCAGAAAAATCCCTCTGGCACTCAATAACAAGAGTACTGTGCTAAGAGACAGGAATTCAAAACAGGGGCATTCTAAGGGGCTGGGGCCACAGAGAGGTGTGCCCCAGCAAGGAAAAGCACATTATTACTGACGTTGTACATGACATACATGGTGGTAATAAAAATCTGACCAGCTTTCAGTCACTATTATTATTGCTTGCAGTGTCTCTCCAGGTAATTCCCCTAGTATCCAGCACAGGCTGCATTCAGCCCTCCCTGGGTCCTCCGCTGACATAGGTGAGAGACACGGGTCTGCAAGGAACATGCAGTGTAACAAGAAACCATTCAGGTGAAATATTCATAAACATTAAATGAGAGCCACACCTATTAATTATTAAAATGAATTCCAGTTGTTATAGACATTTAAATGTACGAAATTACTTTAAAATCAAAAACTCCTGGAAACTGTCATATAGAGTGAAGTAAGTCAGAAAGAGAAAGACAAATATCGTATGATATCCCTTATATGTGGAATCTAGAAAAACGGTACAGATTAACTTATTTACAAAGCAGAAATAGAGTCACAGATGTAGAAAACAAACTTATGGTTACCAAGGGGGCAGGGGGGCAGGGCATGAATTGGGAGATTGGGAATGACCTATATACACTACTATATATAAAATAGATAACTACTAAGAACCTACTGTATAGCACAGGGAACTCTACTCAGTACTTTGTAATGACCTAAATAGGAAAAGAATTTTAAAAAGAGTGGATATAAGTATATGTATAACTGATTTACTTTGCTGTACAGCAGAAACTCACACAACATTGCAAAGCAACTATACTCCAACAAAAATTAACTTAAAAATAAATAAATAAAATCAAAAACCAAAACCAAAAATCGAGGCTACAGGTAAATTTTTATCTTACTTGAATGTTAGGCAGCTCTCTCCAAGAACAAATAGTAAGAGTGCCAGATTTAGAATATAAAAATACATAACACCAGTTAAATCTGAACTGCCAATAAAGAAGGGGGAATTTTTTAAGTATAATTTTATCCCAGAAGTTGCATGGATATACTTAAATTAAAAATTATTTTGGCTAACGGCCACTTTCCACCAGACCACTCCTGTCAAATATGCAAGTGGTACCTGCAAGTGAAAAGAGCAAATGAAAACAAAATGTAACTTTTCTAAATTATCAAAAACATAAAACAAATTTCAAGTGACCATGCTAGAGGTTTTCATTTTTTTTGTTATGCTGTATTGAAATTATGTTACAAAACAGTTATTTAATATTGATTTCAAAACATGCATCAAAAAATTTGGGGCAATTACTTTAAAAAACAGTCATTTATTTTTGTGGTGTTTGCATTTCTAAGCTTTTTGAAAAGTGTAACTTGATTGTAATTTTTCTCATTTTAAATAATCACCAATTTTCATATTTCATGGTTTCACGATTTTATGTTTCTAAGAGATAACCCCAAATTGTATGAACTCTAAGCCTCAGAAAACCTAGATCTAACTCTGGAAACAGTAATACACAAAATAGACTTAAAAAAACACTTATTGCATGAAGCTTAAATTGCAGTATGGGAAACAGCCAACAAATAAATCTCATAAGTAAAGTAAGTAGTATATCAGATGGTGATAAGTGCTGTAGAAGAAAGACAATGAGAAAGAGGAATGAGCAGTGCTGGAGCGGGGTCAAGGTTCAATTCTCAACAGAGGAGTCTCAGTGAAGCCCTCAGAAGAAGAGAACACTTGAGCAAAGACCTGAAGAAGGTGAGGGAGTGAGCCCAGTGGGTATCTGGGGGAAAAGTGCTGGCCTTGTAAGGCCAGCCTTGTGGGCTATTGTTTGTTTGTTTGTTTTTTTACATCTTTTTGGAGTATAACTGCTTTACAATGGTGTGTTAGTTTCTGCTTTATAACGAAGTGAATCAGTTATACATATACATATGTTCCCATATCTCTTCCCTCGAAAGTGACATAGGAGATAATTGGAGGATTTTCAACAAAGAAGCCTGAGGAGCTGACATGGATTTGAAAGGACTACTCTAGCTGCCAGGTTATGCAGAGGCAAAGGCAGGAAGTCTAGTTCATGAGGCAACTGACTCATTCAATAGACTCCAATGGTTTGCCAGGGTGGTGAGAAGAGGTCAGATCTGGGATCTATTTTTAAGGCAATGGCAGTAGATACGACAGGTGAGATAATATATATAACAGGAGAAGAAAAAGAGAATCAAGGATGATAGTGTGGTTCTTGATGTGAACAATGCGAAAGATGGAGTTGCCATTTACTACGATCAGAAAGACCTCAGGAGAAGCAAGTTTTGAGGAAAGATCAAAACCGCTCATTTCAAGATGTCAGTTGGACATCGAACTAAAGATAGCAAGTAAGAAAAAGCGATTAAAGCAAGCTTGGAATTCAGGGGGAAGGTCTAAGTTGGAGACATAAATCTGTAAGTCTTTGATACAGAAAGCTATGAAACTACAAGAGCTCTCCAGGGGAGTAAATGTAGAGAGAAAGAAATGACCCAAGCACTGAGCATAAGCCCTGGAAGAGTCTGGGGAGAGGATGAGGGATCCGCAGAGAAGATAGAGAAGGAACTCCTGGTGGGACAGGAGAAACACCCGGAGGATATCGTCCTGGAAGCAAGGTAAAGAGAATGTTTCATAAAGGGAGGAGACATTAACTTAGGTAGATGATGCTGAGAATCAAATGAGATAAGGGTTGACTACTGAGCTTAGTTTGGAAAAATAGAAGCCATTGGTGGCCTTCACAGAAAGTAGTTTTGATGCAGTTGAGAGGGAGAAAACCTGATTTCATTGGTTTCAAAGGAGTGGGAGGAGAGGGATTGAACAGAACGAGTACAGACAACTTACGGGATTTTGCTGTAAAGAGGAGGAGAAATGGGGCTCTAAGTGGATGGAGAAGTGGGGTAAGTAAGATTCTTTCTAAATAAACAGCAAAATGTATTTTAGTGCAAATGATCCATTAGGGAGAGAGAAACTGGTGTTTAAAGAGAAGGAAGAAATTGTTTTTCATTAGATTAAAAACATAATTATTACTATGTTGCTGTCATTTATTGAGTCCTTATTCTAAGTGCTATGTCCTTTGGTCACAAAGAAATTATTTATTTCTGACATTAAGTCTAGGAGTTACTTTATCACCACTGGATAAAGAAGTGTTTAGGACACTTTCGTAGGGTTACACAGATAATAAACAGAGTAAATATTTTAATTCGTTTACCTGATTCAAACATGGTGACTTCAAGTCTTCCTCTGCTCTGTACTCTTAGCAATTAAACAACAGCACATAGTAAATATGTAGTCAATTTAGTGAATGTATGACTGCATGAATGAATAAATGGAGAATATGTATATACAAACACATGTACTTACAGACATATATTTATACATACATTCACACATACACATGGGATTGCAGTGGACCTTTTGGGGGATAAGTGAGAAGCAGGGAGGTTGAGGAACTCTTTTACTAGATCAGAAATTCCTGTTATCTCCTTCTGAAGGTGCTGGCAGAAGGAAATTACCTGAAAGGAGCAGTGGAAGCCAGGCACCCACCTCTTCACAACTTCCTAAGTAAGCAATGTTTCTATCAGTTAAGACATAAGCCTCATGGCAAAGCCCTTGAGCTAGTGATACTATTTCTGAAAATCACAAGCAAGTAGACAGGGGCGATTCCTTTGTTGGGGGCACATTTGCTCCCCCTTCAGACCTGTACGATAGGCAGTGGTTAACATAGCCTGTGTTACAAACAGGAAAAGTATTAACTACCACTTTAGTAACCAAAAAACTCAGCGAAATCTTCTCCGTTGATTAGAATCTCATTTCTTCCTTCTGCACTCTATTTTTTTGAATAGTGTAATTTCTCTGGTATTTCATTTAAACTAATAAACAGAGATATATTATAATTTTCAAGATTCCCAGCAGGATATAAGATGGATTTAAATCTTAGTGAAAGCCTGATCTTCAGTTAGCTGCTCACGATATTCTGTAAACACAAATACTTGTAAGCCATCGGAATGTGTATAACATTCCAACATGTGTGAAATTCACCCTCAAAATAAACTAGCCCTTTGTGAAGAAATGCCATCTACTGTCTCTCTTCTTGCTTCAGAGAAGCATCATCTTTCATCAGTAATGAATCTTTTCTGGTAATCCACTCACATTTTACTGCTATGGAATGATGAACATATCAGTTTCTATACATTTTTAGATTATATATTTAGCTCTGAGCTGAACAAATTACACAGGCTTGGAGAGTCATTCCATTTTCTTTCCTCATTAAAATTTAGCTTCATTTATGCCATCTCTGATATTAGCAATCATATTTTCAATAGAATTTTGAATAGCATTATTTCAATTTCAGTGCACAAATAAGTGATATAACCGTTCTTGGCTGCATTATAATCTCCTTAGCTTTAATTATTGTTCCTTAGAATACTATGTCTTCCTACTTTATGGGTTTTAAAATGTATTCCTATTTTCTATTCTAAAACAGTTCCTTCTAGTTGAAAAAGAAAAGCACACGTACATATATGCCACATTCTTTAGAAACTGTGCTTTATCATTTCAATGGTCATTGTACCTAACGCGTTAGGTTTTCGAGTACGATATTGTGCAATCATAAAAGAAAGAGAATTTTAGAAAACCACAGGGCTTAACATAAATCAGCAAGCAGGATGTATCGGGGATCAAACATGAGAAAGTGGAGGGATTCTAAAATAGAGATCTCATTTTGCTAAGCTTCGGGTAGTATAGAAATACTCAGTTCTATTTGGGACTCCTACATATAAAAGAGATACAAATCTCTTTTAGTGATGTTAGTGTCCTTTGAAAAAAGCATTTTGAGTTACTAAATGATGATTGTGATTTTGTAATGATTTTCTGCCAAGTCAGAGATGATAAATAGATTTAAAGTTTCATGCCAACTCTCATCATTTGGTAGAATCTGACTGGGAATTTACTGCACACACACACACACACACACACACACACACACACAATCCACATTATACAAAGAAACTGAGAGTTAGCGGTCAAATAACTCACCCAAGATATCTGTTATTAAGTTGTAGAACCAGCATTTGAACCCATGTCTGTCTGTCTCCAAGGCACAAGTGCATGTTTATCCATTTGTCAATCGACAGACACTCAGATTGTTGACTATAGTGAATAATGGTGCAATGAACATGGGAGTACAGATATCTCTTCAAGACAGTGATTTTTTTTCCTTTGGATATATACTCAGAAATGAGATTGTTGGATCATATGGCCGTTCTATTTTTAATTTCTTGAAGAACCCCCACACTGTTCTCCATAGTGACTGTATCAGTTTACATTCCCACCAACAGTGCAAAAGGGTTGCCTTTTCTCCACATCCTCTCCAGCACTTACCTCTCTTTTATATATATGTGACATCTTAACAGAGATGAAGTGATAAATCCTGGTTTTGATTACCATTTCCCCTATAATTAATGATGTTGAGTACATTTTCATGTACCTGTTAGCCATTTGTATGTCTTCTTTGGAAAAAATTTTCCATTCAGTTCTTCTGCCTTTTTTAAAAATTGTGTTATTTGGGGTTTTTTGTTTTGGTTTGTTTTTTTGCTATTGAGTCATATGAGTTCCTTATATATTTTGGATTTTAACCTCTTATCAGTTACATGCTTTGCAAATATTTTCTCCCATTCCATGGACTACCTTTTTATTTTGTTGACGGTTTCCTTTTGCTGTGCGGGTGTGGAAGCTTTTTAATTTGACGTAGCCCCACTTGTTTATTTTTGCTTTTGTTGTCTTTGCAACAAAAATCATTTCCAAGACCAATGTCAAACAGCTCACCCCCCTGTGTTTTCTTCTGGGAGTGTTACAGTTTCAGGTCTCATGTTGAAGTCTTTAATATGTTTTGAGTTAATCTCTGTGTATAGTGTAAGATAGGGGCCCAGTTTCATTCTTTTTTATGTGGCTGTCCAGTTTTCCCAGCACTATTTATTAAAGAGACTATCCTTTCCCCAATGTATATTCTTGCTCCTTTGTCATAAATTAACTGGACATATATGCATATGTTTATTCCTGGGTTCTCTATTATGTTCTATTAATCTATGTGTCTGTTTTATGCCAGTACCACACTGTTTTGATTCTATACCTTTGTAATATAGTTTGAAATTAGAAGTTTGATGCCTTCAGCTTTGTTCTTCTTTCTCAAGGTTGCTTTGACTATTCAGGGTCTTTCATGATTGATTCCATACAAATTTTAGGATTTTTTTTCTTTCTGTGAAGGAAGTCTTTGAAATTTTGATAGGAATTTCATTGAATTGATAGATTACTTTCGGTGGTATGGATATGCTAACAATATTAATTCTTCTGATCCATGAACACAAAATTTGTTTCCATTTATTTGTGGCTTCTTTGATTTCTTTCATCAGTGTCTTCTATTTTTCAGAGTACAGGTCTTTCACCTCCTTGTTTAAATTTATCTCTAGGTATTTTGTTCTCTCTCATGTAATTGTAAGTGGGATTTTTTTTTTTTAATTTTTGTTTTTTCGGTACGCGGGCCTCTCACCGCTGTGGTCTCTCCCGTTGCGGAGCACAGGCTCTGGATGCGCAGGCTCAGTGGCCATGTCTCACGGGCCCAGCCGCTCCGTGGCATGTGGGATCTTCCCGGGCCGGGGCACGAACCCATGTCCCCTGCATCGGAAGGCAGACTCTCAACCACTGCACTACCAGGGAAGCCTGGAATTTTTTTTTAAACTTCTCTTTCTGATAGTTTGTTATTAGTGTATAGAGACGCTAATTTTTTGTTTATTGATTTGCACCCTGCAACTTGACTGATTTATTAGTTCTAACAACTTTTGGTGGAGTCTTTAGAATTTTCTATATGTAATATCATGTCATCTGCAAATAGAGACAATTTTACTTCTTTCTTTCCAAATTGGATGCCATTTATTTCTTATTATTGTCTAACTGCTCTGGCTAGGACTTACAGGACTATGTTGAATAAAAGTGATGGGAGTGGACATACCTGTCTTGTTTCTGATTGCAGGGGAAAACCTTTCAGATTTTTCCCACTGAGTATTATGTTTACTGTGGGATAGTCATACACGGTCTTTATTATGTTATAAATATAACATTTTATATTTATGTTATGTTATAAATATAACTCTCTCCTTAGTAGATATTTTTTCATTCAAAATGACTGTGAGCTGTGTCAAAGTGCATACACTAGTCTCTGCCATCGGCTTTGAAAAGTCATGTTCAGCTCATACCAAAATTTGCTTTATTTTTTAATAAGCTTCATGTTGTTGTTGTTCTCTTCTGTTTACAAATCTTTAAATGAAGTGTAGCCAGAGACAGCATTTGGCAGCTAGAGATATGTGTGGTATCTCAGTGTGGGTTTCCCCAGAAGCCCCTAAGACAAGAATTCAAAGAGAAGTGCTCTGTATGATTGGGGAAAAAACCCACTAAATCCTATCCTGTCCCAGAAATACAGGAGTTTCCCTCCCCTGCATAAAACAATCATTCTCTTTGTATGGTGCTCCTGGTTTTTCCTATATTAAACTGCATCAAAGATACATTTTCCTTGATCAATCATTTTCTATTCTCAAATTAAAATAACTTATATGTTTGAGGGTTCACATATGTGCCATGCAGAGTTAAATAGTTTACATAGATTGTTTAATTAATTTTCACAATAACTCTCTGAGGAAGTTCCTATTACCATCTCCATTTTCTCAATGGGGAAACTGAGACTTAGAGATTAAATAAACTGTGCAAGTGCCATTGACCAAATAATCTGCTCTTGAGCCCATACTTTTAACGAATGATCCAAACTGATTTGCTGAGTTGAGGTGGTATCCACTCTGACCCTCACCTCCGCATTCTCTGACACTCTGAAATGATGGCATTCAATAGCACTTTTGATCTCCTATATACCTAGGAGAGGGCTCTTGCTACCTCCCTCCCACTTCTATGCCTTTTTCCCTCACTGTTATCCAGCCACCAGCAAACAGAATCACTGCCAACATCTTCCTTCCCTGTTGTTCTGTGGGAATTGTGAGATCCAAATTGACAAACAAAAAGAGGCACCTTTTTTATATGGAGGTGGTATCAAAAGGAGGTGATGTGCAAACAATTGCATATGCATGGCAGAGACCCAAGTAAGGATTGGTGAGCCAGTGGACAGATGTTGAAAAGCAATTGTGGGAGAGCCCTAGTTTTGGAAAGTGTGTGGTACATCCCTACTTTAGGAGGAGGTGTGGTAGATCCCTATTTGGGAAAGAGGTATGGTACATCCCTACTTTGGGAAGAGGTGTGGTAAATCCCTACTTTCTTTCCAGTGAGCAAGATGTTCTATTGTAAGTGTGGTTTTATACTTTATCTATTGCAATTCCACTTTATCCTATGGCATAAAGTTGACCTTATATTTAACATTGTGAATTGTCATGTCTTTGTCCCATGTCTTCATTTCTTCATAAGCATGTTTATTGAGAAGCTGAGAGGGTTTATAACATGGAGGTAAAGCAAGTACCACTTGCAATGACCAGACCCGAACTTCAAGAAAACCTCTCACCTTTTCACATCTCCCTTCCTCTGTTTCACCTACACATCAGCCCCAACTGCAAGGTCCCTTCTCCCCTGAACCTTGAGAGAATTCCCTTTTCATTATCCTCATTCTGGAATTCGAAATATCTATTTATATCTAAAAGCAATTATTTCCAATCATCACTACAACAATTTTTAAATACTTAAAATCCAGGGCTTCCCTGGTGGCGCGGTGGTTGAGAGTCCGCCTGCCGATGCAGGGGACGCGGGTTCGTGCCCCGGTCCGGGAAGATCCCACATGCCGCAGGGCGGCTGGGCCCATGAGCCATGGCCGCTGAGCCTGCGCGTCCGGAGCCTGTGCTCCGCAACGGGAAAGGCCACAGCAGTGAGAGGCCCGCGTACTGAAAAAAAAAAAAAAAAAAAACCTTAAAATCCAGTTTACTCATTTGCTAATGGAACTGGTTTAATCATCATTTTGAGGGATGGGAGTTATTTTATTAATTTTTGATGAATTAATCATTTGTTTTTCTTTTCAAGTGAATAGTCTTAACTGAATATAAGCCACCCCAAAATCTCTGTGGTGGTGTAAATAAATAAGCTAATAATGTAAGGTTATTTGACCCAGTCTTAACTTCTAAATCTACTTGGAAATCACTATAAGGTTTCAAGGGCTTCCCTGGTGGCGCAGTGGTTGAGAGTCCGCCTGCCGATGCAGGGGACGCGGGCTCCTGCCCCGGTCCGGGAAGATCCCACATGCCGCGGAGCCGCTGAACGGCTGGGCCCGTGAGCCATGGCCGCTGAGCCTGCGCGTCCCGAGCCTGTGCTCCGCAACGGGAGAGGCCGCAACAGTGAGAGGCCCGCATACCGTAAAAAAAAAAAAAGGTTTCAATGTTCCATTTGGTGCTTTGGCTAATATGACATTCAAAACAAAATATTTCAAACACTTATGTCATTTTCTGGTTCTGTGGTTTATTTTTTTCAATTAAGTTCTAAAAAGTCATTGTCAGTTGATTCTTACATATTCTTAAAGTCATACTCATGTATTATAAAATAGGTTACCAAAAATACATGGACTCTTATTTGACCATTTTGTAATTAGATATATTTTTAACAAATTTTTAAGATTTTATGAATGGCATTGCTATCTATTGGTATTTAATTCACACCCAACATCCTTTCTAACTTAAATTAAATCCTTATTGGAGACATTTATTTCAACTGTAACTGTTTTCTCTAATGAACTACCAATTCATTTCCCCACACAGCATGTTCTAATTTGGGCTCGTGGTAGTTTCTAGAAACATATGGGGACCAACTGTGGTTATGTTTGGGGATCTTCTGTACAAAAACATGATAATTGCTTTTATTTTGCTGATTACTCTCTAAGACAGTCTCAAAACTCTTCAACTTTTTCTTTATCCGCAAGGTTTTTAATTGCAAATTCCCTTCTGTTTTATCAGATGAACTTCCCATAATGAGCATATTGGATGGGCTGCTTCATCTGTCCAGAGGTTCTATGATCTTTAGAATAGATCCACCCCTTGCATAGAATTTACAAACTGTTTCCAGATATCAGACATCACCAGGCTTGTTATTTCCATGGTGCCATAAACACAAAAGCAGAAGAGACATAAAAGGTAAGAGGCCTTTTACAACATAAAAGAGAAAGCAAGATTGGCGTATCCTTTGCTTGTGGTTCTTTGGGTTGGGGTTGGGGGGGTTTGGTAGCAGCAAAAGATACAATAATACAAGCATCTTCCTGATTGATTAAAGTAGTGAAGTGCATTCTTCGGTTCATAAATAATGCTCTATTACTTTTCTTCAAAGACAAGTAAACCTTGACAGAATGACCTTTTCCAAGGCAGGAGTTGTTTGGGTGCCATAAATTATACTGTAAAACGGGTGGAAGTGCTACTGAGAAGTGTGTGACAAAATGAGATTAAAGATTACTCTACACAAAAGATTGTTGTTTTATTAATGGCTTCCTGTCAACGGGATGAAAAATCCTCAGCTTTCTACTGGATGTTGAGATCACGTCAAGCTGCAAATTAGGAGGGCACTTTCTAAAAAGTAACTAAAAGTGTCAAAATAACAATATTCTGATTAGGGTTTTTTCCTCCTGTATTATGCTTGCTCTTCAAACAAATTTAGTTATTGTCAAATATGCTTGTACTTTCCACAATCAATGGCTCACAAAGAGAAGGATGAAGCTGTCCGCTGGCTTTGGTGTCAGGTCTGCAGCTGAGGGGGGGTTGGCGGAAGACTGCTGAAGAGAAGCCCGGCCAGAGGTATCTCCATCAGTGTGCTGTGCATCGCCCAGAGGAGAAAGCATATGGTAATTCTCCAGCCATTCATTTATCTGGTGAACACTCAATCTGACAGAGCCATCCATGCCACTTGGAAGGAAAGAAAAATCATCGCCAAGTGACTTAAGCTGTAAGTGGCTCTGAATTTTTGTTGTTGTTCTTAACAATACACTTGTTTCCGATCTTACCAACTAGTAAAAAACAACCTGAAATGATAGAAACTAGACTAAGACCACTTAAAGTACAATGAAGGATTGAAGTCTACATAAACTGAGAGAGATCATGGGAGTTCAAGGGCTTTTTATAAGCATGCACACATCCTGTACAAACACCATATAGAATTCCTTCTAATGTTATTACTGCACATTTGCTGTTATTGTAATTATCCCTGCTCAGTTTCTCCTTAAAATCAAGACTCTGTGTTTAAAACATTTCTCAGTAGGCTCTTTGGAAATGTGACTGTAATCTTAAATAAATAAATAAACAAACCAATCAAAATGTAGAGACCATGGTGGCAAAAAGGAATGAAAAAAGAAAAAAAAATCACAAAGCAGCAGATAAATATTTTGAATGATACGTTTCAATAGTAAAATTCATTCAGATCTTAGGGCCCTTTATTGTGTGGCACTAGCAGACATACAATTGAGTAGTAGAGAAACAGAAACAGAAGTCATCCTACAGAATTAAAGTTTGCAAAACTTTCCTTGGAGCTTGATCTAGCAATGGGTCACTCAAATAATAACTAGCCTTGTTAGATAGAGCATATGCTCTGCACGGGCATGTTGCTATAAATCACTCCTTGTCACAAAGAAGAATAGATACACTGGCTCCTACTGCTTTGTTATTCTTTATAACTAGACACAGGGTATCAGTGTTACCTTCATTATTGGAAAAAATGGATGCTTTAATACACCCACACCATTTTAAAGATAGGTGTCAGGAAGCCAAAAGACAGAACAATGAGATTAGTGTTACACGGAGCATCTACTTCTCAGACAAACGTAAAATTCTAGTTAGTGTACATGGAGCGGACGTGATGTTTGGGTAGATATTCTGCATATGCTTTCATTGCGTAAAGCAGAAAGCCATCTCCTAATCTTGCAGAGCACTTATCCACTCTTTATCCAAAATGTACTCTGTTTACTTAGTTTAGCAACTATCTGAGAAGAGATGCAATTATTTAAATTTCACATTGAACTTAGCACAAATTAAACAATATGTTAAGTCATACTAGTTTTGAGAATATACCTTAATATCCCCTTTTTAGGCAAAAAAATTAACTAAAGGATTCCTTGTGATAGGGAGCTTAGAAGTCCCAGTATGATCTTTTGCTGCACCTGTACCCTCCACATTCTCCTTGAGTTGCAGCAAGGCTGTGCTCAGCCTGGTCTCAGACAAGGCAGAAGTGAACAGCATATGTGAAGGGTCTTCCGGAGCCAATACAGTCTTTAACAAGGCCTGTAATCTACGAGCCAGAGCAACAGCAGTGATTCCAAATGTAGACATCAAGCTTTTGGGCATCCCTAATCTTGGAAGCTAAAGACATATGTTGGATGTCAAAAATTGTTTTCTTTAGTAGTTAGTCAATTAACCTACCCATTTGTTTTTTTCTCATGGTCTCTTCCCCACCAGAATGTGGAGAAGCTATTTATTCATCGATATTTAATAAGCAGTTGCTGGGTGCCTTCTATCATGGGCCTCAGAGCCCCCATGATTCTTCTGGACCACAAGATTCAGTCCCCAAAGTCATCCTTCTGCTTCTGATAGAGGGAAGCTAATCCCTCCTGCAGCTCTAACCTTTTTCATGAGCAGAAAAATTTTTGTGCTTCCAAATTCTCAGCTTTTAAATCCTAAATTTGGAAAACTGGGACTAGGTTCCTAATCTCACAAAGAGGGTATGATCTAAAAGCATGAAAAATGTTTTCAATATGATTCCGTATAGATGTTAATTCATATCTAACTCTTAGTATCTGCAATTGTGAGGCTGAATTCATTTGAGTTTCATGGAATAACATTCTAACAGCAATGCTACAGAATGCTTCTGATCTCTCTTGGAAAATGTAACAAGTTCCACAGAAACACTTTATATCTGCTTAAACATTTATACACATCTATAAGCTTATACTCAGAACTACCTCAATTTTTGTCTTAGGGGGAAATCTCATAGAGTGCTAGTATAAATATTGAACATGTCTGAGCTAAATTCCGATTAAGAATGGCCCTTTCATCGTAATGTTCTCCAACATTCTTAGAACTAGGAGAGCAGAACAGCCATATTTTTTCACTTCTTGGTAAAGACTGAGTTTCCTCAAACAAAAGGGGCTCAAATGAGACATGCCATGTCTCTTTTCCAAGTTAGTGTTACTGCACTTGTTTCTAATACATACTTCTGATTTGACTGTATATCATACCGTAGTCACTGATAAAGCAAAGACATAGCCAATAAACAGCAACATAACCCCAAAACGTGAGTGTCTCAAACACTGGAATAAGATTTCAGCCTTACATCATGACATGCAAAAAACAAAACCAAGTGTCAGATCAAGTAAAAGAAAACAACATGTGTTACAATTCTTAGCTATAGTAGTAGAAAATATAGGATAATAGTTTTATTAGGGATATAGAAAGTCTTTCTGAGTAAGACGTACAATTCAGTGGTCGTAGAGAATTGTAATGGCAAATTTGACCACGTTGAAATTTTCAACTTTATAAAGCCAAACCACCATCAAGAAAGTTAAAAAAGGAGTCACAGACTGTAAGGACACATTTTAATGTACATAACATAAAAAAGTAATATTCTTTACATGTTAAAAAGCCACCTCAAATTAATGAAACCAGTCACCCAGTAGAAAAATAGTGAAAGGATATACACACCCAGTAAAATAGCTATACCACAGAATAAAATAGGGAATGAATATAGAAATGATGATCAACTCATCGATAAGCAAGAAAATGTAAATTAAAGGACACATTTCTACCCATCAAATTTGCAAATATGTAGAAGAATACTAACTAATTTGACTGGGGTTTAGGGAGACCATTTGGCAAACTGACTTACAGTTAATGGGAGGAAGTTGGCTTATGTCACTGGGTGAATGGTGAACATATTCGCCAAGCCTCACAAAACCTCACAGGAGGCAGGCCAGGAAACCCTAGCTCAAAAAAACTCAGTGACTAAGCCAAAGTCATGTAAATCTTATTGGTGTAGCCTAGGCTTGTACTTGGTTCTCTGACTTCTGTTTTTCTAAACCTCTAAGCTCCTTCTTAAAATTTCCAGACCTCTAAGCATCTTCTTAGAATTTAATAAGCACTTAATTTTTTTCCTTTATTTGTACTAGCTGCTAAACATTGGGGATCATTTTTTAAGTAAAATATTGCCATTACACACGTTGCTTCAATTTTCTGAAAATTCTAGTAGTAATAGTGTGATGTTAAATATTAGTTTTTTTTTTGTCTGGAAATAAAGGGGTTAGACTAAATGCTCTTATTAAATCACTTACATCTCTCAAATTCTATGATTCTATTATTTTATGGATATTTTCAAAGCACTTGTTCTGTGTGTCTTTCCCTGTGCTCCCTTTCTTGTTCGAGCCCAGTGGGCATCTCAGTTCCAACTTGTGAACTTTAGAGATGCCATTTCTAGAGTTTTCATTCTATTTTATTCTGTGTAGTGAAAATTCAGTTTACATCTTATATTCATAAAAGTCTTTATCTCTAGGACTGATTACTGAAATATATTTTTGTGGGGATCCAATTCATTACTATATAATACTATACTTTTATTATGTAGTGTTAAGTATATCTAATACATTTAAAAAACAAAGAACCTGCTAAGATAAGGAATTACTAATCCAAGGATGATGTGTTCACAATAAGATGCAAACGTATAAGAGAAAAAATCCTCACTTGAAAATATTTGCACAAGATTATACATAAAAAGAACTGATGCTAGCTGTTGTGATTTAGAACATTGCACTGGGAGAGTCTTTGAACATTTACATTTTTTTATTTGATAATGAATTGGACAATTCTTTCATTCTTTTTAAACACTGGCCCTTTGGAGTTTATAATAAGCAAATCAGGTAAGTGTTGATAGACCTGTTAGGAAGCATCAGTGGTTGTTTTCTCTGCTATACAAATGGCCTCTTACACTCATCTTGCTGCCAGTCCGAACTGAAGACGTCCTTTCTGGCATATCCTATGATTGATTATGCAATAAACATTAATTTTTTATGATGCTTATCTCTTTCTGCACCTAATACTAGCTTACTAATACAAAAAAAGGACAAGGTAAGTAAGTAGCCATGGTCCTTAAACATATACAGTCCATTATTTAAAGGAGCAGGAACAGCTTTGCCAAGACGAATATGTATGTGTTGATTAAGCAAAGTCTCTCTGAAAGGCCAAAGAAATGTAATTCAAGCTTGTAGCATTCCTCAAAAAATTAAAAATAGAACTACCATATGACCTAGCAATTTCACTTTGGATAAAATTTCTTATGTCTGAGGAAAACAAAAACACCAATTCAAAAAGATATGTACTCTTATGTTCACTGAAGCATTGTTTACAATAGCTAAGATATGGAAGCAACTTAAGTGTCCATTGATAGATGAATGGATGAAGAAAATGTTGTATGTATACAATGCAATATTACTCAACCATTAAAAAGAGTGAAATCTTGCCATCTGTAACAACATGGATGGACCTACAGGGTCTCAGGGGTACTGAGAACAACCTGGTGGTTGCCAGAGGGACAGGGATTGGAAGGTTGGGCAAAGTAGGTGAAGGGTATTGAGAGGTACAAAGTTCTAGTTATAAAATAAATAAGTCACAGTACAATGCAATATTACTCAACCATAAAAAAAGAGTGAAATCTTGCCATCTGTAACAACATGGATGGACCTACAGGGTCTCAGGGGTACTGAGAACAACCTGGTGGTTGCCAGAGGGACAGGGATTGGAAGGTTGGGCAAAGTAGGTGAAGGGTATTGAGAGGTACAAAGTTCTAGTTATAAAATAAATAAGTCACAGGGATATAACGTGCAGCGTAAAGAGAATAGCCAATACATACAGATGGGAAAAAGCACGTGAAAAGATGCTCAACATCACTAATTACCAAAGAAATGCAAATCAAAACTGCAATGAGGTATCACCTCACACTAGTCAGAATCAGAAAGTCTACAGACAATAAACAGTAGAGAGGGTGTGGAGAAAAGGGAACCTCCTACACTGTTGGTGGAAATGTAAATTGGTACAACCATCATGGACAATAATACAGAGGTTCCTTAAAAAACTAAAAATAGAGGTACCGTATGATGCAGCAATCCCACTCCCGGGCATATATCCAGAGAAAAACATGGTTCAAAAGTATATATGCACCCCAATGTTCATAGCAGCACTATTTACAAAAGCCAAGATGTAAGCAACCTACATGTCCATCGACAGATGAATGGATAAAGATGTGGTACCTATATACAATGGAATATTACTCAGCCATAAAAAAGAATGAAATAATGCCATTTGCAGCAACATGGATGGACCTAGAGATTACCATACTAAGTAAAGTAAGTCAGAAAGAGAAAGACAAATATATGATATCACTTATATGTGGAATCTTAAAAAATGGTACAAATGAACTTATTTACAAAACAGAATTAGAGTCACAGATGTAGAAAATAAACTTATGGTTACCAAGGGGGAAGGTGGGGGAGGGATAAACTGGGAGACTGAGATTGACATATACACACTACTATATATAAACTAGATAACTAATAAGGACCTACTTGTATAGCACAGGGAACTCTACTCAATACTCTGTAATGACCTATATGGGAAAAGAATCTAAAAAAGAGTGGATACATGTATATGTGTAACTGATTCACTTTGCTGTACAGCAGAAACTAACACAACATTGTAAATCAACTAGACTCCAGTAAAAAATTTTTAAAAAGAATATGGGCAATAATATTGTAATAACTTTGTATGGTGACAGATGGCAACTAGACTCATCATAGTGATAATTTTGTAATGTATAAAAATATCAAATCACCATGTGGTACACCTTAAAACATAATACTGTAAGTCAAATATACTTCAATTTTTTTAATTAATTTTTTAAAAACAAAGAAAATAAATTAAAAAATAAGCTCTCTCCTTCAGGTGATGCTAAATAAATTTGGTTGATTCAAACTACTGGTTAATTCACTAGGTAGGAAGCCTATTAAGGCTATTCGTCAATTGTGGTGACTTTTACCCCTTCTAACTCTACTGATATGATTACATATAAATGGAACTGCACTTCTCTTTCTCAAAATGTTTCCTGGTCCTTAGATCTTTATTCCATTGGTTCTAACTTAACCCCCCTATAAATTCATTTTCATATCTGGAGCTTCTCTGACTTCCCCACATTTGTCTTGTCTTCTGCACTTCTTAATGTGACCTGCTACTGAAATGAGGTGTGGAGATGCATATATATATACTATAGCTAGGATTTTATACATTTTATAAATGATTTTTATTTTTATTTTTCAGTGTCATTCTTGTATAAACATTCTTCCTATTCTTAGTAATAGGGGTTTGGGTCCATAAACTCTGTTATGTTTAGTGGTTAGGAAGTTTTGCCTTACATGATGGACCTCATCTTGGGCCAAATCAGTAGAAGTATTTTTTCCTAAGGAAGAAGAAAACATTTATTCTTATTATATTTGAAAGAGGATATATTATGCTTATATATTTCCCCTATAATTATACCTTTGATTATGTTGTCTAAAACTGACAACTTTGTTTTACAATTGGGACAACTGGGTTAATTAAAGTTAATTAAGATGAACTTTAAGAAGAATAAAAGCTGAAAAAGATAGTGGATATTTCATCTGATTCCAACTGGTAAAAATGTCTCTTTAATTAATTAGCCTGTAGTAAAACATTTTTTACAAACAAGGAAGCCAAACTTTACATGGCAAGGGAGATTTTCATCATTTTTATTGATGTCATCTCGTGGTAACATGGCCTAATTTCCAAGTTGCTATAGCTAACTTTGGTATGCCAAATAGGAGGAGAAATTATAAATTAAATAGGAGACTCACAGGAAACCCAATTTCTGACTTCCACTGGGAAGGTCTAAGTTTAAGAATTAGAAGTGGAAGTTGAATGTGTAGTTCCCATGAGTCACCCTTTGAAGTTCCCAACATCCACAGTTCTATAAGACCATTAAAAAAAAAAAAAAAGACTAAAAGGAGGTCAAAGTATAGTCCTAGACATACCCGATTCTAAAGGAATCCTCCTTTAGAAAATTTTTGAAACATATTTTTCATTCCCTTGAACAATCAAATCATTCTTAGAGCTCTAAGGGGAAGAAAAAAAAGGTCTTTGAGCATTAGTAAGTAAACCTAATTACCTAGTTTTTTGTAACTAAGAACATTAAATGCATTGTCTAGTTTCTGACATGAAGCTATTTATGAACTATTTCTGAAAACTTATTTAAGGAGATAATTTGGTGTCTATACATTTTCCTCTAATACATAATTATAAATATTTAATATTTGTCATAAAAATGATGATCCAACATGATGCTATAAAATGATTCACAGACCTTTCCTCTACAAGGAACTTCAAGAATGTGACCGTGAAAAGCCTACCACTGAGGGAAAGCAGATGGGAAGGTGGGCAGTCATGGTCAATAGTAAGAAATCACCACTGTTACCAAAAACCATTCACGTGGCTATATGCTCATAACACGTCTGCCTATATATTCCCTGATTCAATGAAATGTATGGAGCTCTTATTCACAGCTCTACCCAGGATGTGAAATAGAGATGTAAATAGATTAATGTGATGTACTAGGTGCAATCACAGAAGTTTACTTAACATAATAAGAAATAATAACAATTTCACCCGAAGACTTGAGCGAAGCATGTGAGAGAAGGTGATCTTTCGGCTGGAGATTGATGAACGCATGTATTTCCTCTGCACTTTTTATTGTAGAGGGTAAAGAGGCATTAGAGTCTGGACTCTGCTTCAGAAAAACTCAAGAAGTTTTTAAGAACTTCAAATCCCAGCCCTTTCCCAGGAAATCCAGATTCAACAGATCTTGAGTGAGATCCAAGAATCTGTATTTTTTTCAAAGATCCCCAGGGGATATGTGAAGTTCATGGGCTGCTAGTATAATAACCTGGGTAGAAGGTAGAAATAGTTGGGGGGAAAATGCTGTGAAATGTGTCAGGTGTGGTTTGTGAAGACCTTTTCTCTAAAAGATAATCTAAAGTAGTTTTTCTCAATCTTTAATGTACACGTAAATCACCAGGGGACGCTGGTAAAGGCAAACTCTGATTCAGTAAGAGACGAGACATGACAGTCTGCATTTCTAACAAGTTTCCAGACTATACTGATCCTGCTGGTCTGTGAGTCATACTTTGCTGTTCTAGTTTGATGAATTGAAAAGTAAAAAGGCACATATAAAACTTAAGGGTTTAACGGTAAAAAAGGTAGAGGGACCTCTCTTATGATTTCCAAGCTGATAGGTTGATGATACTGAGTGTTTAGAACTCTTAATAGTCTGTTCTTGGGATATCTTAGATAGTCAGGAGGGAAATAAGTTGCTTTTATTTACTCCACAAATTAAATGCCTATTAAATAGAGAGACAATATAGTGCAATGGTAAAAAAAAACATAGATTCTGAAGCCAGGTTGGCTGAGTTCATATTTTGTCTCCATATTTTGCTAGCTATAATAGTGCAGGCAAAAAAATTAAAACTCTTTGTGCCACATTTTCCTTCTTTGTAAAATGAAGGTAACAGAGAGTACCTCCCTCTCTGGAGTATGAACAGAATACTGAGTTAACATATGGAAAGCACATAGAACAGGGGCCGGCATGAGTCAAGTGATACAGCAATAGCTGCCCCTTTATTATTATTGTTTGTTTTTACAGATATCAATATGAGGTCATATTGAAAAGTGAAAACCAAAATTTTCATCTTGCTGTTTCTCTCAAAACTCTTCCAGCTTTCTAGTAAACCTAACTTCCAAACTTTTTCCTTTTCCTTGCTGCATAACAAGCATCCCTTCCATTTATTCCTCATCTATCTGTCTAGACCCACCATACTGGAAAATATTATACCTTTACCAAGGTTACTTTCTTTCCTCCTACTTTTAGATCACCTGGTCCTCTGTAAACCTGTGCAAAATTCTCCCACTCCCAACATTGGGTTGTTCAGAACTGTTTTTATCAAGGTCAATGAACATTTCCTCTGAGCAAATCTTTTTTTTTTTTTTAATCACATCCTCCTCAAAATTCTGCAGCCATTTCAAAGTAGTAGAAAAGAGAATTTCAAATACAGATTATAGGATATTTACAAGTGCTATTAAAATCCTAAATAAAGTCAAAGTCTCTGTAATCTGGTGTTCAATGAAGAATCTAAATCAGGGAGTAAGTTTGCAGATTGGCAAAGAGAAGGTAGATAAGTATTTCAGATATATGAGATGGCGTTAACAAAGCCCAAAGGTAGAATGAGTCAGAGGACTATGAAATGAAGTAAGGAAACCAGTTTGAGAGAAGAAGAAAAGCACTTGAGACTGGGAAATCAGGAGAGGTAAGACTGATAGTGGGACTTCCATGGTGGCGCAGTGGTTAAGAATCCACCTGCCAATGCAGGGGACACGGGTTAGAGCCCTGGTCCAGGAAGATCCCACACGCTGCAGAGCAACTAAGCCCGTGCACCACAGCTACTGAGCCTGTGCTCTAGAGCCCACGAGCCACTACTACTGAGCCCATGTGCCACAACTACTGAAGCCCACACGCTTAGACCCTGTGCTCCGCATCAAGAGAAGCCACCGCGATGAGAGGCCCACGCACCGCAACCAAGAGTAACCCCAGCTCGCCACAATTAGAGAAAGTCCCTGCGCAGCAACAAAGACCCAACGCAGCCAAAAATAAATAAATAAATTTATTTTTAAAAAGCTGATAGTATTACATAAATTTGGCGAGGCTGGAACTATGCTTCACAGAATCACCGTCCTCCATAGTTTCAAGTTAGAGTTGACCAAAAGAGAATTTGCATGATGTTAGGAAGGTGGATATGAGCCAGCAGCCACTACCCTCATTAAGGTCATTAAGGTCAGAGATAGTAAGAGTCAGAGAAGTGCGGCGACACCTTACTTTCCTCCACTCTGCATCCAGCTCTTCTCCCTACCTGTCAGCTCTGCTCACCAACTGCAGCTTCAGACCCACCACCTGATGCAGAGGCACAGCCTTACATAACATCCTCCAGCAGGTCCCCTCACGGCTCCACTCCAGCAGCGATGCATCTGACTTCAGGAGGGCTGCTGAGGGACTTCTCTCACACTCCAACTCACCTTTCAGAGTTTCACTTCCCCAGCTTCTTGCACAATTGTTTAGGTCTTATTCTTAAAATGACTACCTCATCTAAAATATACACAATGGTCCTGCTTCCCTGATTGACACAGATTTTTAGGATTAAGTCTTGTTCTCATTGAAAGTAACTGAACATTAAAGATTCTCAAGCAGGAAGTGACATTGGAAATGGGGTCTTCAGGCAGGTGAATCTAACAGTGGTTTTCATCCTAATTTCATCCTGGATTGTGAGAGCTGGCAACTGAAAGCACGGGTAGGACCAGATGAGTACTGTGGTAATTCAAGTGGGAAATAAGTTAAATCCCCAGAATGGAGACAGAAATAAAGAAATAGTCATCAACTCTTCAAAGTCATTGGCATTTGTGTTCCTCTTTTAAGAGACTTCATGGTGCAATACAGTCCTGGGCAAACAGGAGAAATCTATCAAAAGTTTACAGCATTGGAAAATGAATAATATCTATAAAAAATGAGTTGTACTCTTCATTTATTAATATATATTAAAATAAAGGAAATACTTTCTGATTTCCATTGAAATGTAAGTTCCATAAGGCCATGGAAGTTGAGGATTTGCCTTTCCACTACTATATTTTCAGTGCCTAGAACAGGGTTCGGTACATATCAAGGTCTGAATGTATATTTATTGAATGCATAAATTAATGATTGATGCCGGTAGACATCATAAACCCTTATTTAAGTAGGTAAAATAGCATTTTCAGTAAGTTGGTTTCTTCATTTCCAAAATCAAAGTTTACAAAGAGCTACACAACCACATAAACATCTCCAAATACTTAATCTACCAATTAAACTTAACTTAGAATTTCAGAGTGCAGGATCCTATAGAAAACCACTGGATGGAAAGTTTATTTTTTGGTCTAAAGAAAATATATATGTTTAATATACTTCTGTCACAGGGTTCTTCATTGTTGTTCCTTTTTTTTCTAGGCAAAAATTGATATTGAGGGTTTTTTCCACCATTCAGGAAAATCATTTTTTGGCTATAAATATTAATAGGTTTAGTAATAAATTACACACTTGAATGGCATTTTATTACTTAAAACTAAAATATTAAAAACCTTATTTGAAATGCACAGAGAAATCATGTAATTTAAATCACCTTAGACTTGGAAATGGACTGCAAACCACTGCTTAGAAAGAAGTATAATTCTTAAAATATGTATTTTGGTAATGAGCCAATGTATTCCACAGACTCATCTAAAAAGAAAGTGGATAGGTCCTCTGGTCCATTATGTTTTTCCTCAGATAAGCAAACTCTTTTTATTTTCTTCCCCAGGCCATTCTTTAAAATTAATAACATAAGCACTGAAGTTAGAATTGATAAAGACCAATTTTTCTGACTATAGAAATAAGATTTTCTACTTTCTGAAAATGAATTTACCAACAATGTTATAAGCCAAGAGCACAATCTTCCAAAAAAAAAAAAAAATCCTACAGATTGGCGACATGAAATATATACTCAAAAATGTCTCCAAATCATGTATTTTCACTTGGAATATTTGGAATTAGTCATTTAAGCATTGACATTAATTTATTTCTTGACTGTATAGTAGATGAATTTCAAAGATTAATTCTATCGGATCATTTTAGAGACAGAAATAATAATTTTATTCAGGATTCAATCATTATCACTAGACCCTCAATCAACATTTATCGGGACCAGAGCATAAGATACTCTTCTTGCCCTAAGTTTTGTCTAGAATTCCTTAATTCTAATTAGTCACAGAAATACTAAACATGTGGTTTGTTTCAAGATGCTTACCGTAGTAGTAAGTTAGCCTACTTTTAGGTAAGATAAAATAGGTGTTAAATTTAGCTTTTAAATCTTGCTCAGTTCACTAATCAGAGTTATTTTCATGTCACTTCCTCATGAAGAACTTTCAGTGACTCCACACCGCACACAAAATAAAACCTGTTTCCCTTCACTTGATAGTTAAGCATGTCTCTAATCTCCTAGTCTTCTTTTTCAGCCTAATTCTCATTGTTCTTGAACTGTCCACTATAAACCAGTCATATCAGACCTTCTACTCTTTCTGAAGATGTCTGAAATCTACACCTCCAAGGTGCCTGTACAACACAAAGGAAAATTCTCCTTTTCCACCAATAACTCCTCCCATTCTTGAAGGCTACACCAAACACTTGCTCTTAGTTTTATAAAATGTTCCCATCCTTCCCTTACTTGTCCACTCACTTCACAGTTTGAAGTTCTTTGCCACTTTATGTTAGAATTTCTTGTATATCCATCTGCCTTGCCTGCTAAGCTGTGTGGCTGTGATGAGGAAGGATCTTGTCTTATTCATATTTGCATTTATCATATAAATAGATAAGTTTCCCGTTAAGAGTTGTGAGCTGAATTGAACAAAATTGAATTGAATTGAATTGAACTGAACTGAATTGATGAACTGAATAGAATGAAATCAAACTGAATTGAAACTGGGAGCCAGGGTAGTGGTGGGGATGGGAATATGACATCAGACCAATTCATTCACAAATCAATTAGCAATTACATTTCTGGGCCCAACTGAGATCTGAGATCTCTATTAGTCACTACCGGAAATACATAAAAAGGAAAACACCTTCAAGAATCCTCTTAATAATGCCTCAAATTATCTCATTGGAGGAAGGAAGAAGAGAGCTAAATTTGACCACGCAATTTGGCCATTTAATCTTTAAAACAACCATTTAAAGGGAGCATTACTTAAAAATGAAAAAACTGAAGCCCGAAGTCACACAGCAGTTGTGTTCAAGATCACATCTCTCAAGCCCCACAGTGTGTGCTCTCACAACCACATGAAATTGTTATCCACACCTTTTAAAATGTCATTCCTATTTTTATAAATAAAAAGTACTTATTAGCTGCAGAATTGACCCATATTCTCAGAGGTAACTAACATTTTTCGTTTTCAACTTTTGTCTATGAGAATAAACAAACAACATATACATTTTTTCTAATGTTAGATCGCTCTGTATATGTCACATGGTACAATAATGTTTCACTTTATACACTCAACACTTTCCATATTATTCCAACACTCACCTATAAGTTTTTATGCTCTTACATTCCAATTATATATTAAACATGATTAATACTATAAATTTTGTATTGTTAGACTTTTAGGTTGTTTTCTACCTTTTACCATTATGTGTAAAATTCTGGTAAACATCCTTGGGCCTAGATACTTTTGTGTATCTCTGATTGTTTATTTGGTGTTTAAATTTCAGCTTTAATGGAAAAGGGAAAGAGAGGCACAGAGAAATTAAGCTGTATCTGATTTCACACTTCTGAAAAGTGGATTCCAGCCTTCAGTGCAAATCATCTAAAACAGGGTTTCTCAATCTCAAGCACTGTTAACATTTTGGACCAGATAATTCTCTGTTGCAGAGGACTTCCCTGTGTATTGTAAGATGCTTAGCAGTATCCCTGGCCTTTATCCCTAGATGTCAGTAGTAACCTCCATCCATGTACTCATGACAATCAAAAATGTCTCCAGATGTCAACAACTGTCCTGGAGGTGGATCATAAGACCTCTCCTCTATTGAAAATCACTGAGCTTATGTAAGAGTCAGTTCCATTATAGCCATCAACATTATACACACCTGACTTTGGAAGAGGAAGAAAAAAATCAACATATAAATTTACCTCATTTTCAAAAACTGGTAGAGGTCCAGAAGAGTACAACAAATATTTTGCATTATACAAAACTATCAAAATCCTCAACTTCAAGGAAATATAACAAGCATTCCTGAACAACCAAACGATATCCAAAAATGTACAGAAAACCAGTACCAGTTTTGTGCCAAGAATGACAAAGCTGAATGTATAAAAAACAGTCTTTTAATAGCCTGCAATATAAGACACTTCTCAGTAACTTGTTGAAAAATGAAGATAAAACCTTCAATAGAGACAGATTGATATGTAAAGAAAAAGGAGTAGAGGTTAATGAATTATTTCTAAATCAATATAATGTAATAAAATTCTCTCTTCTGTGAAAATGTGAAATTTGCATTTATGCCCAGTGAAATATAGATGAACAGTGATTGCGCTTATTACTCCTGTCACAGAGAAAAAAATCAGGGCACATTATCTACTAGTTACATTTCTTCAAAACTGATTAACCTTAATACATTTTTCCCTTCACTGATCTTACAGAGTTTACTGAATATAGCATGTCTTGATTAAAATTGCCCACATCTTAATTCAAGTCACCCCTTTCTGTAACTCATATATCTTCGATCATTTCTTTAAATTAACTGTTTAAGTAATGGGACTAATGCAATCCCTTAGTCATGAGATATTTAAAAACTCAAATAGGGAGTTTCCAAAATGAAAATTTCAAGAAAACTAAACAGAAGATATTAAAATAACGTGTTTGTCCATCTGTAGGTTTAGCATATAAATTCTGAGGATAAGATAGAACTCTACAAAGACTCAGAGGTAAATTTTGCTGATGTTCAAAAGAGCTATGTGTTTGCAGTTTGAGACTACTCTGTCCTGCTTTCTCTAATTCAAACATTTTTAAGCTTCCATTATTTGATACACAGTCCTTACATGGATATTTTTGTGGTTGTTAACCCAGTGTGGCTCTATGTTTTTGTTATTTGCCTACTTAGCAACTGACTGGCCTTAACAGTTGATCTGATTTGGGCATTAAGAAAAGCAAAAACACCTAATTATCCATTTGTCAGTCCACAGCTTATGAAGAAAACTGAGAGCTCTTATATTTTCATTTGGGTCAGATCTATTACTATTGTGGCCGAAACTGCACAACAGACGTATGTGGGAATTTTTTTCATTACAAACCTACAAGGTCATATGACGAGAAGAAACATGGGACCCAAGGAGGTGTCGAGTGCCACGTGATGAGACCAGAGAGGCCCTCAACAAGATTAGTTCACTACGACAGTGAGTTCTAAACACATCATTTCTTTGCAAATGAAGACTTTTTGATTATTAAAAGTGAAACACATGTCTCAATTAAAATTTTTTGAGAAACACTCCATCAGAGCTATTCTTTGCAGCTTCATAATAATCTTGAGCTATAAAACCAGTACTTATGCTTTTAATTAATAATCTCTTGAGCCTGTGCTTCATAATATTTTTTACAGGGTAAATTTATGTCCTGTGTATGCATACATAAAGTGGAATAGAAAAATAAAACTGTCTCCCTGTCATTGTCAGGGGTAATGGTGGACTCATTATTTGACTTGTATCCTCTCTAGGGCATCTTGAACAGCACATACAATCATATGACTTTCACTCCATACTCACACTTATCCCCGACTCTCATCCCACGGTTAGACTACTTTCTGCTGTGGCTCTCTGAAGGGAAAGCGTGTGGTATACTGTTCAGAGAAAGAAAAAATAAATGTATTGAAACAGGGCTGAAATTGGAAATATTCTGCCTGGACGAACAAATAACTTGCTCTTGTTACATCTGTCTAATGTAATACAGCTCATTAAACATAATACACATACGCTTTTCTAGTAAATTACTTTTACCAAGTTTCTTTCAATACATAGTAAAAAGAATGCTCACTAAGTTCACACACACACACACAATGCACACACAACAGGACTTAAAAAAGTATGCCAAATAGTCCCATCTTTAAAGCACACCGAGGTAGTCAGAACTGAGTTTGTAGAATATTTTTACAAATTTCTTTAATTCATTTTAAACATGGAGACTGTATGGGGAAATGCAAATTATAAAGTGATAAATGCTTATGTCAGTTATAAGAGAAATTCTGAAAGGAATAAGAATAAGCACAGATAGTTGTTTTTAGAACCTGCTGAGATTCAGCTCTTCAGCAACAGATCCAAGAAAAGTGTGAGACAGAATAAATGTCCTATTTTCTTTCTTGTGCCTGAAGATTACTTTAAGTTGAATAGGTGACTTCATCATTTTCCTGCACTTTTTGTAATTCTAGGACAATTGCCAATGACACGTCTTTCTCACTATTCTAAAGCATCAATTCAAAACTTGTTTACACAAAAATTTCCAGGAAAAATATTCAGCTGAAATATAGTTCCTCTCTCTCTCTCTCTCTCTGGTCAGTGCTACCCCTCCCAAGGTATTAAGACTTTTTTTTCCTGTGGCAGTTAATACGAAATTGCCCACATCCATCATTTTTAATGCAAGTAATATTCATACCCATCAGAGAAATATATGAAAGACAAATACCCAGATTGCTTAAGATGGTCTCAAGGCCAATCTCAACGATCCACCAGAAACATTTACAGGCACTGGAAATTGCTTATAATTTGTCAGTAATCTTTTAGAGCACTCTTCAGTGAATAAGTGGCACCTCTCTATTTTGAAATGGCCAATACAAGTTTTGACAAAGAGACAGGCTTGGGCTAGGCTGAATGAAAGAGAACATATTTGTGGCTGGGGAAGATCAGTGGTAGACAGCTCCCCCAGTGCTCTTTTCCAGTAGAGGGGTTGATACACCTCTTTGACTTCATACAAGACTACCTAGCATTAACCTTGCACTTACTTTTTTTTATGGAAGACATAAACAGTGTGAGGTTTGTAAAATATTTCACCTCTGAATTTTTTAATGGGAGATTTATCAATTGGACAAAACTAGGAGGTGAACTGAAGAACCTCAGCAAATTTCTGAATTGGATATTAATTTTACAACAGATTTTGAAGATGTCAATATTTTTCTTACATGAGGTGATGATTCGTAAGTACAGAAGTCTTGAGTAAAAACTAAAATGAAATTTGAAACCAGGACAAAATGTCATCCTCCTATGAGAAAGCAGTGAAAAACACTGACATAGCAGCATAGACACTGGAGGAAAAATAAGTACCGGGGTGGGAGGTGGTCAAAACAAAGAGGGAAGCTTTGTGGATTAAATCTCCAAAGAAGTCAATTAAAAGGAAAGAGCAAATGTTAATGCTGTCATACAATTTTAAAATAGCATCAGGTTGAAAAGAACCACTGGCTGCTTTCATGCTTATTTTTTCCATGAAGAAAAGTTGTATCAGCTCTGGTGGGGCAGATCAGATGACTTTAGGAACCACACCCTCATTACTCAGAACCAGATTCCACCTTTCGGTGTTTCAGTATTATGAGTTCTGTCCCCAATTTCTCCCTTTGAAACCACCGCATGTGTTCTCAGTGGTCCAGTGACTACTACTGATGCTAATCGCATCCCTCATTTTCATAATCATAGCGATGTTGCACACGAAGTAGGTCAGGCAAGAGAGGGGAAGGTTATAACTGGGGAGTCGGTCAATGTGTGCTAGAAATATGAAACACACACACAATGACCTATTTTAAAAAATGGCTACTAAATAAGAGTTAAAAATAATTGTCTGCTTCCCCTTTTCTGATTTTTTGACGATGCACGTTCACTATTGGTGAACACTGATCCCATTTTGATATCATGCCTAGAGTGCTTCTGCACTCACTCCTCTCCATGGTAGAATAATCAGGGCAAAGTCACTCCAGGGAAACAAGGATACTTCCCCTCTCCCTCTCCTGTTCCCTTCAAACAAAGTATAATCTCCAATTCCTTTTTTATTCATAAGGAAGACCAAGTGAGTTGCAGCCCTTCTGTAGCTTCTTCACCTTGAACTCAGAGGGTAACTTGTTAATTGAGGGTGTAATAAAGAGGCTCTCCTTTGTCTAATCTTCTTTCACCAATGTATTGGTTATCTGTTGCCACATAACAAACACCCCCCACCAATCGTCATTTGTAATTTTTCACACTTTCTGTAAGTCTGAGAGTCCAATGGGGCACAGTGAGACCAGCTCATCTCTGCTCCACGGTGTCTGGGATCTCAGCTAGAACCTGAAAACGTGGCTCCAATCAAGAGAACACTCATTCACTTGTGTGTCATACAGTTGATGCAGGAGGAGATTTTAACTGGGCTGTTGACTGCAGCATCCACACATGGCTCTCCATGTGACCTGGGCTTTCTTGTAACATGATGGATGACTCCCAAAGGCATGTGTTCTGAGATAGAAAGAGAGACAGAGAGATACACAGAGAGAGACAGAGAGATAGAAAGACAAAAAGAGAGAGAGAGATGGGGAAGTGGGACGATGCTATATCCTTTTATTACCTATGCTCAGAAGACAAACGCCATCACTTCCACTATCCTCTGTTGGACAGGACAGTCATAGGGGGAGGGAACACAGACCCATCATCCATGTGGGAGGAGTGTCAGCCACTTTATAAGAAGAGCATATGGGACAAGATTGGAAGCACTTTGAAAAACACAAGCTATCACCACCAGTATTAGAATGCTATTGTGTGTTTAACTTCAGTTGACTTCTGGAGGAAGGATGAATTATTAGGTTCTCTTAACCTACAACTATTCTCAGCAGTTATTTTAGTTTCACAGTCGTGTATTTCCTCCATATACAAGGCAATATGCTAGAAGTATTATAAGAATATTTTATACTAGGATTCAGACTCTGCCTTCACAGACTTAATAATTTAATGTCTTACATTTCCATAGTGCTCTATATGTTCACAACTTATGCATATCGACTATCTTACTTTATCCCTTAAATATTCTTATAATTGGCTGTATCTATTTTGCATATGAGTAAACTGAAATTCAGAAGCGTTCAGGGACTTACCCAGGGTCACACGCTTTCGTCGTGTAACGAATAATGGAAACAAGACTCACATTACAGAGGAAACTTCCTATTATTTCTTTACTGTGCAGTGAAGTCTTTTCTATTTTTCTTCTCTCCCACTAGACTGCAGAGATACAGTCATCCAAAAAAAGTAACTTTATAACGTAAAAATACTAGTTCAAATACAACTATTATAATCTTGTGTTCAGTACTTCTTAATACACCCTCTACTCCCCACATTAAAAAAAGCAAAGAAAACTAACTGGGGTGATGAAGGGTAGAAACTGCCAAGGCAGAGGTGGCCGATAAGGAAAGACCATTCAGATGGCTGCTAGGGATTCCTCTGTCCTGGGTTATAAATTGTTATGAATCAGTCAAAGGTAGTGGATAGTTCACTTTGCTTAGTGCTTTGTAGATGCGCCCCAAAGGATATTTTACTGATGTAGATTTTAAGAATGCCTGAACCATGTAGCTAAAAGATAAAGACTCAACACGGCAATATAAATGAGAAGACATCTAATCTTTGTCTGGAGTTTGTATTACATTTCTGAGGTTGCCGCAATAAAACACAGCATACTGGGTGGCTTAAACAACAGAGATTTATTGTCCCACAGCACTAGAGGCTAGACATCCAAGATCAAAGTGTCGGCAGGGTTGGTTCCTTCCGAGGTCTCTCTCCCTGGCTTACGGATGGCCGGCCACCTTCTCACTATGTCTTCACTTTGTCTTCCCTCTGTGCATGTCTCTTTCTCATCACATAGTGTTCTTTTTATAAGGATACAAGTCATATCACATGAGAGCCCACCTTAATTGACCTCATTTTAACTAATTACATCTGCAGTGACCCTGCTGCCAAATGAATTCACATTTTGAGGCATTAGGTAAGGACTTCAGTATCTGAATGTGCTGGATACATAATTCAACTCATAACAAAATTCCATCAACTCTACTGCATAAAAACAAATAGAAAAGCCTTACTAATAACATTTAAGACAGGTAGTCATTCTGTTGTACACTGATCAAGGTGAAGTAACATTCCACCACAGAGATCAGATGAAAACAAAACGAAAGTGGGGCCGTGGTAATCCATCCATGTACCTGGTTGGGTTGCATTATCGCAAAGACAAATAATATCTGCATTTTCATAGCCGGGCAGGAGCCAACACAGAAGCATTTTTCTATTACTTTTTAGCTCATCTACCACCACAATCTATTTACTTAGGTTGCCTCTATAACACCCTTTATGTCTGGGTCTTTCTGAATGATTCCGATATATGGAAGGACAGGGTCTACTCAGAAACTAGTTTCATAATGGTCTTGCTGCCAAATATGCAGGCAGAACCCAGGGATTTATGAATAAATCAAGGCAAACTTTCAGATACCTTGCCAAATGAATTCAAAAAAATATTCTGAAAGCACTGAGAGAAAGGGAAATAAATTTTGATTCAAGACTAATGCCAAGACCGCGGACTTAATAACAATTCAGATTTGACTTTTAAAGTGCTTTTAGAGGAATGTAACTTTAAAATGGATCTAGAAGGTATCTATTTTAAGCACACTTATCATTTCATTGTTAAGTCTCTTCTTATTAAAAATATAGAACGATAAGCAGCCTACTACATTATTCTTTTCGTTTTTGCAAAGGCATTCAAGGTGGAGAAGTAAGTGCAACAGCAACTTGGTAAATCTCATTTTAAAATGTTTCATTATGAAAATTTTAAAACATGAAAAGTAGAATAAGATAATGAATTATCATATATACTTATCACAAGATTCAATTATTATCAAGAATTTGCCACATTTACTTTGTCTAGTGTCTCTCTCTTTCCCCTCCCTCGCTTCCTTTTTTCCTTCCTCCTTTTCTCCTTCTTTCTCTCTGAATTATTAATTAGAGCCGAGCCATTATTTTACCCCTACGTACTCTGGAACAGATCTCTAAAAATTATAAACATTTTCTTCCAATGTTCACTGCTGTTATCAAACCTAACAGAATTACCATAATTCCTTAATGCCATCTAATACCTGGTACCTGTTCAAATTTCCCACATTGTCTCCAAACGTGTTTGTAGTTGTTTTGTTTGAACTGCAGTCTGAATAAGGTCCTCACATCATAATCCCCTGTTACTTTAAGAAGCTAAATTTGTGGTAATTTGATACACAGCAATAAAAAGTTAATACATTCTATGCCTATTTTTATATTATCTCTGCATATATTTACACATAAGAAAAAAGGATTACAGCAAGTTTAGGGTCAAGAGGTAATTATAATTGTGACAAGTAATATTAGACACAACTACCTGAAAAATGAAAGGGAGAAAAGTGAAATACACTGTGAAGCCCTTGGCACTTCTTCCTTGCTAACAAAGCCCTGATTTTATTCAGCATGTATCTGTGTCCTTCAGGGAAGGAGGCAGAAGCCTCAGAGGGTGGATCCAACTTGGTCTGAGCCAGTCATGGTGATCTCATCGCCTTGGCAGTAATCGGTTTAAGTGAACATGGGGTGACATTCTGAACAGCGAGACTTGAGAAGAAGTTACTGTGTAAAGTTCTCCTCACTGTTAAAAAGTCGCACACAGGAGGAAACATTCCTTCATGTTCCTCTAGATTACCTGGGCGTCATGGCTGCAACTGACCAGTTATCCTGGGTTAATAAAGAGAGCCAGCATAAGGAAACAATCCAAAATGCTGAACATGGCAGAAGCGAAAGATAGAAACTATGAAACTATGACCTTGATGATGTCACAGACCCCTTAATTAAAACAACATGAAGTCATTCTACCACAAGATCTTTTGTTTTGAGTGAATAAATAATAAATTAAGCCACTGAGCTGTATTTTTTGTTGTTTGCTGCCAAAGGCATTTTAATTTATACTTTTCCACAGTATTATACACAGTGTATTGTGTGTAGAAAGAGCACATATTTAATTAGTGCTTATTATCAAGAAGTCCAAATAAATTGCCCAAACTCTCCTCACTGGACACATTTTGAGACCCATACTAAACAGTATTTTACTAGAGTGAAGATACTCTAACATTGAACCATAATGTAGGCCAGACACTATACTTCATCCTGTCACATACATTTTCTTATTTATTCCTAACAATAGCTGTTCAGTGTAGTCATAGGTAAGCCTGCAGTATCTCCTGGAATTTACGGTTCACCACAAAAGGACTGCATGTCCTCAAACTCTCCTCTGAAGAGTCCCTCCTTCTCGTGCATTCTGACTCTCCCCTGTAGACGTTCTCCCCTTCAGCCTTCTCGAGTGATGCAGGTACTGATAAAAGTAGACATGGAGCAGCTGTCCAGCCTGACTTCATTGATGCTCCCAGACCATTCTCCCTGCTTAAAGCCCCACAAGATTGTATCACCCACTATTTGTTGTTCCTGTTATGTACCAACACCCAGGTTCCTTCTCATTTCTCTTTTCATTTCTTCTTCACATTTCCATGACCCACTGACACTCCAAAATTACTCCTGTCTTAATTCTTGACCATCTCAATATGCACATAGATAATCCTTCCAATATTCTGGCTCTCAGTCTTTGAACTCTTCTCCTTCAATTTGACCTCCACCTTATCTCGGCGACTTCCTCGTAAGGACCTACCTCAGACCTTGCATCATCAATGCCTGCAACCTCTCCACAGCCTCAATTCCAAGAATCCCTTTCTCCGAGCTCCACCTCTTTCCAGCTCACTTCTTTTCGTACTCACATGCCAACAGTTTTTCTATACCATTGGGACTTTCAACCCACTGTTCCCATCACTATTCATTGTCTCTCAGCTCCATGATCTCCTTTGTTCCCTTTATACCTGGGTTAAATTCCATAGTCAATCATTTTCATCACCCCCTAACATAGACACCCAATTCCCTTGCCCATCAGAGTCTTTGTTGGACTTGTTTGACAAAACCGCCAGCCTGGATAAAATAACCTATACCCCTAGCCACTGTATAATTAAAGAACATAACGAAAGGAAAGCACAACTGACTTCTTGGTACCATTCTGAATTAATAACCATAACCCCCCATCCTGCTTTTAATAATACCCAGCAACCAGACTATAATTCCTTAGTACATTGACTCTCTCACTGTGGTAATTGACTCCTTCACACCTTTTTCTTGATCCTCAAACCTCCAGCATTTCCCGTCCCATCCTTGTGTAAAATGGATGACTTTTCTTCCTACCTGACTAAAAGAATTCAAGTAATAAGTAATTTCATTTCAAGTGAAAGGGAACTAGACAATTCCCCCATTAAGAACAAGCCATGAGATCTAGAAAAAAATACGCCTGAAAGTTTCTTGAAAGCAAGATAGAACTAATAGGATAATGAAGTACTGTGGCATATGATCCAGGAGAAGAAGAAAACACAGATAACTGAGCCTGCCACTTATCCCAAGGACATCTGCCGATTCAGGATGAGACATGTGAGGGGCTGAGAAACTCGATAGCACATTCAATATCTTTTCTAGTCTAAGGGGATGGTTCACCACAAAAAGACTGCATGTCCTCAAGCTCTTCTCTGAAGAGTTCCCAAATGTTGGGAAATGGGTCTAACCAAGAAGGAAGGACCCTGGTAAACGACACAAACTTTGGGTTGGGTCAATAAAAACCAGCTATGCCATAAGAACAAAGCAAACTCTGAAATACGTAAGGTTTAAATTGTCTCAATCCCTTAAAATTAGATTATTCCGATTGCTAGTGCTCCTAGATATCGACCAGAAGCAAGAATACACCCTTCCTGAAGGAAGATATTATCCTCAATAACTTTTAAAAAATATTTTTACATACAATGTCCAGAACTTAACCAAAACAGTGTTCATGAAAGAGACAATATCACACAAATGAAAAAGAAACACAAAAGAAAATAGATATGCAGAATACTCAGAGAATAGTGTTATCAGGCTTGAGGCATTAAGTAACTATGTTTAATATGCTTAATAAGAAAAAAGATTAAGTATTTCAAAAGAATACTGAAACTATAAAATAAAACAAGATAATTTTAGACCTGAAAAATATAATGATCAAAATTAAGAATCCAAAAGATAACTTTAGCGGCAGATTAAACAGACCCCAAAAGAACGGTATTGAACTAGAAGTCAGGAAGAAGAAAATATCCTGAACAAAACAGGTAGGAAATATATGCATGGAAAATAGAAAAGAGACAGAGGGGAAAAAAAGAAAGAAGCTAATATATATGTAACTAAAGTCCCAGAAGGAAAGCAAAATAGGGCAGAAGTAATATTTGAAAAAATAATGGTTGAAAATTTTCCAAACTGGATGACCGTTATGAAGCACAGATTCAAGAAGCACTGGGAGCCACAAGCAGTATGATTTTTTTTAAGTGTATCATTTTAAAATGTTGAAAACCAAAACAATAAAGCCTTACAACTACAGCAGGGGCAAAAAGAGATTAATCTGACAGGACCAGAATAGACTGAAGGAGATTTTTGAACAGAAACAACAGAAGACATAAGAAAATAACTGCCAACACAGAACGCTGCTCGCAAAGAACACGTTCTTCAAGAGTGAAGGTGCAACAAAGATATTTTCTGACAAAGGAAAACTGAGGAAAGTTAGCTCCAGCACACTTGCAGTAATGGAAATCCTAAAAAGTTTTTCAGACAGAGGGGAAATGAAATCAGGTGGGAGCTCAGAAATTCATGAAGGAATGACAAGCAATAAAAATGATGAACATGTGTAAAGATTTGAATGGATATTGCTTCTCAAACATAATAAAAGTATAGTGATATTTAACAAATATATGTGTGCTAAGAAAATATATGTGTGTGTGTACACCATTAATCAGACAATATGGTACTGATGAAAAAGGAAACACATAGACTACTAAAATGAAATAAAGATCAAGAAACCTACGCAATCATATATAGATATTCATTTTAAGACTAATGTGGCACTTCAGAGATATGGACAAGGAATGGTCTTTTTAGTAAGTAGTGCTGAGAAAATTAGATTTTCTTATGAAAAAAAAAAAATTTTTGACCCGATCTCACACCATACTTAATTCCAGGTCAATTATGAATCTAAATGTGAGAAACCATCAATACAACTTTTAGAAATAGTATCTTTTTAATGAGGCATAGGAAATGTTTTCTTATAGTATGTAGAAAGCACAAAGCACAAGGGCAAAAATTAATAAATAGGACTATATTAAAATTAAGAACCTCAGCTCCTCAAAAGTACCATTAATAGAGTTAAGAGGCAAACACAGAATGTGAAAATATAGTTGCAATATATATAACCAGCTAAGGGGTCACATCCAAAATATATGAAGATCCCTTATTGATGGGGAATAGTCAGAAAAGTGGGCAAGAAACCTGAATGGATACTTTACAGAAAAAAATGTATCAAAGTGGACAATACACAGATGAACATGTGCACCACCTGAGTAGTTTCTAGGGAACTGTGAAATAAAAGCCACACTCACTAGAAACATCAAAATTTAACAGATAATAATTGCAAATGTTGGAAAGAATTTGGGACAAAGGGAGCATTCATACACTGCCAGTGGAAGTACAAATGATACAGCCAAATGAGCATGATGGGCATTATCTCCTAAAATTGAACATGTGTACCCATAGGTGTGTATTCAACAAAAAAGCCCCCCCACCACCACATGTACCATAGAGTTTATAGCAGGCTAAAAGCTCAAAACTAGAAACAGTCCAAATGCCCATCAAGGGTAGAATGGAAAATCAAATTATGTAATCTTACAATGAAATATTCTATGGAAGTAAAAATAATTGTACTACAATAATGTACGACAAAGTAGATGAATTCGACAAACACAATGTTGACGCAAATGCAAAATATTGTATATTCGCTTTTAAAGTTCAAAACTAAACTGTAGCGTGATAATTCAGGATCACTGTTGCTTTGTTGGAGGGGAAGTGCATAAGGATTATGAAGGAACATGTGTGGGTGCGGGCGCCGGGCTGCCTACGTTTTTTTTTATTATTTGACCAAGATGATGGCCACATAGTCTTCAGTATGGTGATAACTCACTAAACTGTATATTGATACTTAGTATACTCTTCTGTGGTTGTTCTTAACAAAAAAAGTTTTTTAAGTGTAAAACAATTGGAAGGAGTTATCTGACATCCCACCACCACAGCAATCCACTTACCAGAAACTACACTTATATACTGTCTGCCCACCTAATGCTATTGATAAGGCCAGCCCCCAGCCTGTGCACTAGACTTCATCCCTGCTTCCTCAAAAACATCACTCTGAGTTTTCTCTCCTGTCTCTCCCACATCATTAATGTCTTCCTTTTTAATGCACCATTTCATCAACAGCATTCAAATAGAAGTTATTTATTCTATGGTTAAAAGTACCTAGAGGGGCTTCCCTGGTGGTGCAGTGGTTGAGAATCTGCCTGCTAATGCAGGGGACATGGGTTCGCGTCCTGGTCTGGGAGGGTCCCACATGCCGCGGAGCAACTAGGCCCGTGAGCCACACCTACTGAGCCTGTGTGTCTGGAGCCTGTGCTCCGCAACAAGAGAAGGCACCACGATAAGCCCGCGCATCGCAACGAAGAGTAGCCCCCGCTCACCACAACTAGAGGAAGCCCGTGTGCAGCAACAAAGACCCAGTGCAGCCACACACACACCAAAAAAAGCCTAGAGATTGTGTTACTGAGTCAAGTAAGTCACATAAAGACAAGTATCATATGATACCACTTATACATGGAATCTAAAAAAATGGTACAAAAGAACCTATTTACAAAACAGAAATAGAGTCACAGATGTAGAAAACAGACTTATGATTTACCTAGGGGGAAAGAGGAGGTAAGGGATAAATTGGGAGATTGGGATTGACATATACACACTACTGTATATAAAATAGATAACTAATAAGGACCTATTGTATAGCACAGGGAACTCTACTGAATACTCTGTAATGACCTATATGGGAATAGAATCTTAAAAAAAGTGGATATATGTATAACTAATTCACTTTGCTGTGCAGCAGAAACTAACACAACATTGTAAATCAACTATAGTCCAATAAAAATTAATTTTAAAATAAATTGAAAAAAATACAGTCAACACTATTTCCCCCACCAGCTAATGCCCTATTTTTTCAACTACCCTTTGCAGTACAATTCCTGAGACAAGTTGTCTATACTTGTTGCCTCTAATTCCTCTCCCTCTATGCTCTTAAAATACTCTTTCAACCAGACTTTTCCCTCACCAGTCCACGAAAGCTATTCTCTTGTTAAGGTCAATAATGACCTGCTTATTGACCTTCTAATGACCTTCCTCCTCATCCTGTTTGACCCATCTGCAGGACTGGATAGAACTGATTCCTCTCTCTTTGACATTCTTTCTTCTGTTGGCTTCCAGGGAGCCCCACTCTGGCTTTCTTTCCACATCACACTGGGCTTCCCTTTTTAGTTTCTTTTTCTGTGTCTTCCTCTTTTTCTAGGTCACTTATCATTCAAACTGGGTCATAGTTCTCTAGTCTACGTACCCACACTCTCTTTATGACCTCCTCCAGTCTCATGGCTTCAAATACATTTATATGTTGACAGAAACTCTAAAATTTATATCTCCAGCCCAAATTTATCTTCTGAACTCCAGAGTCATCAATCCAACTACATACTTATCATCTTCACTGGGATTTTGACATCTTCAATTCAATCTTTCCAAAGCTGAACTTTTGATTTTTCTCCCATATCCTGCTCCACTGAATCCTCCCTATCCCAGCGGCAATTCCATCCTTCTAGTTCCTCAGAACAAAAATCTTAAGAGTCATCCTTGGTTCCTCTCTTTCTCTGAAACTCCACATTTAATCCATCAGGAAATGCTATCAGGCTCACTTTTTTAAAAACTGTCTAGATCCTAATAAATTCTCCCTCTCTCCACATGTGTCATTTTATTCCAAGTAGCCATCACTTCCCACCTGGAGTACTGCAGTGGCCTCTTAGTTCTCCCTACCCCTACTGTATCTTCTTCAAACTACTCAAAAATGGTATCCAGAGTGATATTTTTAAGTTATTTGTCAGATGATGCCACGGATCTCTTCAAACACTTCCAATGGCTTATCATCTCGCTCAGAATAAAAGCCAAATTCCTAGGTCTTCATGATGTGCTTCCTGTTACTTCCGTCTTCAGCACCAAGATGCCCCCTTTTCCCCAACTCCTCCTCACCTGTAGTGGCTTCCTGCTGTCTTTCACACCTGCCACACACAGCAACATCCTTGGGCCACTGAACTTGCTCTTCTCTCCATCAGGAATGCACATTGCCTGATCTGGGATTACTTCCCTCACCTGCTTCAGTCTTTGCCCATATTTAATCTTCTCAACAACACTTACTCTAAGCCTTCTATTTCAAATTGTAAACTGCTTCTTTTCCCCTCACACTTCTGATTCCCTTAACCTTACTTTATTTTTTATATAGCTTATTATCTTTACCATACCACATACTCCACATTTATTTATCATGTTTGCTAGATATTATATGCCTCCCTTACTGAAATGTAAAGTCACAGAGCAGCAATTCGTGTTTGTATTTTTTATCAGTGCATTCCAAGTGGCTGATACATGGTAGGTCGTCAATAAATACTTGTTAAGTAAATGAATAAATATGGAATCTTGAAGCTCCTTTTCATGCTTTGTGACTAAATCCAAGGTTGAGAAAAACCACTGGAAGACTATGAGCAACTGAATATTTTTTCAAAGCAAAAAACGAGAAAAATAAAACGTATTGATTTTTAAGAGATTGGAACGAATGAGGTATGAATATGTGCAGAGAAATAAAAAGATTCATTAGTTGAGCATGGAGAAGAGACCTTTCTTATTTTCCCTAGAAAATATTGCTCCAGACTGTCAAGGGGATGACGTAGAGAATATTAAGTTGAAAACTGGAGGGAAGAATATGGTAGAATACCACGTAATCATGGAGTATTAAATAAGTGAGAATAAAGAAATTAGAGAACTGGGACAGAGAAATTTCAATCATTCTTCACGTATGAAGAAAGGAAAGCCTCTGATCCAAGTGTAGTGTGCCAGCTTCATCCGTGACGTTCTCAGTGATTACGCCAACATGATGCATGGTTAGCACATTTGAAACATTTCTCTTAACGGCAGAATGTTAGATTTTATCTAAAACTCTACATCTTAACTATTTCCCTACATGATCACTAACATTCACACACAGAGACAAGTCTACTTTTAAAAACTGGTTTCTCCCTTACACTAGATATTTGGAAATAAATGACAGGAAACAAACAAGCATCCTACAACCTCAGAAGTCTCAGATCTCAGGCAGGCTGAGGGCATCTCATAAACTGGACTTGCTTTAGGACAATCTTTAATCTACCGCATAATGAGAATTCCCCTGTGTCTGATTTTCTCAAAATCTTTATCTAAGCTCTCTGTCACCAAGGGTCTACTTTGATCAGAAAGAGAGTCATATAGGTAATACTATTACTGGGAAAATCAAAGAGAGATCAGTGCCCTCTATGAAAACAATATAAGATATAGGAAATGCTCTAATTCCTCCATGATATTTTTTGGAAAGAGAAGTGCCTTCTGCTATTACATTTAGAGAAAACCTAAGATGATTCCACTGGGGCGTTAAAGAACAGATTCAGATGGATTCATTCATTTATTTGAAAACACTATGTATGTTAAATATACCCCTACTGTGTGCCAGGGACGAAGATAAAAACTCCTCAACAAATTAACACTCTACTTCTGAAAGAAATAAGTTTACTACTACTTTGAGTGAAGTGTTGTAAGTATCAGGTTAAAGATTTTAAAAAAGAATAATCCATAGTCTGTGGGATAAAAACAGAGAGAAATCATCTAGCTCAGATTAGAGGAGCAATCAGATCCACCTGTCACAAATCCAAAGGAAATTGTAAAAGACGGAGAAAAGGGAGAACAGTCTCAAGGGGCGAAAGAACAAAAGTGCATTGCTGAGAGGATCACATACCAAGGACCTTTAATGGTAAATAGTCTGCACTTCAACTTTTCTGGGGGTGTAGCTGGCATGTTGGAGTGGATGATAAATAAAGCTAGAAAGAAAGACATGGACCTAGTGATGAATGCCTTGTTTGCCAAGCTCAGCAGTTCAGACTTTCCTGAATGCTATGGAAACCCATCACCAGAATTTATTACTGGGAATGCCATGCTTTGGTTTGCATTTAACACCCCTCTGTAAGTTCTGTGAAAGATGACTTACAGAGAAAAAAGACTGAAGGAAGGAAGAACATTCATGAGGTCTTTACAGTAATTAAGGCAAGAAGAGATGTAAACTAAAACAGTAACAAGGAGGGATGGAGAAAAGATGTCTTCCAAATAAAATATAGAAAGTAGACTCAAGAGGATCAAGTGAGTGACCAAGCGAAGGCAGGAAAGGATTGAAGGATGGAGGGGCTTAGACTGATTCCAGTTATCTGGTTTAGGTGACTAGACGTCATCACTGATAAAAATAAGGAAAAGGACAATTTTATAGAGGAAAGTATGAAGTCAGTTTTTAATGCTGATTTTGAGATGTATGTAGAACAACCAAATGGGAAAGATCAGTGGTTGTGCTCATGATTTTAACGTTAGAAAAGGAAATCTGGGAGGTGGATATAAATGTGGGAATCATCAGATTTAAGCAAGTTTACCAATGATGACTATATAGATAAGAAAAGCAAGAGACCAAAGATTGGACTCTGGGAAAGACTAGTATCAATATTTCAGTGTTGGATCAAGAAGGTAAGTCTTCAAAGGAGACTGAGAACAAGATGCTAGAGGATAAGAGAAACATGGAGGTCAAGGGAGGGGAAACCCAAAGAAGAGAATGGTCCACAGGGTCAGATATCACAGAGCAATCATGTAAGATAGGCATAGGAGAAGATGTGCATTATTTCGCAATTGGAAAGTTAACGATGACTCTGCTTAGAACAGTTTCCGTTGAGTAGTGGGAAAAGAATGAGGTACATTGGTTGAGGGGCGAATATGTGATGGGTTAGAGATGAATGAGTATTGTAAGAAGTTTCCCCTCAAATGGAAGGAGAGAGATGGAGTAGGTAGGGGGACAAATGTAATTTTAAAAAGCAGTTTTGTAATGGCTTAAGAGATTTTAACATGGTGGGGAAAAGCAGATAGAAAAAGTTCTGATGTCACATGTAGACAAAATAAGTGATGAGGCAAAACTCCAAGAAGGTACAGAGATGGATCTGGAGTACAGGAGGAGGTGGTAGCTTTGGAGATGAACAAACTGAGCACTCAAACATATGCCTCTTATAGAATGGAGACTACTTAATAGTCATTGAAAGAGTAGATAGAATGAATAAATTCATGAAATACAATAGGCTTGATCGTTTAGAGTCTCTATTTTCTCCTTTAAAATATAGGGATACAACTACTTACCTCATTAGGACAATGCAATAATTATTAAGTAAGATTTCAGATACAAATCAGTCAGCAGAGTATCTGGCCCCATGATAGGTTCTGATAATTGGTAGAACTTATTAAGGAATGAATAAATTCATGAAATACAATAGGCTTGATCGTTTATAGAGTCTCTATTTTCTCCCTTAAAATATAGGGATACAACTACTTACCTCATTAGGACAATGCAATAATTATTAAGTAAGATTTCAGATACAAATCAGTCAGCAGAGTATCTGGCCCCATGATAGGTTCTGATAATTGGTAGAACTTATTATTGTTATTGATGCCATCTATTAGCTTTCCACCCACTGGTGATAATTGTTGCCAAGAGCACCCTATTGCATTTTGCACCAAGCCCAAGACTATAACTCATGTACTTGAACAAAAGCAACAACAGAAAGGGAATGGAGTAGTCAGAGTTTGCCCTAGTAAAAAGTAAAGAGTAGGTCAAATTGTGTTTTGGTTTTATCTTTCTTGCTCTGAAATTATCCCTCTTATTGCTCTGGGGGCACAAAGAGAGTGAAAGACTCAGATCCTTATTGAAAACTTTCAGCCATTTCCATTTCACCTCCAACAGGGCTCTCCCTTGGCAGCCTTAAAAGTTCATTAATATCTGGATAAGGGGTAGCCAAGAGCAAGGATGGCTTCCTTCCAGCGCCTTCACCCCATTGACCGAGGGCCCCCCGAGTCCTTCCAACCTGACAGCACAGATTCCAGCATCTCAGATTTACTCTTCTCTACTCTACTCTTTATGGACATGAAATTGTTCACTTTGAAAGAGACACATATGCTTCTCCATTTTGATGTAGACTTTCCCTCCTTCGGATTAAAGAAAAAACTTTCTCGCCTCCATGTTCTTGCCAAATTTTGTGTATATTCTACATGTCAAATCTTATGTATATTCTACATATTTCATATATTACAATTAATTTCTCAGCTACGTAATACATGTTATAAGATGAAGAAATATTTAATGAAAAAAATGTATCCTTTTTAAAACACCAATTAAGTGGTGCTGTTATGATTAATCACTGAAATATAAAATTGTCTATTTGTAGCTTGTGTGTTTAATTTTCTGACTCACTGCTGTCACTGGTTTTGCAGTTTTAATTCTGATAAGATTTGGAAATATGATAAAACTATTCAAGTCTCTTACTTTTGTAGTACCAATATAATGAGCTTATTTCTGACTCAAAAACCCCTTTTCCCACTCTTCCAACAATTCATCTGGCTATTGACGTCAAGAGTCTCAGAAAATATAGCACTGTGATTCAGCTAAAAACAAAAGCTTATTATCTTAAGACTATCTTCTTCTTTCCTTCCTCCCTTCCTTACTTTGTTTCTTCTTTCCTTCCTACAAATAACACTTATCTGACTATTGACCAAGCCCTGACTATACTGGGCACCAAGGCAGATATGAAAAATGGTGAGATGCTGCCCATGCCTTTGGGAAGTTCACAGTTGAACAAGGGGACAGAAATGTTAAAAACCCAGGGAAAGTGCTAATGAGAAAGTGCATAATGGAAAGGAAAGTAGGGGAAAGGTGAGTGACTTCGTGAAAGACCAGGGAAGATTTCACAGAGGAGCTGTCATTTGAGTTTGGCCTTGAAAGATGGCTAGGATATAACCAGATAAAAAGGCAAGAGATTACATGAACATCCATAAAAGCATTATTCAAACTAGCCAAAATTTGGAAACAACCCAAATGTTCACTAGATAACAAATGTATAAATAAAATTGTACTATATACATAAAATGGAATGTTATTCAGACACAAAAAGGAATGAACTACATGATACAACACGGATGAACCACAGCAATCATATGCTAAGTTGACGAAGCCAGTCACAGAAGACCACATATTGTATGATTCCATTTATATGAAATGCCCAGAACAGGCAGATCTATAGAGACAAGAATAGATTAGTGGTCGTCTAGGACTGGTGACTGTTAGTGGGTATGAATTTCTTGATAGGGGGATGAAAATGTTCTCAAATTAGATCGTGGTGGTATTTGCGCTTTATACTTTAAACAGGTAAATTATATGGTATATAAATTATATTTTAATAAAGCTGTTATTTTTTTAAAAAAAGAGATAAGAAACTGTATTTTAAACAAACGGAGAAGTCTATGCTTAAACCTGGTGGCATAAGAGTTCCAGGCAAAAAATTCCTCCTGGCTGAAAAATAAGATACATGGTGACAGGCTAGAAAAGGGTGAGTGGTACACTATTGGCCTCACCCTTGAGTTGATGAAATTTGTGGGCAAAATGGAGACACCACACATCATTAAGAAGAGTGTGTTATGAGTGTCTGTTTGGGAATAAAAATTCAGCAGCAACTTTAAGGAGGACCCAAGAGAGAAATGGGAGAGTTTGATTGTGTGCCTGATCGACTGTGACTGGAATAAGAGTGGGGATTAGCACAGAACACAAAACTCAGGCATCCGTACTAATAAGAACCTACTGTATAGCCCAGGGAACTCTATTCAATATTCTGTAATGGCCTATATGGGAAAAGAATCTTTAAAAGGGTGGAGATATGTAGATGTAAAACTGATTCACTTTGCTGTACACCTGAATCTAACACATCATTGTAAATCAAGTATACTCCCATAAAAAAAAATTTTAATAAATAAGAATTTAAAAACTAAAACATACTTTTCCCAAGCCTCAAAAAAAAAAAAAAAAAAACCTCAGGCAGCTTTAAATTTTCTCTTCTAGAAAAATGTGCACATAAATCACAAGCCACATGTAGTATTACTATTTACATTTATCAGTAATACACAAATCTTCCCTTACGTATACATGACAAATGTTTGCAAATATAAACAGTGATATTTTTAACAAGGAAGTATAATCATAATCAAATGTACACATATTTATATAAGCTATAAATAAACGTGCACAAGTCATGTTACTCACATGACTGATGACAACAAACTGCAGCTGAAAATATTCTGATTAAAAATTTTCATTTCTATAAATAAAGTCGGATTGTTCTTAAGAACACCATATACTCACAATCACTCAAGTCCTGGGGCATGAAGGGTTCTCTGGCATTTCTACTGGTGTGGCAGGATTAACAATGACCATACAGTAAAGAAATTATGGAGGACGCAACAAACGAACTTTCCTCATATAACAGAACTTCCCAAAATGTGGTTTGTGGACATCTTCATCCTAATCTGTGCATTTTTAAAATTCAGGTTTCTCGACTCCTACTGAGATACAGTGATTTAGGGATTCTGGATGTGAGGGCTAAGAATCTGCCCTTCAGTAGGTAGCTCAGGTGGTTCTGATGCACTGTAAAATTTCAGCAACCCATGGAAGATAAAAGAGAGATACTCAAGATGGCGATTATTTAGAGAAGTTCATTTTTTTCTCATCCAAACTCATCTTGGGCCTATATCTACCCACCACTGGAATGTGAAATGCACCAGTGCGCAGATTTCAGCCTTCTGTGTTAACTGCTGTATCCCCTGCACCTAGAACGTTACTTTGCAGCCAGCAGATACTTAATAAGTACTTATTGAACGAATAGCTTGATGAAGCTCTGTGTTTGTGTGCGTATATATATTGTGATATATATACATATACACTTATATGAAGTATACACTTCTTATATGAAAAGTACACACATAAGAAATACACTTATATGAAAAATCATAGAAATTACTTTTATATACGTACAGGCTTTCTTTCCGTTTACAGAAAATTTACACAAGGTTCTCATTTAATGTATTTTCTTATTTTGTTTGAAAGTGGGTACATTGCCTATAAACTAAATAGAATGAGGGAGCAAGTCCCTCTTCACTCTGCTGACATCAGTGTGCAGCTGTCATTCTGCAGCTTGACTGCATCTGTCCTTTCAGAATAATAAAAGCAAAGCCTGCTCACAAAGGAAGGGCAGCCCATTAGGGAAGAAACTCTGTTTTCATAGCCAAGAACAGCATTTCCTTTTGGAAGTGCAAGTGCAAATAAATGAGGTTGTAGTCGATTTGAGTTTGTAGCAATTACAATTTGAAGTCTCTAGAACCTTCTGAGTAGCTGGATGAAATTTCTGATGTTTAAAACCACAGGCCAAAGCTTCCATTGTGACCTCCAGCTGTCCCTCTGCTGTAATCTATTTTTCAGTGCAATTTCCTCCAGGTAGTTCAAACCCAACTCTAACATACTTGAGAGACTGTTTATGCTCTTCAGATTCTATAAGGTCATTTCTGCAGTTGCTTCTTGCTTATATGGGCAAAGACTGACAAAAGTACCAATTATTGTCAGCTAATGAGGGCCTCATGCACGTGTTTAACGCAAAATATCTAATTTTGAATAAATCTATTTCCATAAAAAATAAAAAGTAAATGACTAAGAATATATTCCATAATTTCACATGGAAATGTGTATCTTACTTCAAAAGAGGATTTTCTTACTTATTTAACAGTGCTGTAAACACTAAATACTCTACACCTATGTATGCAGTAGAGGTAGACTCTTTTAAAAAACAAAGCAACAAAAAAAAAGTAAATATCACCATGTCTCAGTACATAAAATTCACATAATGTCACAAACCATTAGATGCTAAATTAATTATTTAAACTACACTAACGAACAGGAGCTCTTTATTTCTTTCTACTTCAACCTGCGCCACCTCCTGTATTCTCTGTCTCAAGTAACTGAATTCCCATTTCTTCTTTCTCCCCCATCCCACACATATGAACAGTCATTAGATCCAGTCTATTATAGTCTCTGACTATTTCTTAAGTCTGTCACTTTTTTTCCAACTCTTCAATATTTCTAGTTTAGACACTACTCCATCTTAGTTAAATTACCGTAAAAGCCTGGTCCCTGACAACCCTGCCTCTAATCTTGCCATGTTCCCATCTCTGTTCTGCAGTCCACTTTTTACCCTTCTCTTAGAAGACTCTGCATATCAGGACTGTCCATCCCATCCTTTCTGTCATCCTACTCTCTTTAGCAAACCCTGGCTCATCATTCCAGACCCAACAGAAAGAAGGATATACCTAAATCACAAGTGTGAAAATGTCCCCACCCCATGACTGCTTAAAAACCTTCAAGAATTCCCTCCACCTTTAAGACAAGGTCTGAGGTTTTTTCCAAAGGTTGAAAGATCTTTTGTGGTCAAGGTCACAGTTGCTTATACAAGGCTGAGCTCTCTTGACTGCTCTAGTTCAACTCTGTGCTCAGATTTGCTGGATGCAAAGTGTTCTCTTTCCTTCCTGAAGATCTTTGCGTATGCTGTCTCCTCTGCCTACACACTTAAAAACAATTTTCCCCACAAAGCCTTATCCTGAAATTTGGTTGGGGGTCTATGGCAGATTTCATTTTCCAAGGATGGCCACAATATCTTCCCTGCCACATGCTTTTCTACAATGCAGTCTTGACAATTTTCTCTGTAAGAGTTGGAGTCTATGTCCCCTGCCCTAGAATCCAGGTGGGCTTAGGACTCTCTTTTAACCAATAAAAGGTGGCAGCGTGATGATGTACAACTTCTAAGGCCAGCCAGAAAAGGCAACGCTACCTTGTTCATTGAAAGACTTGTGCTTGAAGCTTTGAGCCTCCGGGTAAGAAGTCCAGCCCCTCTGAGGTTTCCCTGCACTGAGCAAGTCAACCTACATAGAGTGGACACCCACATGTAACCTTTGAGTCCTCCCAGCCAGGAGCCCAGACATGTGAATGAATGAGCCTTCATGTAATTCCAGCCCATAGCCATGGGTCATCTTCTTCCACATCTTCACATTTTCCCAGATGAGGCTCCTCATATCACATGTTGCCTTTCTGAATTCCTGATTCAGAGAATCCAGGAGCATAGTAGAACTGTTGCTGTTTCACACCACTACTTCTGTGGTGGTTTGTTAGGCAACGATAGTAACTGAAGTGTCCCTGGTACTCTTTATGAAACTCTAACGTAGCGCATTTCACACTATACTGTCATTTCCTGGGTGAACAAACACTTGGCCCAGGACTGGAAACTCTAATATGCCCCTATATCTACCTGGCTTAGAAAAAATCCTCAATAATTTTTTTTTAATAAATAAACTTTCACCCTAGAAATATTGACATCATCTTCAACTCTTTCCATTCTTTCATTTCCACATTTTATGTATTCCGCTTCTTACATGTCTTTCTAATCCATCCACTCTTCTCATCAGTCCTCAGTGGAGCTCATCATTTCTTGATAGGAATCTCGAAAGTCTTCTATCTGGTCTCAGTGCCATAATTCCTCTCAACAAAGTCCAAGAGAAAATAAAGCTGGACTCTGTCACGTTCCACTACCAATGAGAAAAAGGTCAATTTTCTTCCCTGACACAACAGACTCATCCCAGTCTTGCCCTGTTCTGCACCCCTGAGCTCATCTCCTGCCCTCCACCCCACACATACACTAAATGTATGCCCTGTTCTGCACCCCTGTTCTGCACCCCTGAGCTCTGTTCTGCACCCCTGAGCTCATCTCCTGCCCTCCACCCCACACATACACTAAATGTATGCCCTGTTCTGCACCCCTGTTCTGCACCCCTGAGCTCTGTTCTGCACCCCTGAGCTCATCTCCTGCCCTCCACCCCACACATACACTAAATGTATCACCACAACTCCCAATACCTACATCTCTGACTTTGTTCCTCCTACACAGAAGGTCCTCTTTCCTCTGCCTCAGGAATCCTTGAATCTGTCAATTCAAATAACTTCTCAACCTTCCCAGGCAGCTTTGGCCACTCACTATTTATATCCCCAATAGACCTCTGCTGAGCCCTTGAATTCTGTGATTTTTGTAATGTGTCTTAATTTATCAATTTTTGTATCTGAATCACTATATAATAGTAATTCTTCAAGTGAGGGAAATATAGCTTACTCATTCAACATCTACCAGTGTATGGGACATAATAAGTTCTCAGTTAATGTTTGCTAAATAAATAAAATTTTGAATGTAGAAATTATGTGGCTTAAGTATATAAATTGAAAGCTGATGGATATTTGGGGAGAAAAAGTGAATGAGGAGACACATGGGAAATTCACTAGTGAGCATCTTATAAATACTGTATTCTCCAGAGTGGTGACTTCTTTATTTTCATTAAGATGATCAAATTTAGCTAACCATCTGCACTCATTAAAATAGTGTTTTGAAAATTCTACAGATATGTTGAGTTTTACATATTTCACATTTCTCTTTTCAGGAAAAATAAGAGATCTTATTCCTAAGCTTGAGCGCTTCTCATCATTAAGGAAGACAAAGCAAGCTATGGAGGAGTAAATGATGGGATGCCTTTCCCTGGCCCATCAAGTCTTTCTTCATAAACCATCAAGTCAGACTGTGGATTTTTCTAGTTTTAAAGGAGGAATCTTGAAGGAATCAGGTTCAAATGGGAGCAGCAGGAAAGAGGAAGGTGAAAGGTGAGGGGCAGAGAAAAGGAGTGCTAGGTTTGGAGCAGTTTTGAGCTGTATTGATCAAGGCTCCCTTCTTAAAGAATCAGTCCAGAGTCAGTCTGTGGCCCTAAAAGACTGTTACTGGGGAGACAGGGGCACTTGCTGGACTCAAGCACCAACGCGATGACCTTCCTGGGATTCAAGGTCTCTCCTGCCAAATCTTTTGGGTCCCACATGAGTAGATTGCCCCACAGCATCCCAGGATAGTAATTAGCTGCAGAGAACCACTAGGCCAGAGGTTTCCAGTTGTGCCACAAAGGAGTTACGAGTGTACCTAATTCCCCCCTCCTTGGCGGGGGGCTGGAGGAGGCTCAGGTCTGCTTTGCTGGCTGGCCTTCTTCAGTCCTGATGGGACTGATCACAGCCAGAGTGAGCAGCACAGGAGTCAGCGGCACGGCCCCCAACCTGCTCAGCCCAGCCAAGAGCTGGCCAGTCGAGGCCACTCACACATCAGCTTGAACAGTCTGCAGGGCACACTGATGCCCGTGCTGGACTTAAAAGTCTTAAGGGCTCATGTATGATCATGTCATGGAGTTTCTCAGGATTAGAACCTTCACAGTTACGAAGGGGAAATTACAACTTTGCTTTTCCCAAACTCCATAAGCCTTATAAAGCCATACAGTCCCAACGACCAGCTCAACAGCCAGGCTCACCCCAGGTCTCTGGTAGGAGGCAAATACCAGAAATCACAAGGAAATAACAATAACAACACAACTAGCGTTTACTGCTATGTGTCAGGTGATGTATTAAGTTCTTAGCATTGTATTAACTCATCCAACTCCTAACAGTGCTTTCTGAGACAGGTAGTATTAACAACAGCATTTTTACAGATCAGAAACCTGAGGCACAGAGTCATTAAGTCCCTTGCCCAAGGTTACCCAACCAGTAAGAATTATGATTTACACCAAGGCAGACTTATGGTCTTAATGACATGCTATATCGTATTGGAGTCCTTTAGTTAAATTTAAAATATGGCTCAGTGGAAAGAGCTTCTTCTTCATCTTTAGGTCTCAAAGCAGGTTTTACATCCACTGGGAGGACCATCATTATTACCCCATTTAAAATAGCCCAATCTATCTCCACGCCAGTCCCTCCCTGTCACATCTACCAGTGGGGCTCCATCATTGTAGACATCACTGTGTGAAAACATCTTGTTTATTAGATGCCTCCCCCTCTCACTAAGGAACCACCTTTGCTTGGTTTAGCTCTGTAGCCAACAAGCTTAGAACAGAGAGAAGAACATATTTTGTTGAAAGGGAGATGGAAGGATGGGTGGATGAATGGATTGATGGCATTAGAAGACAACAACTTGAGCTTTTTGATCTTTCGTTGAGTACTTGATCTTTCTTCCATTACTTACTACTTTCACTTTGGAAAGAAATTTAAGCTCTGTGAGTACTTCACTGGGTAGTTTTGAGACATAAAGGAGATACATAATTTAAAAAAAAAAACCAACATGTCTCAAACTCTGTTTTTCTCAAGACCAGTGCTCCTTAAGACAACAGAAGGTGTAATGGATAATTAAGAAAAATGAAATTCTCTATGGCTCTTCATTGCGCTATTTCCCTGAGACTCTGCCATTGACCGAATGTTTGTGTCTGCACCACTACCCACCCCTCAAATTCATATGTTGAAACCCAACTCAGACAGAAGGCCACTGCCAGGCTGTCCTGCCAAACCATAGGGGTGACACTGCCACCCCTGTGGGCCTAGAAGGCAAAACATTGAGCCAAAGAAGGTCATTCTCCAGCTTAAGATCTAATGGAATTTACCCCTTTAGGTTTTGGACTTCTTAAAATCTGTTACACCTTTCTTTTTTCTATTTCTTCCTTTTGGAACGAGAATGCTGCCCTATGCCTGTTCCACTATATTTCGGAAGCACAGGACATACTTGTTTTCACAGGTTCACAGCTAGAGAAGAATTTGCCTCACATGAATTGTACCTCGAGTCCCATGTATATCTGATTTAGATGATATTTCAATGAGATTCTCGACATCAAGTTGATGCTGGACTGAGTTAAGAGTTCAGGGGATATTGAAATGGGATGAATGATTTTGCATAAGACAAGGACATGAATTGGAGGGACCGGGAGTGAAATGCTTTAGACTGAATATCTGTGCCCCCCACCAAGATTCGTACGTTGAAGCCTAATTCCCAATGTGGTGGTATTACGAAGTAGGGCTTTTGAGAAAGTGATTAAGTCATGAAGGTGGAGTCCTCATGAATGGGATTAGTGCCCTTATAAAAAAGACCCCAGAGAGCTCCCTCACCGCTTTGCCGTTTGGGAACACAGCGAGAAAACTGCCATCCATGAATTAGAAAATAAGTTCTGCCCAGACACTGAACCTGCCAGTGCCTTCATCTTGGACTTCCCAGCCTCCAGAACCATGAGAAATAAATGTGTGTTGTTGATAAGCCATCCAGTCTATGGTGTTCTGTGACAGAGCCCGAACTAATTAAGACAGACTTTCATTTGCTAAATGCGCACGATGAAACTGCAACACTGTAAAATGTTCCCCAAACTTTTTTGACATAAATTTTTCCCCTCAGATCACCCTGTGATATATTAGGTTTCCAGGAGAAATGTTTCGGAACACCCTGAATCTTAAAACTGTTAGGCATTTTTATTATTATTCTACAATTACATAAATGGATCATTAAGTTGGCATTACCTGAAGCAGAACCAATGAAGCAAAATTAGATCCCAAATCATATTAAACATTACAGCTGGCTTAGATTAATGTGTAAAGCTTTTCTCTAACCTGGATAAATTTTTTTTAATACCCTTTTGTAGAATTCCATGATCACCAAGAAACACTGCAACCTTTTGATAACTAAACGATTCATCATGGTAAGAAATGCTTGTGAGGAAGCTCCCACTTTTTTGTCACTTATATAGGAAAATAAATTAGCATTGTACACTATAATAATGTGTCCAATAAAGTTCTAACTCATAAAGAAATTCAGGGTTTAAGGAAGCTTAACTTGTTGCTATATCTTTATGGTGTTTCAAATGGGAAATAAAATTGACTGTTGAAGGGAGTGAATATCTTCTAAATTTTAAATATTTTGGAGCATCTGCTACGCACAAGGCTCTCTGCTAAATGCAGTAGCTTACTCCAGGTGAATACCTGTTTGGCCCAGAGGCTGGTCCCTTTCTGTGCCTCCCTTCTAACTTGATGTTAGGGCAGTTACATAGTTCAATGGCGGCACCTGTTTCAATGGGGCCATTACTGCCACCAAATACACATGACCCAAGATCACAAAGCTTTGTGTGCTTTAACCTGTTCCCACACAGAACCCCTCTACTTAAGGAGAAAAATCAGGCTGCAGAGGAATACCAGAAAAAGACTGTAACATTCACATATTGATAATTTTGTAACAAGATACATATTTTACTGAGGAAATTCAATATGAGGCCAAGAGTCTTTGGATATTTGTTCACATCTAAATGAACATCTGGATTGTTTTTTCTCTTCACCCAAATATTGTGCCATTGTGTGGCCAAAGACTGTAGAAAAATCCTTGGGAATCTGGACTCTGAATATTTTGACTCAGATCCAGTAGACAATTAAATGAATGACAACTGCAAGAAATAAGGATGCAGTTCTTCATTGAAAGCTAGTTTTAATCAACAACTGACTAAAGATGATATTTCATGGGATCATGTGTTCTAATTTTCTGAGAGCTTAGTATCTATTTACACTCTTATATTTGTGATAATTGTCTCTAACTCTCAATAGGTTTCCCAATTAATATTTATATTCTCTCCTATGCCTTAGTACAGATTCAATTTTTCAGTCACCTTTACTGAGGTATAATTAACTTGTAATAAAATACTCATATTTTAAAGGTACAGCTCAGTGAGTTTTGACAAGTGTACTCTTCCATACAGCCACTAACTCCATCAACATATAGGTTTCCATGACTCCAGAAAATTCATTTATGCTCCTTTCCAATTAATCTCCCCCTACCTCTTACCCCAGGCAACCACAGATCTGATTTTAATAACTATAGGTTAGTTTTGCCTATTTTAGTACTTCATATTAATGGAATCATCCTATAAATTTATTTTGCCCCATATGCCACCTCTGTGATTAGAATGAGAATTTTTCATGACATGGAAGCTGTTGAATATGGGCAAATTTGATCATTCTTTCCTTTGGATTTGTTTCTAAGAATCTAGTCCATTTGCTGCAAATGCCTTACTAAGAGAACATCAGAACATCGTCTAACAAATTTGGCATGTTGCCAAAACTTATATATAGGTTATAAATCACCTAGAGATTTTTCTCTCTCCCTTCCTCTCCAAAATTTGATCAAAATTTCCACTGCTCAACCAGAAGACATACTTAACAGTAAGCATTTGCAATCTGTCTAAATATGTAAAGTGCTGTGTTTTTTATTATAATTTTAATAGGTTGTTTAGTCTGACTTACCCCGAAAAGCCCATGAAAACCCTCATACCATTCCCCTGTCTTTATAATAGTCCTTTATTTAAACTTGAAACTTTTCCCCTTTGACTCATCTTATTAGCCTATTTTTCTCACTTGTTTTTTTATCTTTTTCAGTTATACCAGTGGAAACTTAGTAAAGTGTTTCCCTTAAGACAGAGGATTCTTCTAAAACACACTCACCATCATCAATTCTGATACACACCTCGGCAATTTGCCTACACATACAAATAAGGAGCAAGTTGTGTTTGAAGAAGAAAAGGGAGGTGGGGCGACAGAAAGAAAAAGATGCTTATTGCAATGTGGATAGAATCTCCCAGGCCTGAACTGTTTTAGAACTAGGGGGAAAAAGACACAAACAGCAATGTAAACACGGCTGTCAACAGTACCATCCAAAATCGTTTCCATATGGCCAATGTGTGTCAACAAAGCAATCCCTGTTGAAGCAACACAACATAAAATTACAGAAGGATGCTGCCAACATCTCGCAGAATGCAATTGGCCTCCACAATTCAGGAAACAAAGAGACTCCCTGAGCACACGAAAGAAAGGATAAGAGCTCTGCCCCTTATGATCTGCCTGGGAGCTGGAAGAGGCAGAAACATGAAACTACTGGGTGGCAGTCTGAATTTCAGAGACTAGAAGAATGTCAGGAAAGGCAAATGACAATAGTCATTGTGGTAAAAATTGCCATATATGAGAATATATTAATCATATTCTAAGCATTAGATAGGCAGCAGTCCAGACACAGAAATATTCGTATAAAATTAGTGGCTCCACAAAGTCAGGCTCAGAAGAATGAATTAACTTTCCCATGATCGCCTGGCTGATAGATGGCTAAATTGCGATTCAACTTGTATCATCCCTTCTTTCAAACCAGTTACCACTTGTGAATGTTTATCATCCACCAAGCTCAGTACCAGGCACTTTATATACAAAACCATTTGCTGCTCACAATAGCAGCTTTATTATCATTATTTCACATGGGAGGAAATGGAAGCTTGAAGAGGTGAAGTAATGTTTGTGAAACTACTGACAAATGGCAGAATAAGGGTCCAAAACCAGGTCTATACGGCTACAATGCCTGAGTTCTTTCAGAAAAGTATGATATCAGAAACAGAGTCACAGATGTAGAAAACAAACTTATGGTTACCAGTGGGTAAGGGGGGAGAGATAAATTGGGAGATTGGGATACAATACTCTGTAATGGCCTATATGGGAAAAGAATCTAATTAAAAAATCTAAAAGAGTTGATATATGTATATGCATAACTGATTCACTTGGCGATACACCTGAAACTAACACAACATTGTAAATCAACTATACTCCAATAAAAAAAAAATTTTTTTTTAACTATTATGTCTCCCACATGGCCTATAGCCCTCTTTTCCTGAAGAACTTGGGAATTTGTTAACACATAGAAAGTGGGTCCACTCTTAAAATGGAGGGTAAATGATTACTTTCCAATCTTCACTTGCAGCATACTATGAATCTAGAGATGAATTTACTCTGCAAGTTTGTGACTACATGAGTTATACTCTACAAAGAAGGGAAAACGTTAGGGAGCCGCTGAGAACGTTCTCTAACCTAGATGACAAATATCTGTTGCTATGTATAAAAAAGAGGGAAGCAGACAGATATAATAACAATATTTTTCTCAGGTTTTGTTCTTACACAACAGAAGATACTCTCCAATCATAAACATAGTTAAGAAGATAAAATTCTTCTTTTTCAAAATATAGGTGTTTGAATTCAGAGTCATCAACGGTGACATTCAAAGGAGAAATAGTGCACATGGTCATCTATTTTTAAATACTGGAGTACAGATTATTTTGCTAATGTAAAATATTTATAAAAACAATCAGCAACAAGTACTTTATGAAATGCTGAACTGGATTCAGAAAATACTGTAATTACATGTAGAATTTCAAAGGCCCTTAACTAATACAAAAAGTAACTCGAGAAGTAAAATTTGAGCCTAATACTCTAAATCTAAGCCCCTTGATGACATTGCTTTCACCAAAATAAAATGTTAAACATACATACGCTTTCCTCAACAATATCCACTCTGAAGTGAGCTATGGAAAGACAGCAACTGAACGAGCTGAGAATTTGCAGTCGTGCTGCACTTCTCTGCACATGTTCAGAATCGCGGTCCTTAGCAGAGTCCATGTTCCCGTGTGATTTTCAGTAAGCCACCTTAGCTCAAGTTATCAGAAACAGATGACAAATGGCTAAAAATATTTCTAAATAATGCTAAACCAGCAACAGCCCAGCTGAAGACCAGCTGACTCATCAAGTTTGGTAAATCCTGCCGAGAAATGCTAAAATAGTCTAACCTTTGGATCAACCGTGTCGTAATGCTGCTTCATCAGAACTAAGGCTCTTGCTCCACATAGGAGGACAGAAGGACAACTCTCAGTCCTGGAGAAGCTGAAGGACGTAACATTCATGTGGAACAGACTGGCCTCCAGGCACTGGGGAGGACAGAATGGGATGGTTACTTTTCAGTTTCGAATCTTAATTTTTTTTTTTTTTTTAACTCAGAATCTCATGCACGTCTTTGAAATTTTTGGCCCTGCTGTAAAAGCATGATCCCTGGAATGAGCTCATCCCGGTCACTCCACAAATTAGAGCTCGAAGAGAAGACTGGAACAGGGCCTTCTTTTATCATTTTATCATCACGTACTGAGAGATGGGAAGACAGAGCTGATCACAGACAGACAACAAAAAAGGACTGGAAGCTCTCAGACCAGACTCATTTTTGGACCAACTGAACAGGCAGAACAGAAGAACTGTGTCCAAAGAAGCAAAGTGAAGGGACAACTCCACTGAAAATGGGGGAGGGAGGGAGGGAAAGGGAGAGAGGCAACTCCACCCCATCATAATTTTCCCCAGTTGACAAGCCAGATTCCACGTGATATGCTAGCATTTTGCAGAACAAGGTCTCCACTTGCTGCTACTAATAATGATACCTGCAGTACAGAAGCACAGAATCCTCTACCTTATCAAACCACAAATCTGAAGCAGTCATAAAAAATGCTGAGCTAATAATATTTATTCTGGGTATTTCCAGAAGTACTCTTTTGTGAAGGCAGACACAACTTTACAAGAAACACTGCTTATACAAAAAGTTAAACCAGCCGCAAAGACTTCATTTTTAAATACGTCTTTAATCTTATCTAAACCGATCTCTGGCCATTCTGAGATTTGCACATTATTAATTTAGTTTGGGTCAGGTCTAATGCTCTCTGAAAGATTTTCTTTCGGACCTTATGCAAAGAATATTATCAATATTCTTAATTAAGTCTTAATATTTTCTATATTATCAATACTACAATATTATCATCTTACATTCTCCCAATTTTTAAATGATCAAATAATTCCAGTTTTATGCATTGATTTTACTGTGGATACTGTTATTTTCTCTTTCAACAGTCAGACTTCACTTTGTCCCACATAGCTGTTGCCAAACTTAACTGTTTTTTCCTATTCTGCAACTAAAATGTTCAATTTTTTGAAATAAGTACGATATTAGGTCCTGCGGATTCTCTCCATGTAAGACTAAATCTCCTTTTGAACAAAGTGTTCTCCTATAAAATAAAATCAAATCTAACCTAAAAGATTTGTTTTACATCCAGATCACTCTTGGGTTGTATTGAGGCTTGGGCAATGCTTTTCCTTTAGACGACAATCTCAGACTCATGTGAAACTAAAGATTCTTAAATTCAGAAATAGCAATTATCTTGATTCTGTCTTATGTTGTAATGTACACTAAAGACCTCAAAGGCAGGAACTTTTAACATATTAGTCAATAGAAATATTCTTCTGTCTAGAACGAGAAATTGGGAAACAAAATTTCCCATTTATCCATTTGGACACCTCAAATTCAGTAGATACTGGAAAATAAACAGAAATTTACAAAACCATACGCTAGTATGCCTCAATATGCCATAATCAATAGCAATATCTAAGAAACTGAAAAAACAAAATGCTTTCTTGTTTGATCTGCATGACACAGGGGTGGCAGCACGGCAAAGTGGACTATGCGGATGGGTCACGGTCTCTATGCTAAGAGGTCATGTCTGAACCTTGGCTCTGCTGTTTGTTTGCTGTGTGACCTCAGGGAAGTTACTTAACCTCTCTGAGGATCAACTTCTTCATCTATAAACTGAGGGGTAGTTAGTCCCACTTTATGGGTTCATGGCGAGGGACACAGTAGGTATCAGGTAAATGTGCTTTCTCTTTCCTTCCACGAGAGCCTAATGTATTTACCGTGAGCTCAAATGCACTGAAAAGAATGATGGACTGAAAACCTCATGTGTTACCACCCTTCCTCCTCCTCCCCTCAGCTCCTGCCACCTTGCTGTTCTTTCCTGCAGCTTTAGGCTGGCTCTTCCTCTTCCATTTCCCCCAGACATTCCCAGACACAGCACCTCTTACAGGCCTTGGCTAAAATGGCACCATCTCAGACAGATCCACCCTCTGGGAAACTGTAAGCCCCACCCTGATCCCCCCCACCACACACCCTTGATCACTATCTCTAACTCTGTGGTTTTTTTCCATACCATTGACCACATTCTAAGTTACTTCTCTTTTCTTTCTTTCTCTCTTTCTTTTTTTCTTCCTACTCTTTATTGTCAGAACACAATAAGTTACACTAATATAAGTGCTGTAAGGGCAGAGGTACTTGTCTCTTTTGTTTGTTGATGAATCCCAGGGGCCTAGGATAGCACATTATAGGGGTTCAGTAAACACTTTCTCTTATTTTGCATTTTATAAGATTGTATAAAGCGATAAAAGACAAAGATAAAACTAGATCTCTCACATTAACTGCCCTAGCTGTGAATATTTTTAAAGTTCACTTAAACTTTTTAAAGTTCCTGCAATACATTTAGATTCACCGAGAAGTTACAAAAAGAGTACAGAAAGCTCATGCACACTCTTCACCCAGCTTCCCCTGATGATAACATCTTCCAAAACCATGGTAAATTTGTCAAAACTAAGAAAGTCATGTTCAATCCATGCTTTTTTAAACAAATGAATTGTTATAAAGCACCAACACATCTACGAAGTTTATGGTCATATATTCACATCATTAACTCAGAATAGACAGTGACAAGAACAGAATGTGCTATTTTTATTTCACTTCCTCTCTGTTTTCTTTCATATTTTGTCATCTTGGAAATCCTTTCTGTGTGATTAACATGTATATTTAAGGGCTTAGGTTGGTAGATTTGCAAACGACTTTCCCACCAGGAATATCTAGAAGACCTGTGAAAACCTCTGATAGGAAAGCCTTCAAAACTCTTGTAAAAATATCCTGTGACTGTCTACTAAATCACCAGCTGAAAAGAAAAGCTCTTTCATTTCTAAAATAGCAGGATAAAGCACACAGAGAAAAGTATAACATTATTCTTAGTGAGGAGCTTGTTTCGTCTCTAACATGTAAATATTTACTCAGTGCCCTAGGAAATGGCTCTAGAATGCCAAGGTGTTGACAAATTGCTAAGGACTGTGCTAAACATCCTCATTAGCTTAGGCTTAGATAAAGTAACTCACAAAGCACCCCCCATGCTTAACAGTCTGTCGGCAGGGGATCTGTGTACACCAGCTATTACTTTTCCCAGTCCGTAGCAAAAGCAGCTGGGAAGAGGCAAATGCATGATGGCACTCGATCTATGACTACATTAAGCTTGATGGGGTAGCTGGGACTTTTGTAACTGCAAGACATTCGGCATTTGCCGGAGCTGGGACTTCTCTTCTGTGAACCTTTAAGAACGTTGCTAACCATGCTTGGTTCTGGTCCACCCTACCACTGTCCCTCTACTCAATTCTCCATCTTGTCTTGTTGTTTAGTTCACCTCTTTTCATTTGTTAATTCAACAAACATTTAGGCACCATCTGCCAAAGAGATTTATACATGTTACTTCATTTCCACCACGACCCTAGGACACATTACTATTTCATTTAATAAATGAAAACACGGAAGTTCAAAGACCTTAAGGAACTTGCCCACATAAGTATCTGCCAGCTAGAGGCACAGTCAGTATTTAAACGCAGACCCGTGTGACTCCGAGCTCGCTATCCTTTCCTTCTACTGTGTTCCACTACATTCCAAGAAAAATAAAAATTGAAAGGAGTTTGTTTCTTTTCAAATTACTTCATGAAATCAAGTAAACTTAATAAATTGATGTTAATTGGACAAGAGTATCTTATAATTGAAATTAAGCCTGATTAATGGATTCTTGACATCGTGACTTTGTCATGACGCCACAAGATGTCAGGGCAGCAGGGGGAGAGCTAAAGAGAGACATTTGCCTTTTCCTCAGTGGAAGATGGAGAAAGGGGGACCTGAATTTGAATTTCTACCTTACAAAGAAGTTCTGTGTACCCGAACTGAATAGGAAAACTCATTCCCATCCCCACCCTGGCTCTCCCATCTCAGAGCCTTTGCTCATGAGCTGCCTCTGTCCTTACATCCTCCCCACACCCTGGGCTTTGATTTGTGCTCCTCTGATCTCTCAGACTGTGTTCTTCCATGATGGCATCTACCATGATGCCTGCATGCTCAGTAAATGTTTCATTGAAAGACCAAGCTTCCCAAGGTGGATGTCCTAAGAACTGGTCACATAAACCACACATGGTCCACATTTGATAGAGCAGGGATGGTCAAGGCGAGGCTGGGGAGGAAGTGTTGGGACAGAAGGTAGCACCGACTGAAAAGAAAGAAGCATTTTCCTACTTTCTGGAATTATTTTTAATCGTAGGAATTATTTATTCTGAATTACAAATATCATAAAAGGAGGTCATGAAATGTATACTTGCTTTATCGAACTAGGGCATGGAAATTATTTCACTTCTCTGTGCCTGTTTTTTCATCTGTAAAATGAATAACAGGAAAAATAATCCTACCTGTAAGGACTGAATAAGATCATCCATTAACACATGTAGGACACTATCTGGTACACAGTAATCACTCAAAGGAAGTAGTTCTTATCATTGTTATTATTGCTATTTTCTAAATTTTTGCTACCTCTGGGCCTGTTTCTCACCTATATGTAATGAGCACAACCGTTAATATTCTTTTTAGATATTAACTTCTAAGATTTTAAGCCTCTCAATATTCATATATTTCAAGTTAACCCAATATTATATAAAAATTTTAGGCCCCTAATGTTTTCTTTCACTATAGCGTATACATTTACGTGATAATTGCATGCGTATATTTGTATGTATGTGTGTGTGGTGTGTAATGGAAAAGCTTGAGCCAACTTAAAACTTATTTTTTGCAGCATTCTAAAGCAACAATTCCAACCTTTGGAATATAAAAATATTTTTGTTTGGTTTTAAACTTATCATGCAATAAGTTTGAGAGAAACTGAGGTAGTTTCAGAGAAATTTAAATGAGATGTGTTCTCGACGATCTTTATTGCCTTCCTGAGATATTTTGAAGTTCTAACTTATGATTCTTTAAATAACACTAAATGCAACCCCAAACCCAATAAGATAGGAAAAAGTAATTTTTGATATACCATCACTTTTCTCTTGCTCTTAAAATATTTTCAGCTTATCTATTTCCAAATAGTTCCTAAATAATAGTTTGCTTTGGATGATTGAATATAGGAATTTTGCTCATACAATACCTCCAAAGCATGACATTTTAAATCACATACTCCTTTACCTCATAATGTTTAAAGTGAACTTCATATCATTACACAATTTATCATTTGGAGATGGAATAAGATATTTACATGGATTCCATCTATACCTCCACAACCAAAACAATATGGCCAAGGTTTATTAAAACCATACACGCTTGGTTATCGTAGCTGAATAGCAGTGGGGAGGAAAGGTCTTGAATATACATATTCAAGGTCATTTGCATGAAAATCAAGGCCCAGGGACTGAGCTTCCTTCCATATCGCTTTCAGAGATCTCTGTAAGGACACACGCTATAGGTTCCCTGCTGCAGTCAGCACCACTGTCTCCTGCTTCCACCCCCCTGACTACCTACCTTCTCAATCACCTCTACTGGCCCCTCCTCCTGCAGCTTTCCCAGAAACCTGTCAGTGACCCCTGGGGTCCAATCCTTATGCCTTGTCTAATTCGAAATATTCTCTGAGCCTTCAAAGCCATAGTCCAGGCTTCTACTGCCAGTTCTACAGTGGTGGACTCCTATGTCATGAACTTCAGATCTGTACAGCCAACGACCTACTAGACATCTCACTTTAGGTAACCTACAGGTAAGCCAAGCTCCGCTGGTCTAAAACAAGCAGTGTCTTTCTTTTGAAGTTCCATATTGGTACTATGTGCCCCATCTTGCTAATGACACTGAATTCCTTGGTACTCAGTTTCCTTGTGTATAAAAATTAAAAAGCTGACTTTAGTATTCTGCGGTCCTATTAATCTGTGAGGTAGGAATCAAACAATGAAGCATCACAAGGAAACTCAGAAGATGGATGAGCTGATGAACGAAGTAGAAGGTACCTTTAAAAAAGCAGCCAAATCTGTGTCAGTTAAACATTACTTACATGAATGACATAGATAAGCAGAAGGACTCTTGGAGGATAGAGAGGCAGAGATGGGTGAGGCCCACATTGAGGAGGACGCGGCAAGCAGGCTTCAGGGAGTTGAGACTCAGTGGAGCGGAGCCCGCACATTGGGGACATTTACGAAATGAATATCAATTATGTGGAACGGACCGGGTAGGGCCTTGAAAGCTCGACTTGGATAGAGTTAGGAGCTTGGATTTAATGTGACGGGCAACATTACAATATGTCATGAGGATCAGTATGAGAAAGGGTAAGAAAAGAGACGACACACTGGTGAGAGTACTGGCCTGGAAGCAGACCATGCAGGCTTGGATCCCAGGCCAGCCATTTACTACAGGGAGGCCCCGTGTGCTGCAATGTTTTCTCGGTGAAATGGAGAGGACTGTGGAGGAGCGAAGCCCGGGGCGGTAATCACCAACTTCCGTTGTGGTTTCAGAAGTCTGTGGTGTGGCCTGAGCAAGTGGGTGATGTGACTGAGCACCAGTCACATCTAAGAGGTGCTTTGAGGGAGACAATACCAAGCCGGAATGAAGGAAGAAGAAATGGGAAATGTAAATTCCATGTTAATAGCTGGGAAAGTTGAAGAATTACTGAACCTCAGAGAGAAACGGGGATAACTGGGAAGAGGGCTTTGCCTGATGATGACATGGTCCCCCAGTTCATCACCCTGCTTTGCTAGGTCATTATATCATGGGTCATTTTATCACGCTTTGCCGAGTTATTTGGGAAAATGCAAGTCATTTGTCTAACCCTAAAATGAGGAACAATAATGATAGTTCCAACCAGAAAATAAGGGGAAAATGAATTATATGCAACTTTATTCACAATTTGGCATTTAGTATTTCAGTGACTCTGCATATGACATTAGACACATCATGTCAAAAACTCTGCACTTGATAAGTTCCAAACTCATACTTAAAGTTTTTTGGCTTTTAAAGTAAAAGGTAACACAATTTAAGGGCAAACTTCATCTGGCATCAAACTATACCTGGATAAAGGAGACCTAATTAGCACACAGGGATAGGGTGGGGTAGCTATTTAACTTATATAATGCCTAGGTATTCAAGGGGGCATCCGAATTCACTTCATTGGAATATCTGATGTTCAGAGTTAAACACAACCACACAGATTTTTCTAGAACTGTGATTTGTCCATATGTACCCAAGCACAGAGTTCAGTACAAAAAGAACTCATAGGGCTTCCCTGCTGGCGCAGTGGTTGAGAGTCCGCCTGCCAATGCAGGGGCCCTGGGTTCGTGCCCTGGTCCGGGAGGATCCCGCATGCCGCGGAGCGGCTGGGCCCGTGATCCATGGCCGCTGAGCCTGAGCGTCCGGATCCGGAGCGGGAGAGGCCGCAGCGGTGAGAGGCCCGCGTACCGCAAAATTAAAAAAAAAAAAAAAAAGAACTCATATAGAATCAGTGCTTAATGATACCAAAAATGTAACTTTCAGTCAGAAATTACTTTCTACACAGGCGGGGGCTGGGAGACGAGGCTCGGGCTTCGGAGGTCGGATCCCAGGGAGAGGACTGGGGTTGGCGGCGATATTTTGTCTTCCTTTTATTCTGAGCCGTGTGAATGAAAGGCTCTTGGTGTTGCAGCCAGGCATCAGGGCTGTGCCTCTGAGGTGGGACAGCCAAGCTCAGGATACTGCTACACCAGAGACCTCCCAGCTCCATGTAATATCAAATGGCAAAAATCTCCCAGAGATCTCCATCTCAACACCAACACCCAGCTTCA
>NW_020173037.1:7066162-7066370 GCF_003031525.2 Neophocaena asiaeorientalis asiaeorientalis
GGCCACTGAGCCTGCGCGTCCAGAGCCTGTGCTCAGCAACGGGAGAGGCCACAGCAGTGAGAGGCCCGCAATAAATAAATAAACACATAATAAATACATAATAAATAAATAAATAAATACAAACAAAAAATATTAAAAGCAGCAAGGGAAAAACAACAAATAACACACAAGGGAATCCCCATAAGGTTAACAGCTGACCTTTCAGCAG
>NW_020173037.1:7066424-7075205 GCF_003031525.2 Neophocaena asiaeorientalis asiaeorientalis
TTCCAACAAACAAAAGCCCAGGACCAGATGGCTTCACAGGCAAATTCTATCAAGCACTTAGAGAAGAGCTAATACCTATCCTTCTCAAGCTCTTCCAATATATAGCAGAGGGAGGAACACTCCCAAACTCATTCTATGAGGCCACCATCACCCTGATACCAAAACCAGACAAGGATGTCACAAAGAAAGAAAACTACAGGCCAATATTACTGATGAACGTAGATGCAAAAATCCTCAATAAAATACTCGCAATCAGAATCCAACAGCACATTAAAAGGATCATACACCATGATCAAGTGGGGTTTATCCCAGGAATGCAAGGATTCTTCAATATACACAAATCAATCAATGTGATACACCATATTAACAAATTGAAGGAGAAAAACCATATGATCATCTCAATTGATGCAGAGAAAGGTTCTGACAAAATTCAACACCCATTTATTTTAAAAACCCTGCAGAAAGTAGGCATAGAGGGAACTTTCCTCAACATAATAAAGGCCATATATGACAAACCCACAGCCAACACTGTCCTCAATGGTGAAAAACTGAAAGCATTTCCACTAAGATCAGGAACAAGACAAGGTTGCCCACTCTCACCACTCTTATTCAACATAGTTTTGGAAGTTTTAGCCACAGCAATCAGAGAAGAAAAGGAAATAAAAGGAATCAAATGTTCATTGCAGCTGTATTTACAATAGCCAGGACATGGAAGCAACCTAAGTGTCCATCAACAGATGAATGGATAAAGAAGATGTGGCACATATATACAATGGAATATTACTCAGCCATAAAAAGAAATGAAATTGAATTATTTGTAGTGAGGTGGATGGACCTAGAGTCTGTTATACAGAGTGAAGTAAGTCAGAAAGAGAAAAACAAATACCATATGCTAACACATATATATGGAATCTAAGAAAAAAAAGTGGTTATGAAGAGCCTAGGGGCAAGATGGGAATAAAGACACAGACCTTCTAGAGAATGGACTTGAGGATATGGGTAGGAGGAAGGGTAATCTGTGACAAAGTGAGAGAGTGGCATGGACATATATACACTACCAAATGTAAAATAGATAGCTAGTGGGAAGCAGCCGCATAGCACAGGGACATCAGCTCGGTGCTTTGTGACCACCTAGAGGGGTGGGATAGGGAGGATGGTAGGGAGGGAGGGAGACGCAAGAGGGAAGAGATATGGGAACATATGTATATGTACAACTGATTCACTTTGTTATAAAGCAGAAACTAACACACCATTGTAAAGCAATTATACTCCAATAACGATGTTAAAAAAAAGAAATTATACATAACAGAGATAAAGAAACATAATTGAAAAATAATTCAGATATTTACTATTATTGTCAATACTGACGTAATAAAACCTATCTCTGTATTTTTCCACGCAACATCTTTTAGATGTTAAGTTGTATGCAATTTTAGCATTGTCAACCTCTCATTCGGTAACTTGTTCTCTGTAGAGCGCTGCCTTGGGATGAGAACACATCAGTGAGCAAGGCAGATGTGGGCCTTCCCTCCAAGAGCTTACATACACTATCACCTGATGCTCAGACAACTTGAGGAGCGTCAAGGTATTTCTTAGTAAGATAGAAGTATACCCAACACTAGAATCCAAATCTCTCAATCCCATCTAATGTCCTGTCAAAGATACCATTGCCATTTACCAGCTAGTAGTCCGTCAACCCCTGGCCAATGCCATCTGTACCCCGGTCCTCTCCATTCTAACTCCAAGCCCAGATACTCATTCTTTTCACATTTCCACCACCTAGTACATCTCCCCATGAAATGTGTCTCCACCACTGTAATAGCCTCTTAACTGTTTATCATCTAAACTACCCTCACTCATAGATAAATTTTCCTATATTGCAGCCTGAGGAATCTTTCCAAAAAACATAGTCTTATTATGTCACATACCCATCACTCATTTCCATGACTTAAACAATGCAGAGCCTACACATTGCTCCTAAAATAGAGACCAAACTTTTTCATGCACTCGACAAGGTCCTCTCTCTCTCCCAGGTTGCCTCACAGGATGTTTCCTCCCCCATCCACACTCCAGCCACGCTGGCCTTCCAGCAGTTTCTCCTCAGAGATGGGACACAGGCTTTAATCTCTTCCATTCCTTCCTTCAACTTTTTAACTAATTCTCCTTTGTTAGGTGACATCCAATCATTACTTCCTTAGGGAAGCCTTCCCTGATCTCCTAGACAAAGTCAAATTTCACAACATTCATTTATCACAGTTTTAATTTTATATATGTATGTGTGATTATTAATAGCTGTGGCCCTTACAAGCTATAGTGTGTTTGAATGTGGATATGTCCCGGGTAGCCAGAATGTTGCCTGGCGTATAACAGGAATTCAATGATTTTAATCAAATTAAAAAGACAGTCTCAAGTTATCCTCACTATTATGTCCCATTGCCCAATACTTAGTACAAAATAGATAAATAGTTGTTAAGTAAATAACTAAATTTGACAAATATTTGTTAAGTACGTGTTGTGTGACACCCTTATAGGAACAAAAACAAAAAACCATGTCTCCTGCCCATATACATTTATAGATACAGAAAATAACTCTAAAACATTTTATATGAAAATAAAAACATTGTAAAAAAATCTGTGTGGCATGAACCCATTATGTTTCAGAGGTCCCAATATCTCTGAGGTATGCCTGTACAAATTCTGTTTATTAGAGTTCTACAAAAATAAAGTGACACAGAAATATAAAGGCAAATAATTATCTAAATAAACTCCAGGTCAAAAAAATAAAATTCAAGCAAAAAGCAATAAAAGGGAACAAGAAGAATATTTTATGTTGAGAAAAAGTCCACTGAATCATGGACTTTGCTCTTCTGAGCAATCATGAATTTGACTACAATTTACAACATACCTCAAAAAAATGAAACAAAAATTAAGAGAATCACAAGGAGAAATTGACACCATAGTAGTGAGAAATTTTTAGCTTAACTTTCAAACTGATACATCAAGGTGACAAAAATGACAGAGAAGATTTGAATAACAACTTCAACAAACAAACATACCCAGAAATAGATCAATGCCAAAGAACTGATATCACATACGCCATCATCTCTAACCATAAAGCAGTAAAACTGGGAATTAAACTCTAAAATACAGCTTCCCCTGCCCCCCAAATTGTATGAACACAAGAAAAAACCACTTCTAAATAATTTACTAGCTACAAAAAAAGTATAAATTTTAGAACACTAAAATAGTACATAGTGAAAATTGTGTAATATGGATGAAGAAATATTTAGAAGTTTATACTTTTAAATTCCAATATTAGAATATATTGATAATTGAAAATAAGTGAGCTAAGCATTCAACTCAAGAAGGGAGAAAATAATGAAGTAAATGCAACAGAAAAGAAAGAAGAAAGGAAAAGTAAAGCAAAAATTTTATTAAATGGAAAATACACGTACACAAATATGTACCCAAAACATTAGATAAGAGCAACATAACAGAAATCTAGATATGTGGAAAAAATAGAAGAGACAAACAGCTGGGAAGACGAATCATGACAAACAATAATATCAGGAATGGAATAAAGGATATAACCACAGACAGATTTAATATTTTCATTCAAAGTGGAATACAATGAATAAAGCATGTCAATAAATATGAAGACAGCTAAAATTGATAATTGTCTTGGAAATTTTAAAAATTCAAAAATTAGATCAAGAAAAAGTTAAAACCTCAAATAGCTGGAAAAGGATTAAAGAAAAATGTGCCTCCAAGAAAGTCACCACTGGTTATTCTCACTTCCTCAAGGACTTCCTTCTACAGAAGAGTTAATCCTACTGTGTGGTTTGCTGTACTGGGGGCAGGAATGGTTGCTCTGTCCCTGATAGGAGGGTAACATACTAACTTCTTCAACATGCACCACGTGTCCACAATAAATCTGCAGGACCACAACCAGATTTTTGTTGCTGCTTCATTTTCACTGAAGAATGGAGAGAAGTCATGTTTGTTTGTTTTTTTATAACTTACATGATGAAAATTATTTTCTAAATGATCCCCTACTGAACAATAAAGGCCGAATCATTCTGGAAAGTATACTAGTTTCAAACTGATCTGTAAATATTGCGAACGTAAACATATCTACTTGTAGGTATTAACTTTCTTACCTGTGGGCCAGATGCTACAAATAAAACAGTATGGACGGGCACCATGTCCATTCTGTCCCAACAAAGCACAGATCATTCTTCAATCAACAAGTCACTGTGCTTTCAAAATAGCTTTCTCCTTTCTCTTCTGAAAGAGAAAACTGGTAGCATTTCTTCCAGTTAATTCCCTCTTCTCCTCTTTTTAATTGGAAAGAGGATTTCAGGTAATTCATAACAAAAATGTGACCTCCGTAAAAGCAAAAACCTTGGGCAATTGTTAAACAGTGTGGGTTTTTTGAACAGTTAATACTATTTTCATCCTCGTAAAATTCCAACTCTGTCAAACAAGGAAGGTGGCATAAGCCAAGAAATACATACCCTACCACTTCTACTTTTATGATTTTGGAAACCATTAAATAACTGAAAAAAAAATGGAAATGCAGCCAAGCAGGAGAGAAAATGGGACTCTGTGTCTTTAATAAGCTAGGGAGAAAAATAAAACCCAATCATTCCAAATGTATTGCTTTCATCATCTGGTTTCATTCTATTAATGACCTTTAACATCTGCAAAAATATTGTGAAAAGCTAATTTTGTTTGTACTGAGGTGGTGCAGAACGGTTTCTGGCTGTCACTCTAGGATGTGCTATAAAATAAAATTGTCTTTCTGGGAATCTGACAAAAACCTACTGTACAGATCCAGTTTATTTACAACATCTAGGAATGAAAAGAAAACAGAATTTTACAACATGCCAACATGCAAAAAATGAATAGTACTTATACATTTTTGTGCGTGTGTTAGCAATACCACATACAGATATCTCCCAAGATTAAAGACTTTTTAATATTTTATGGCATTCAACAAAAATTCTAAGCATCCAAACTATTTCTCAATAAATGTTAGTGCTGTGAAAATATGAGAAAGCGTTATTCAACATAGTATGTTTTGATTTACTGCTGGAGCTCTTTAGAAAGGTGGAATGGCCTCATTTCCTCATTTTGACAAGCCTTATGTTTCTATTAATTAAACAGAAATCTTGGAAAAGAGGTAGTGTCATCAGGGTGAATGTATTGACTTTACATCCTTAGAGGCCAAGGTTAAATATATACCAAGTAGCCATCAAAAAGAATAAATCTACTCACGCTGGCCTTGTCCTTAAATTCACTCATTCTCAACTGCACAATCCAATTTTGTGAATGATTTGTGCACTCTGCATAAAGTGTCTAGGCCTGAGGAATGCAGGACTTTCATGGTTCAGGAGTTTGAGGAGCATCACAGGGCCAGCTCAGGGATCACAGAACAGATCTCAAAGCTGGAAGAGGCCTTGTGGCCATCCAACCAAGGTTCCCCATCTGATAATTAAGTCCTCCTGACAACACACATGCCATGAGGCCAAATACTGACGCTTGAAAACTTCCAATAAAAGGGAATTCACTACCTTCTAAGTCAGCATGCTATTTTGAGAAAGGTTGGCTTTCAGAAAGTTTTCAAAATATTGAACTGAGACATTTCTTCTTGAAAGTCCCCCTTGGGACCACAGAGAATTCTCTTCTACATCATCATCCTTCGTATATTTGAAAACAGGCAAAATTTGTCTAGTTGCATAACACGTGGCTTATGGTATGACTTAAGCTTCACTCATTATCAGTTTCCAGTTGTTTATCCATAGATAGCAAGGATGAGGTTGGGCAGACAGATAGATGATAGATAGATAGATAGACAGGTATACTTCTGCAGACATCTTGAAAAATGATCAACAAATTACAAAAGACTATCACACTTTCCTTGTCTGGACATCAAGATTTTGGTAACAAACAGTGTCACTCAGCAGACACATCACACTGTTTACCCATCCTGAGTTTACCAGCTTAGCCAAAATTGCTAAGCCTTTCACAACAGTTCCTCCTAAGCATCTCTCCCGAATTTGCAAGGATTTTTTTCAGGACCTAGCCCAAAACTTCACATCATGTGTTTGAAGTTTGATATTATTCCATTTGACCTATAATTTGATATGTTTCATCTTGGACAGACCTACAAGGAAAGATACTCAGCCCTTCTAGACAGTCATTCATCTAAATCATCCAGCACACTGTCAAAAACACCCAAAGGCTGCGTAAGGAAACCACACTTTCCCATTTGTACTTAAATAAGAGTTTTACCCCCTTGCCTTTAGCCAGTTGTACTTTGGCCTCCTAACTGTAGTCATAATGCAGGAAGTTTCAAACTTCCATTGAATGGTGCCAAATAAATGCCAAATGACGGGATAGAATTCTCTAAATGGGTGGGGAGAGGCAGTGATCTACAAGCCATCTTCGAGTCAGTTGACATGGTTTCAAGATGGATAGTTATATTTTAACCCTTCCTTTCTGGTTGACTATTCTCACCCCACTCATGTTATCAAATCCCAACTCTTTTGCAAGAGCAAAATGAATGGACTTCAGAGTGATGTATTTTCTTTTCATCTCCAAATATGTACAGTTTCATAATGGGCCATCTGTCATTTTGTGATTCCATGCAGGCAACAATGCCCTAAAGTTTTGTTGTCATGGCAACCACACCAAAGTCTCCAAAGCAAACTCTGAAGTCATTCCTTGTCTCAGACTATATGCAACATGGTGTGGGAGTACGGGCTAAAATTTCAGAAAATTTAAGTTCCTAGTATTTGTTACCTGTCTACAATTAATGTTTAATCTAGTATACCTCAAATTTTAATGAAATAGATTTATTTGAAAGAAGGAGAAGCAAAACTGTCTTCTGTAGCTGTGATCTATTTTGTTTTAGGTTACTTTTGTTGGAGAGAAGTTGTCTTGCTTTGAATTCTGGAGAGATATTCACATGTAGCAATCAAATCCTCCTTTTCACTTTGCTGAAGGCCAATTTTAGAGGAGGCAAGAAAAAAAATTCACCTCATTGTTCATATTCTTGTCTCCTATCTCATAGTATTCCAGTGCATCTGTGCCACGTTATAGCAGGATAAAGGAACCAAGAGTGTATTCTGTGAAGAAGGAGAAAAGAAGCAGTTTTTAATCTTGACTGACTTTCTTTCTTTTCCTCAGCGACTATCTCTTACTTATCTTTAACTTCTTTCCTGACCCACAGGCATGGAAATGATTCATTTTCTTTCCCTTTTATTTGCAATCTTTAACAGCTTCCACAGAGGCATGTCCACATGGCACTGAGTGATATTGTTTCGTAGGGAAGTAAGACACATCTTTTCACTCTCCTACTGCTTAATGTCTTTCAAGCACTATACAATTTTTCATTCTTCTTTTTTTAAATTAAGAAAGTGAGATTTAATCAGTTTCAGTTTCTTAATCAGGAAACAACACCAGTCACCAGAGTAGGAGGAAAGGAAACACATTGTGAAGACATTAGTCAGGGCCATTGCAAAAATCTGGACAAGGGGTAGAAGAAGAGGCAGTAGGAATGAAGAGGAAGATCTGACCCACAGAAAATATCTTAGGGTGTCCACTCGTTCAGTCAACAATATGGTAGGCACTGTCCAGTTTGCTATATGAGAAGGAAGGCAAAAATGGGTAGATATGATCCCCAATCTGTGGGTGTAGGAAATAGGCAGGAATAAAACTGATACAACTATTTGATAGGGTAATTTAGCAATATATATTTTTTGAAGTATAAATATTTTAATTTCATTTTTATTATACATATAATACACACCCATTATGCACAATATTGAAAAAGAAAGAAAACATATTTTTTTAAATTCTCATTGTCTCACTACCCAAAGATAATCACTCTTACATTTTGGCATACATTCTTCTAGCTTTTCCCAGCTATGTAACATGGCTGTTTACATATTTAAACATATACACACTTGTATATATACTATATATATTTATACATGAACAGCTATGAAAAAGTATGGAAGTGCCAATTAAAATCCTTTGTTCAAAAAAAAGTATGTATTTACTTATAAGTTTACATATAAATTAATATATATTATATATATTTATATAAATATTTTATATATGTAACCAAAAATATGGGATATATATATTTAAATATGGGTTGTCTCCCTTAATATGATGGCATAAGCATTTTTTACATTAGCACAAGTAATGTATGATCGTCATTTTAAAGATTGTGTAATCATTCATAATGTGGTTATACTCTAATTTCAATAAAACAGATGCTAAACATTAAAGAAATGGTATCTACTAGCTTTTCCACTTTTGAATAATTTCTTTAAAATATATTCACCAAGTAGAATTAATATTTCTAGCATATAAAAAATTGTATCAGAAGCAATGGGTAACAATTTACATTTCACACCAGCTATTTATGAGACTTTCTGGCATTTTTTGTTTTGTGGTCCTGTGGCTGATGTGTGATTTACTGGGTATTAGAACCACAAACCCAACTAAATCCTTCTGGGGTCTTCTGGGGTCTGCACTTCCTCATACTCTTTGTCATCAGTCACGTATACCTTAATTTTGTTCCCTCCTAACACTTTTTTCAGTCAGCTCACTTAAAGAATAGAATAATCCTGGGCTTCTCTGGTGGCGCAGTGGTTGAGAGTCCGCCTGCTGATGCAGGGGTTAGCGGTTCGTGCCCCGGTCCGGGAAGATCCCACATGCCGCGGAGCGGCTGGGCCCGTGAGCCGTGGCCGCTGAGCCTGCGCG
>NW_020173037.1:7075220-7108413 GCF_003031525.2 Neophocaena asiaeorientalis asiaeorientalis
AAAAAAAAAAAAAAAAATAGAATAATCCTAGTATTTCATCTTCGAGGAGCTTCATAAACATCTTGTGAAAGTTCCTTCAACTGTGGTTGAATAGGGGTGGCTTTTCTGGTGAGAACCGATGGAGTTCTAATATGCTAGGTCCTGTATTATTTTAGACCACTTTAATCTTCATACTTTCAGTGTTCAGCACCCCATCCATTTCCCCTGATGGTCTGATACCACAATACAGGCTTCTTAATAAAGATGTACCCCAGCAGTGAACCTGTGCTTAATAAAATAGAAATGATGTTATGAGCTGAATGTGTTCCCTCCAAATCCATATGTTGAAACCCTAACTCCAGTGTGGCAGTTATCTGGATATAGGGTCTATAAGGAGGTAATTAAGGTTAACTAAGGTCATTAGGATGGGGCCCTAATCCAATAGGATTGGTGTCCTTATAAGAAGAGGAGGAGGCACCAAGAGTCCATGCACATGGAATAAAGGCGAGGTAAGGACACAGTAAGAAGACAGCCATCTGAAAACCAAGGAGAAATTCCTCACCAGATACCAGCCCTGCCAGGACCTTGATCTTGGATTTCCAGACTGAGAAAGTAAATTTCTATTTTTAGGCCATTGAATCTGTGGCATTCTGTTTGTCTGTCAGGTTGAGCAGACGAATACAGATGGGTAAGCCTCTGCCCTCAAGGAATTTACAGCCTAGGTGCGAGGAAGATGTTTAATCCACTTTGCTTTAAGACTCATAAAATCAGGCCATACAACAGCATCCCAACAATGTCCTTTTCCAGAGGAATTTTCTTCTGCAGGGCCTGGCAATCCCATCCTACCTTAAACTCATGCAACTAATTAAGGAAATCTTCAGATTCTGCTATGGTATAAAACATGTGCTGGAAAATCTAATTTTTCTGAATACCATGTAGTATGCTTCCCGCTCCTGCCCAGCCGCAGCCACGTGAGTTCCATTCAATTCTCTAACATTTGCTGATATCGCAGTGTAGGAAGTGAGGTTCAGCACCAAGTTCCCTGGGTCTCAGGGACAATAGTAGCCCTCTCCTCTTTGTATGGCTGACTATATGCTTCACTTGTGCCATGAATGCTTCAACAGTCACTTCACTAAAATAGACCGAAAATATTCTCAGCCCTGTAACATCACAGTCTGCAGTCTAAGACACAAAAACATCTGACATTTGCCTTCAGTGTATTTTAGAGGTTTTCTTGACACACCCCTATTACTTTTATCAGCTGTTTTCCCAGGTCTTAGGCAAAAACCTTGGGGCTCTGGACTAAAGTTTCCTTTGAGAAAAGCCATACTTAAAATTGCCTCTTCGACCAAGTTTTCCTCCTTGATTTCCACCACACGTAGGTACATTCCTTCCCTTGAACCTCCTAGAACACTCATGAAAAAAGATGCTTGAGGTACGGGCCTCACGTTCTTCTAAATAAGCCTGGTCATATTTGACCCTATAGCATGCACATATGGGGTCCTGCTCCAGGACACCCACAGTATGAAGCATACACACACATAAGGAAATCTGTGCAGTACAGAAGTGCAATGCATATGTGGTAGTAATGATAGGAAATTTTTACAAAACATTTATCATGTATCCTGGCTCCAATGCTCCACCTGCATTTGATCATGTAATACTCACAACTATCCTACACAAACAATATAATTGCTCTGATCTACAAAAGGAAGAAAGGAAGCTAAGACATGTTACACAGCTTGTCCAAAGAGCAAAATCAGGATTCAAACTCACGTCTGCTGATTAGAAGCTATGCTCTTAAACCTGCACATTGTGCTTGGCATGCATTAATGAGGATGTATTCTGAGAAGAATGAGAAATCGGTATTTCTTAGGGTAATGGTCTGTTGAGGAGGTACAACTTAAAATGGCCCTTAAAGGAGGAGTCGAGTACTAAGGTATGGAGACTTAAGATGGGTATGTAGACTTAGAAAAGATTCAGATTAAAATCTTGAAGAAGAAGGGATTCCAAAGGATTTTCTAAGGGCTATTAAAGGAACTGAGAACTTCACCTTTTGTGAACAGGAAGCTGAGGCAATCATGTTATAATGGTATTCTTTCCTGAAGGGTGCTTCCCCAGAGGGTGAGAAACAACAAAGTTTGTAAGCTTACGCATTAGAAATTTCAAACTTTCATAATGGCAAAATAGAGTGATGAAGTAACAAATTGTTTTCCCAAGAAAGATGACCGTGTTGTTTTCAAGGGTTTAAGGGTAATAAACATTCTCTAATCCTCCTGGACAGCTGGAAAAGCTCCTCATTGTGGGGTTATCCAAGCCCATGTTATAGCTCAGCAAGTGGCATTAAGTCTCCTTCTGCCATATAGACATGCTGTCTCTTCAAAGGTAGAGATGTAAAATGGGAAAGTCTGTTCTAAAAGGGTCTGTTTAAAGAATCATGCACCTGAACTCTTCGAATGATGTAAATGGTGTCTTTTGTGTGTATATATATAAGCATGTCTCTATGTTTCATGTTTGTATATATGTATTTACGTATATGTGTGTGCAATTGAAAAAATCATAAATTACTCTTTTTACTTTCTTTTACATTGACAGCATAGTTTAACAATGATAGAAGCCATGTAGGCGTTAGTCACTGGAAAAAGTATCTCTCTCCTTGGAAATCTATGACTGAGGTATGGAATGATGAGCAATACAAGACACCAGTTAACCCTTATACCCAGCTCTGCCTTCTAAAGGAGGAAAATAAAGGCTGCTGAACACATTCATCTGGCTGCCTCAATTACTTGAAGTGGATAATCAGCTTAACACTGTAAGGATGTTGAATATGTGTTGATTTTTCTTTGGTATTGACTGCTGTGCTTTGACATACTCTTCTCATTATTATGCACCAAGGCACCACCTGGTGCCATTGTCTATCTCAGCTACTCACACATCAAGTGATCATTCTTTTTGCGGGTTTTTTCTTCATTGTATATAGTCACCAATATATATGCCTAGAACTTAAGACATGGCTTCTTGGCTTAAGTAACATAGTTCATATTTTAAAGTATCGTTTGATGAAAACTACACGGTTTGAGAGAGAAATCTTCTCTGAAATCCAATGGCAGATTTTTCTAGTGTATTTTTTTCACATTTCTCTCAAGAAAAGTGCTGTTTCACCATTTCAGTGACACTTCAGTCCCTCCACAGGTAAAAGTACAAATGTAAGTTGTAGGTGCATCATGGCTCACATTATTTGCATAAATCTATGTAAATAACCAAAATGTGTGTATATGTTTATCAAATAACAATTATAATATGAAGTATTATTGTCACAAAGAAGCATACGCTTAAATAAGGCCCTGTGTCTACGTATCCACCTGTCTACCTGTATCAGGCAGGCAATATGTGGCCCTAGGTAACCAGTAAAGCTTGTTCCCAGCACTTGGGGCACCTGAGGTCCAGGCATCCCTTTTGCAGCTCTAGCACCTGAATTTCTCATGGAGAGAGCTTCTACAGGCCTTGTAATTGTCCTGGTGAGCAGTGCCCATCAAGTCAAAATCCTGCCACAGCTCTGTCCCAATCAGTTCCCTACCTTCAATGTGTAACTGCAGGAGCACATCAGCCTTCTGTGTTTCTATAGTTCACATTTTACAAAAGGATCAACTGTGTTGACTGCCCGTAGTCTATCAGTCTGAGAAAGTCCACAGTCCAACTTAGTATTTTTTGGACCATAAGCCAATAAGAGACAAGCCCCTAAGTGTCCCGAAAGCCCCTGAGTATCCTCAACCCTTACTAAACACGAGGATCCAAAGTTAATCTGTACCTCCTCACTTGCTGTCTAACGTGCTTGGGACTGAGCTTCTAAAGACCACCACGTGCTCAGACCTTCCACCTCTTCCCCAAGGTACACACGCTAACGTGAAGTACACAGGTCCATATCTCGCCTGACGCTTTGTAATTTGCTGTGTTGGCTTCCACCAGCAGCATTGCTGCAGTGCCCTGGCTTAGTACCCAGATGCCACCAGGCTTCCCTTCGGCAGCAACGCCCTTATTCAGTTGACTGATGGTGAGTCCCCGATGCCTCCAGCTCCGCAGCTTACGGCAGATACTCTCACGTGGAAATTACTCCTTAGCAGTTCCTCGACTTGCTAAAGAATGTGGCAACTGCTTCTTCACAGAGAAACCAGAGCCTGCCCTCTCTGGAGATAGCGAACTTTACTTCAAGATTGAAAGAATGTCCAATTTAAAAACAGAAGCTGCAAGGATGAGTTACAGCTCAGAAATATCACTGTGCCTTCTGAACTAGAAGAAATACACTAGCTGTTAATGTATTTATTCTAAATTGAAGGTATTTAGGAGGGAACTCTCACTGTTGGTGTATACTGAGTACAGTAATGTGCATTACCATGTGCTTTCTTCCAACATGCAGTGGCCTGATGACTGCTCTAAAAGAATACGTTTTCCCTGCAAAGGAAGAAGCTAGTTTTAAAGAAAAATATTCACACTACACATCCCTTCCCCCAAAACGCACATACACACTGTTGTTTCAATTCTCTTAGGAACTGGCCAGGACAATAAGGTTACGAATTTTAAGTAGGCTAATACTATTACTTCATTGCTTTATGTTTAAGACCAGTATAACCAATGAATTGACTAATTTTTATTTTCATATAAAAAAATTTGGGATGCCTTGGGTGTTTGTAGACATTTATCATTTTTCTTCTCTCAGATAACACAGAAATGGACGTTTTATTTTTTTAATTTTTATTTTATATTGGAGCATAGTTGAAGAAATGGATTTTTTAGTATTCAGGCCTCTTATTTTCCTCTACATAACTTGTAGGCTTCCAGCCAGCCTATAGCTACTAGACCAGCAATACGGCAGGGTGAATTTTCATAAAAGGCCCCCATCTTGATCACCAGGACCATGAGACTTTCTGAACTGTTGGTGTTCATTTGGTTCTTGCAGTGGGGCAAGAGCTAGAAACCTGGGTTGCAAGGTGCATTGCAAGAAAAAACATGGGGGCTTCCCTGGCGGCGCAGTGGTTGAGAGTCCACCCGCCGATGCAGGGGACGCGGGTTGGTGCACCGGTCCGGGAAGATCCCACATGCCTCGGTGCGGCTGGGCCCATGAGCCATGGCCGCTGAGCCTGCGCGTCCGGAGGCTGTGCTCCGCAACGGGAGAGGCCACAACAGTGAGAGGCCCGCGTACCGCAAAAAAAAAAGAAAAAGAAAAAGAAAAAACATGGAATAGAAGGTAGTGGAAAGGATGTTGCAATGGGCTTTCTCTCCTTTGCCTTCTCTCCATAAAGCGTATCATCCTTCTCTTTTGCAGAAGTAGGTCTTTGGGTTTCCCTGTAGCTCTGACCTGGTTTCTGCCTGCCCCTTTTCCATCAAATTACCAAGGCACCAAGGCAGAGATTCACTGGGGTTTTGCCCATGGTGTGTGGTGTGTGTTATCACATCAGTGCAGTTAGCTGCAGAGTAGATGCCCAGGATACAAGGAGCCAGAGATTGAGATTTTGTTCTGCTAGAACCTACCATATATCAAGTCACCTATTATCTGCTTAATTTATACTATTCATGTTACTGAAACAAAACCGTCTTCAGGGTTTATCACTGACATCTCTCTAACCACTCTTGCTTCCGCCTTCAAATCAATGTCAACCTACAGAGTAAAAACGCACCCAACCCAAAGAAAAGGCTTCTTTCACTTGGCCTTGTAGCATTGATTTACTTCCCCTTTTTGCTCCCCGCCTCCACTTTTCCGCAGCTTCGTTTCCTGGTTATGTCTCTTATTCGTTGTGCGAACTTGGGCAAATCACTTAATCTCTCTGAGTTTCAGTTTTCAGCTGAGAAAAATGAAGGAAACAGTGCTGGCTTCACAGAGCTGTCATGGGAATCAAATAAGCTTTTTCTATGTGAAAGTACTTTAATGAAGGATATGGAATGTGTAAACACCCCGCACCTCTGGGGCTACTCCCTCAAATGTGTAGGCGCCCTTTCTCCTGTTCTACATCAAGATACCCCTAATGAGCCACATCTTTAGTAGAATTCATGGAACCTATATTTGTTCCCCAATAAATGAGCTGTCTGTCAGTTTGTACAATAGGGACCAAGTAGCTATTTTTCCTATGCTCATAATTTTTAAAACTTACTACTTATTTTTATAAAGCAAGCCTCTCTCTCAGAACCAAAATGAACATAACTCAAAAGCAGTTATTATGCTTTACATTTTGGTCCTGCAGTAAACAGAGATCTGGGCTCCATCTTAACTAGCATAAACCTTCACTTGGATTAGTAACAATGCAGTCAGAAGATGTAAAAAAAAAAAAAATTAGAGACCAGGAATTGGATGAGGAATATTGTTATTGTGCTTTATAAAATGAAAGAATGCATTTTGGAGAGTAAAGAGTCAAATCCCTCCCCTGCCTGCGTTATCATGCCAGCCCATCGCTCCCTCTTGCTGCTATTAGCTTCTTATAATGTAAAACATTTCTTCATTTCCAGCAGATAATACTTTCAGTGAAAGGGTAATTTTTGAAATCTATTACTTGCATTCTTAGAGAAGAGCACAATGTAGCATTTTGTTCTAATATGCCATAGAAATTGTTTGAGTAGGTACACCATGGAATCAAATACAAAATGTCAAAATGGTTTCCATTAACTATGCCCATTTGCACTGCTTCCGTTAATGGCTATGTTTTTGTTCTTTTCCTTCATCTTTGCATCTATAAGATGAAATGATTCAATTGATGTAACTGAAAAGTACATTGAAAAGGTAGAGAGCAAATTACAAAAGCATCAAGCCACTATTCCACCCACATACTTTATTTTATAATGAAGTTTAATAATGATAGAAACTGTCACCAGATTTAAACATCAGTCATTTCAGCAATTGTAGTTAATGTGAATATCTTATACCGAGTAATGTTTTATAAAAACATGGCAAGGATTTTGTATTATATTGAACTGAAATGTCATAATGAAATCTTAACTAGATGCTATTATTGTAATATATATTATGTTAAGAGAAATTTACTTCAACTTGAAAAGATCAGTACTGTTTCCTTCAACATCCTAAGTTCAGATAAAATCATTTTACTTGGAAGAAAGTGGTTTTTGCCTTTCTAGATTTAGCATGAGCACAAATAAACACCCACTATTTATTACAATAGATGTTGTGTCGATGTATCTTGGTGGTAAACACACAACGAAAATATAATGATTTATTTTTCTTTGATGAAGTATTAACACTAGGAAGAAATCTGTAGTTCTTATGCAGTATGTGTTTTCGAGCCCCCAAAGTATTTGAGTTGTGCCTATCATCTGTCTTGGCAAAGAAAAGGTCTTCCCAATGGCAAAACCCTAGACCCAAGTCTAAACAACCTCATTTACATGGGAGTAGAGCCCAGGGCAGTGAGAAGCCGGGGCCAGGTGGCCATGCCTGCCAAGTCATTAGCAGCAGCCTTACTGCATTGCTTCCTGAAAGTATGGGTTCCTGCTGATGACAGCAAAACAAGCAAGGTAACATCAAATGAAATCAGCACCTGAAAACGCTCTCATTTTCCACTGCCCGCCCACTCTTCACCCCACTCACAGCAGCCTCTGCCCACATTAAAAGGGTTTGGCAAATCTCTGAGAGGACTGAGGAACATTTCACAACCTCATACCCCAAGATGAGGGAAGAAGCATGAGTTAAATTTTCACCCGTGAGTATCACGTCCGCTCTTCCCTGGTCCAGTAGAAAGGATGAGATGAGAGGTAGCCGGCTTCCCATAACACTGTATCTTCCCAGAGTCCACGGCAGCTCAAGACTGACTAGGAGATAAGAGTCACCGGCCACGGGATCCTCGTACTCTGCACACACTTGGGTCAGCGTCACTGCTGTCACCTCACGAAACATTTTTCCTTATTAGTTTTGGTTCCCTGGAGTTCTCTGCACTTACGTGTGCACTTTCATATTTTAACAGTTTCACAGGTGCTACTGGATGAGCTCATCAGAGTCCATGAAACATCCAGAACAATTAGTCTTTACCACCAGATGTCAGTGCAATACCATTCATGTATGGAAAGAGGAGGGGGGGGGGAAAAATGAGCTTAAGGGACTTTGGATAAGTACTACTCACTAAGACATCCCCTGAAATTAGATAGCATTTCCTTCAAATATTCAATACTGGTACACGTACAATAAAGGGATCTATAGCTATGGCAAAAGAACCCTAGTTTGTTTATCTACTGCTGTACAATAAACCAACTCAACAAAACTTACTGGCTTAAAAGGATATGATTTATTTATCACAAGTCTGTGCATAAACTACACTCAAGATAAATTTGTGGGTTTATCTTCTGCTTCAAGGGATGGAACTGAGGTGTCTCACGTAGTACTCTCAGCTGGGACCATGGCTGGGGCTGGAATTTTCAAGATGGCCTCTCACCCTCCAGGGCCTCTTACAATTTGGCTTATCACTGTTTGAATCTAGCACAAGCTTCCCTACAGCATGGCTACTGGCTTCCAAAAGATAGATTTCCAAGTGGGCAAGACCCATTGTTCAAGTGTTTATCAGGGCTCCGCTTGTATCTCACTTGCTAATGTTCTATTGGCCAAAACAAGTCAAAGGGCCAAGCCACCCGTCAGCGTGAGCTGGATACATGCGAGCTAACTACCAGGGGGCGGGTTCAGCAACGGGATGGTCTCACCATAGATCCGTAAAACATAACTACCAGGGGGCGGGTTCAGCAACGGGATGGTCTCACCATAGATCCGTAAAACATAACTACCAGGGGGCGGGTTCAGCAACGGGATGGTCTCACCACAGATCCCTAAAAGGATCCTCAGCTCAGCCAGCACAAAGAATCGGAAAACCCCCCAATTCTGAGTTGCATTAGAAATGTCATAAATCCATCTCTTCTTTTTTCGGTAAATCACAGATAAGACAAACGGTGTTGACATGCTCTAAAAATGTCAGGAAGATAGACCATCTGGCTGCCCCCCACGGTGTTTTACTCCTTGATAGAAAGGCACAATTCCTGGCTCTGCCTTTAGGATTGCAGAGCCCCAAACTCAACTTTCAAGGACATCCATTATTGATCAAGCTAAAAGGGAACACTAGGGCTAAGTAAACATACAAAAGACAACATTGTCAACCAGATGTAATTTCAATAGTTTACGAAGTTTACCTGGCTTACGAATGGAGGCTATTTGCAAACCCAATCCCGGTAGATACATTTCCCCAAGGAAAACAAATTACATAAAAGCAGAGACTGTTTTATGAACACAAATTTTGAACAAGGGAAGCTGGAAAGTCTCACAGGACATTTCCATTAAGGCTGATAAATTGTCTTTCTCTGCTCTAAAACATCTCTATTTTAAGAACTGACTCAGTTCCGCTGAATTACAGCAACATTGCCTCTTAATAAGACTAGAAAAACACTGATGTAACATTATTTTCACTAGCAAGGATTATGAACAGGATGAAAGTCAAAACTTTTTCTCAATGTTACATGAAGCCAATAATTTTTTCATCCAAGATAATATTCATATTTATTATGCATGACCCAGAAAGCATTGTTGACACATAATTGATTTAGTAATGAGTGTACTTCCATTTTTAATCTGATAATCCCCCTAGCTAACAGGCTGCCGTAGCCAAATGATGCTTGCATAGTTTAGTTAACATCTGCCAATGATTGAACCTAAGGACGATATCCATCAACAGCTCCAAATTTGCTTCCCAGCATCAAGATTAAACTAAACCAGTAACACTGCACCCTCTAAGACAGTCTATTAAATTCATTTACATATAAAGTTTATACACTCTCCAAGTGTAACTGATAAACACTGCCATTATTCCTGACCTTCCAGTGAATTAAAAACAAAATTGCGGAAGAGACATTTACTGAAACTCTTCTGTAAGAGTTCGTGTTTTCGTTTGGGCATTAATATGACATATACATAGTCTGAGAAGTGGAATATGTGAATTTTATAGATAGCATTTCTTTATATGAATTCAGTAGGTCAAACTCTCAAAATCCACTTTCATTAGAGGAATGCAATTTTTCTGTGATAATTGTTCTTCCTCCCATGGCAAAGTATTCTTCAATATATTAAGTCTGGGATTAATTAGAGAGGATGAGGACGGAGAAATATTCAGCCATATGTATTCAAATATATATATATATATATATATAGGGCTTCCCTGGTGGCGTAGTGGTTGAGAGTCTGCCTGCCGATGCAGGGGACATGGGTTTGTGCCCCGGTCTGGGAGGATCCCACATGCTGCCATTCATACATATATGTATATATATATATATATATATATATACATATATGTATGAATATAGAAATATTCAATCATATCATATGTAAAAGAGCTTTGTCTCTTTAAATATTAAATCTCTCATGTGTCAATATTAAAATGCCATTTCTCAAAGCATTGCTATACAAGGCTCTCACAAGAAATGTATTTATATGAGCATTTACTGAATATTTATGTTGACAGCAGTAAGTGGCTCTCCATTTGGACTCACACTATTTTAGGCACCCAATTCTTGATCTCACAACTCACAACGAAACATCTCACAGTTGAATAGTCTGCCATCACCTCAAGCTCAACATGTGGGGATGGAATTAATCAGCAATGTTCCTGATGTGCTCTGAGAAATGCCAGGGGCTCTCAGAGCCAGCTAAGCCGCAGAGTTAAGAAGGAACCAAGTAGAACTCAAGACTCTGCCAACTCCTTTCAAGCAGAGAAATTCGGTTTATATAATGGTTTCCCCTTAAAACCTTACCAATTTTGACAGAGGGGAATAAATGTTGAGCACGTTGTAAGTGCTCGATTAACATTTATCCTTTCTTCCCTTTCCTCCTCACCCCATCCCAGGATCTGGTATAATTTGCCAAACTCTCCTATTTCTATCAACATTAATATTTCTTCCCTAGTCTTACAGTCTTGAGACCCCAAATTCCTGCTCGGCTCTTCTTCCTTTACTCCCAATAGCCAATCTTTACTATTTCCCATTGGTGATCTTTCATATGTCTCAAATACACCGCTATTTCACCATTTCCTTTAATACCACGTTCTAATCTTCTTGTGCTGGGAGGCCTGCAACATCCTGAGATCTGAACTGCCTGCCCTTCATCTCTTATTTCCATCTGGACAACGCTGCCAACTTCTGTGGCTCTCCTTCTCCGAGATACTTTCAGACTAGTCTACCGCAAAGACTTGCAAGGCTGCCTATGTGCACTTTTTAATGTAAAGTAACTTTTTCAAAACTCTAAAGCCATGCTTACTTCAATGCTGTTGGGAAACTAACTTTTGTAGGGGACCTACTGGGAGCTAAAGAACCAGGGAAGTGACCAGAAGTTATGGCTGCTCTGTGTTCAAATGTTCAATGCATAGTTTAGTAGGGATTCCTTAAAGAATTTTCTAAGATATTTCCCTCAGGAGATCTTCCTTTAAAAAAGAAAGGAAAAGAGACAGAAGCCTTCATTTGTCAAATAAATTTGATAAGCCCACATAATATATTATGCTCTGAGTGTAAAAATAGATATGAACATATTAAAGTCTCTCATAAGCACTACAGTTAAGAAACCCACTTAGCTTTTTTTAACCTACTATTCCACAAAGTTATATGAAGACTAAATCCCTCCTTTTTTGTTTGTTTTTATCTTATTTTGAGCAACATTATTAAAATCCTGCAGAATTTGTGTTCTAAGAAAGCTCAGTAAACACTGCCTCAGTAAGCATTATGGTGAATACAAATATTCAGTATGTTAAAAAATAATTACTGTATTACTACCACTCATAACTGGTAGATTAAGTCCAAAGTTCTTATACCATAATTCAAGATCCTTGACTATTTACTGCTATCTTATGCCCTTTTTATACCGATGACAGTGAAAGCCACCGGTTAAGTTCTGAAGTTCAAATCCTAGCTCTGCCACAAGAATGAGCCCCCGATCAAATTGCTCACTGTCTCTGCCTCAGTTTCCTCATTTGTAGAACATGAATAATAACAGTACCTACATTTCCTGGGTGAGTAGAATTCTGGACTCAAACACAGACCTACTGTATCTAATACTCTGGGGAAACTACCTGCATTTTAATCTCCCCCAATGAATCTCATGTAAGTGCAGTTAGAAACACTGATCTAGAAGGAATAAAGGATATTTAGTATATAAAAGAGGAACATCACTGCTACTTTCAAGTATTAGTTGGGGTAGTTTGCAAAGTAAGAGGATACCTGTTTTGTCTATGCCCAAAAGACAGAACTAAGATCTCGGTAAATGTTAAGAAGAGGTAAATTTTAGTATAAAGAGGGACTTTCCAACAGTAATGGTCGTGCAAAATTGTGTAGGCTTCTCTGAGAAACAGACATCTGCTCCTTGTGCCTGGGGTTATTTACTTAGTTGGAGACTTTGCCAGGATATTTTAGAAGGCATTCAAGCATCTCTTGGGGTTCTTAGACTATATGAATTCTAAGTTTACCCTCCAACCTTAGCTGCTCTTAATACATTTGTTCAAAGAAGAGCTTTCTTCAAAGATTTTGCTATTGGGAGTGTTCTCTGGAAGATAGCTTCAAATATTCTCAGCTCAGGACATTAAATCACGTGGGCTAAAAATGCTCTAGAAGCATATACAGATTCACAGATTCACGTCTTAAAAACACACACACACACGCACACACACACACACACACACACACAGGAAGCTCTCTCCCAGGGGACAGAACCTATTAGGACACCGTGGGATATAATTTAGGAGCTTCTATGGGTGCCCATGTCCACCAGCAACCATTCCTTGAAGAGCTAAACCAAGGCCACAGAACTCGTAACTAATCCTTGAATCTTGAAGGAACCATTCTGCTTTTACTCACAGCTACTGCTATGAGTCCCATAAAACATCACCTTGGTTATGAGACCAGAATCTATATATAAAGACTGAAAACACAGCCTAAACAGGCGTAAAATCCAAATCGTTTCCATGCCACTGTAGCAAGTATCAAAAAAAAAAATAGCCGCACTCTTTTATAATACAGATTTGTGGAATGAAGAAAACTCTGCTATTATTAATGGTATCCTTTCAGAAAGGACACATTTATAAATGAATGGTTCTGTAATAATCCAATGGCACCTTCATTAATCTCCCCAATGGACTCTGTAACACATCTGATGAGAAATGTGTTTACTCCTTCAGGATTAAAAATAGAAAAATACAATAGGACAAGTTCATTGGCAGGTTCAGGTGGCCACTTAGTTTATAATAGAATCAGGAAATGAAAATGCCCTGTGGTTCAGTAAAAAACTCCACTAGAACCCATTTTTAGCTAACACAAGCAAAGCATGTTAGTGAGCTTCCTCAGTTGTCAGCATTAAAAAAAAAAAAAATTAACTGTATACCTCCTTTCAATCGGCTAAATATTTATTCAAATCTTCAGCTTGTTATTTCTTCATTAACAAGGTTTCCCCTGCTGCTCAGCAGAATATGTGAGGAACTTTGCAAATGTCAGAAGCACTCAAGTTGAATCAACCAGGGGAAGTGATAAAAAGGTTCATAATCAAGTGGAACTACAATAGTGGCACATTTCAAGCTGGGAAATAATAGATCAATACACAAGGCTCTTTCCTATGGGATAATACTGCTATTTGTTCTCATTTTGTGATTTGTTTTTTCTCATCAAATCACAAGTACAATGCATTTCTCTGTTAACCTTCAATTTGTAAATGATCATTTGCCTTCTAATCCTCAGAACACCACAACAGAGAAAAGAGGGTGTAATTTTGAAAGGAAAGCTGAGTCTTAGGAACAAAGGAGAGCAAAATAACATAAGCAAAGCATTTGAGGGAAAAAATAGTGCTTTAGGAGCTCCTGGTTAGTGTGTGACTATCTCCTTCGAACAGGTAAATCAAGCCTAACGATGCAGAGTTTGTGAAACATGGACAAATATAACAAAAGTCCTCAGAGAAAAAATAATTTTTGAGCTTCAGTTTAATCTGGCATTAGGAAAGTCTTAACATGTTCCTTTGCTTGTCTTGAAAAAAATGTTTCTTACCTTGAAGTTGCAGATGTTTTACATTTAATTTTGTGGTTTGGTAAGGATCTTGGTTTGTGAGAGCTCTCCTTTTATTGGTCTAACACAAAGTCTTATCAATGATCTTTTTTACATAATTGCATGTTAGTTTCAGCACCATTGTCCAATAGTCTTGAAACTAGTTTCCTTACATTATTTCATATATATATTACAATCTAACAGCTCCCAATTATAAAATAACCTGGTTCATAAACATAAACCATAGATAATTCTATGAAGATTGCTATTTCTTCACAAAAGATATTGATACGATATCAAAACATGTTTCCAAAATCACAAAGAAGAAAAAGTTTCAATGTGTAGGTAAATAAACGAACCCACAAAAATTTTACGATGCACATCTTCCTAGGTTCCAAAAACTCTGAACATTTTCCTCTTTCCAAATATAAACAGACTTTTCTATACTAGAAAGCTGTCATTTGAAAAATAAGTATGGGACCTACCGTGGAAAGGAGTAAGAGGCTGGTCACCCAAGTGTTCTTCATTGCCAACTGATGATAGTGATTATTACGTGAGAATTTCAACTTTTTATATGAAAGCTGAAACATGGAAATGCTCAGTGGTGAAGGGCCTGGAAAACCCAAAACTCACCACATCACTGTTTTAGCAGGACTTTCAAGTCTTTAAATCCAGGAAGAAGAAGAGAGAGTCAGCAGCAGGGCACAGGTGAAGGTTACCTTTTCATCCCCAGGGCGCATGTTCATCCACAGCCCCCGTGGGCGTTACCTGCACCCAGACCTCGGGTGCTTGCCCTGCTCCTCTGGGAGAGGTTAGCTCTATCCCAAAGGGCAAACTTGGTAGAAGATGGATATAAAATGAGGGCAAGTTTTGTTTGTTTTTGTTTGGAATTGAAGTATAGTTGACTTCCTCTATTATATTAGTTTCACGTGTAAACACAGTAATTCAGTATTTTTATTGTTTATATTCCATATAAAGTTCAAACGCTGCCATCCGAAGACCGTGTCTGCAGGGTAGGACACACCAGCTCAAACGTCCCAGGCTAAGGTGACTGTTGAGAGGTTGTAATACAGATTGGTGAGGGGGGCGCCGGGAGGGGTGAAGGGGGAGGCTGGGTAAGGAGGGCGGGAATGGCTTATTTAATGAGAAGAAAAGGAAAAGGGTAATTCAAGAAGCAGAGTTTAGTTACTCCTCTATATCATAGGGATTGATTTTGCATATTAAATAAAATATTAACATCACTTATGAACAAAACAATTGCAAAGTCATCTTAGGACAAGGTCTGTGTATGAGGTTTTCAGGGTCTGTAGGTAAAATGAGACAATGCTTGGTTTAACCTCATTCTTTCCTTTACATTCAAACTCTCCTCAATTCCACAGGAAAGATCACCAGGTGTGCAGTTTTTGCCCAATGTTTCCTGAGGAGAGCAATGATGCTTTCCTGGACTCCAGCAACCAGAGAGATCTGCCTTCATGCGATGTTGTGAGAGGCTTTATAGAATAAGCTGGTTTGGGGAGTCCCTGGTGGCGCAGTGGTTGAGATTCCACCTGCCGATGCAGGGGATACGGGTTTGTTCCCCGGTCTGGGAAAATCCCACATGCCGCGGAGCGGCTGGGCCCGTGAGCCATGGCCGCTGGGCCTGCGCATCCGAAGCCTGTGCTCCGCAACGGGAGAGGCCACAGCAGTGAGAGGCCTGCGTACCGCAAAAAAAAAAAAAAAAATACGCTGGTTTCCTTTGTCAAAGGAGTTTTCTCTCAAGCTGGCTGAGAGTTTATTTTTTACTTTATATGAAAATTCTACAGAGAGCCTGATGGCACAGAATGGAGTCCAGAAATCATTTGTAATACTCAACTGCAACATGGATTTTATTTTATGCCTCTTTCTAAATAAATCTTTTCTAAATATATTTTTGAGGACTGATGGCACATAAAAGAGAGCTATTAAGGAGAACCATGGGGTGTCCGTGATGGGAACGGCTGATTATCCCTGACAGCCTCCAACTCTGGAATGCGTGGAAAGGCAAACCACAAATGTTTCAGTGAGACTAGCATGAAGATAAATTTTATGCCACATTGCCCTTCTCCCTTTTTTCTCATCATTCCTCACCCCAAAATGGTACGTCTGCTAGAGAGGTGTTCTTGGAAGCTTGCTTATGTCATCTGAAGGCGTGTAAAGCTTTCTAATTGGAACGGGCTGTATTTATTTATAGCCTCCTTTGCATTGCGTTATGAAGTATTATTCTGTAGTAGGATGCTCTGGGGGGGGGGAAGCGCCATGCCTTCCAGACACTGAATTTCAGGGAGGTCCTCAGCAAAACCCCGAAGCAAATGTGAATCTTATCCTTCCTTCAGATTTCTGTCTGTGACCTTGCACCCAGATTCCATGAATAGAACATTGTCCTCCCAGGGCAGAGGCTCAATAACTGGGCATTTTCTGGGTCCCTGAATTTGTACAATGAGATATCAACTCCAATCTGTGAGCACAATGCTCCAGTGACTGCCAGGAATGGCTGCAATATTGATGCCTTTCAATGACAATCGCATCATTCACCCAGCAGTGCTCAATAAAATGATACTGTAGTTAACAAGTTTTATAACACGAAGTTACTTTAAAACATGGTACTAATCAGAGGGAAGCCTGTTTATGCATGTTACCACCACATTTAATTGTCAATAAATAAACAAAGATTTGCTTCACCTACCGTCATGTATATCAAGCAAGTCATTAATCTAAACTAATGAAGCTTAAGATATATGACACCGTTTTTATGGAGCGCCTTCCTAATGATATGTTTGCTTTTCATTTCAATGCCAAGAGCCCATTATCAAGAAAGCCGCACATTATGGTCCAAACGCGTTGAAATCTGAAGCACGATTCTTTGTTCGGGGCTCGCAACAAGCAGCGCCTGCACATATGTAGTCATGTACTCTGCGGTGAAAAGCATGACTTAGAAACAAACAGAGGGAGCTGGGGAATCATCTGATGTTCCTACTCACTTGTGGGTCCCCCACTCCCACCGCCCCCCCTTGGAGTTTTAAGCTCACCTGGAAAGAAAAAGGAAACCCAATCCAGCCTAATTCAAGCACACATCCATTTTGAAAAACGTGCGTGAATAGCTATCACAAACATAATGAGTCCTAATCACTAAAGAACGCCCTGAATCTCCGAAGAGCACAAACCCAGGATGCCACGCTGCCAACAGATAGCTACCGGATAATAGGAACACGCATCCTACAATTATTTCAGTGTTCAACTTCATCCTAGAGCTTTGATGGTTTCCAAAGATGAAGTAATTATTTCTTATTCCACTTCTAGTTTGGAGGAGAATCTCGTGGATGAATGAACACCTATCAAACCATGACACATTCAAGATAGTTGACTCTCTGGGCTGGTGCCATCAAGAGACTGTTGCAGGTTCCAAGGACCCAATGAAAGCCTCTGTCATGTCGCACTTTGCTTTACCTAAATCTGGAGAAATATGCCTTAAATGGGACCAGATTATACGAGGACACAATATATCTGTGTGCAGGACAGGACAAAGGACTATCATGCCTGGCCGGGGGTCTTGACTGTCATGTTCCTCAATGTACTTACAGTACCTTCCACAGTCCCTGGCCCATGGTGGGTACTTGGTGAATATTTATTTGCTAAGACTATGAAAGCAACGGTGATATAAAGAACGAAAGGATTTTTTTTAAAAAACTTTCCTGGAAACACTTTTTTCTCCTCGCCCATCCCATTCTCTCTTCCTTTAATAAAAACAAAAACGCCTCCACTGTCAAGAGCTTTCTCTTCTCTGTCTTCAGGGTCAGGCCTGAAGGGCCTTTATGAAGTCGTATGTCCCGGCCATCTTCAATTTTCTACTTGCTCAAACCAAAGCAAAATTCAATTCATTCCTTCAAGAGAAGCTCCCAGAGCACCAAGAGCCCAATGGGCATGTGGGCCCTCGCGGAACTCAGACACACACGTGGAGAATGACGAGGCTTTGTCAGCAGCTTTTTAGAGCTGTGCAAACACAGGTGCACAGAGGAGGGGGCTCCTGAGTGGAGGGTTCAGGGGCGGCTCCCAGGACACAGGCCCCAAGAGCTGAGCTCTGGAGCCTTAGGCTTGCTACTCTGGGCCTTGAGCTTTCTCCAGTAAGTGCATCTTCGCCTCTTTCTTTTTCAGGGGGGCAGGATGGGAATAAAGCACAGCCTCTGTACTGTGGCTCATGCTACCTTCAGGTTCCAAGGAGATTAGTACATGGACCTGGTGGGCACCTGCCGAGACCTTCTAAATACCGCTTTCACCATGAAGACTGCTTAGTCCCAGGACCAGACACCATCTCTCTCCTGAGAGTTCCCAACACACTGTGCGTTTTCCTAAGTCATGGCCCCAAGTTAGCTCCTGTCGAGCTTTTTGACTTCTTTGGCTGATCGCTAAATGTGTGTTTCCAGGGGACAGACTGTACATCTCACTATGCTCTGGAACAAAAACAGTAGCTGATGTTTATGAAGAGGTCCCAAGGTGACAGACCTTCTGCTCAGTGCTTGAGATGGTTTATATTACTTGATCGTCTTCATAATCTACGAAGAGGCTTTCATCACTCTCTCATTTTTCAAATGGATCACTGAAGGTCTGCAGGGCTGAGAACTTGGCCCATGTTTGCTTGGCTGGTGGCAGCAGATTCTGAGCACAGAGCCATCCTCCTACCCACGGCTCAATTCCAGCGCTTTGTGGTGCCTGTTACATGTAGACACGACTGTCTTCATAGCAGCGTTCAAGTTCCTTGAAGTTACAAAATGCGTGATATTAATTCTAGCACTTAGCAGAGCAGTTCTAAAGCTGACCCCCAGATTTGTTCCACCTCTTTCTGTGTAACTCTAGGTGGGTCTCGGAATCTCTCTTATGCCTCAAGGATTTCCTTATCTGTTAAATAATAATAACTATTACTATTATTATTATTATACTAGTATTATATAATAGCATCTATCTAACATAGTGTGAGGATTAAATGAGTTGGTGCATGCAAAGTGCTTAGAACGTAAACTAATATGGCATAACAAAGATTAACTAGTTTTTGTCAACACTTATTCAATTCCCCAATTATTACTCAAGTTGCCTACATTTCCATGCGTCATATATGTATGTGTCTGTGTGTGTGTATGAAACTAGATAAATAAAGTGCTTTTTTTTTTTTTTTTTTTTTTTTGGGGAAGGGGACCGTGTCCCCTGCATCGGCAGGCGGACTCTCAACCACTGCGCCACAGGGAAGCCCTACAGACTTTTTTTTAATGATGGAAGTGGTCCAGAAAAGAGGGAAAAATTTATGATGCAGAAGAGACAGGGGAGAATTACTGGAGCAAAATCCCTGAGTAGAGAAAAGGGCTAGGATCTTTTATACTAATGGGAGGATTGGCTTAAAATAAAACATGGCTATGTCATCCCTAGCATCAGTCAAGAAGTCTATTAGCTGGGTAAATGTGCTGCTGGGTTATCCATAAACAATATGTAATAAACTTGTGTTTAACATTTTTTCATAAATGATATAAGATGAATCCTTTTGTCACTTTTTTTGATCCTAACCTGAAGTTTGGGGAATTCGTGCACATTGACTCACTACAGACCTGGTTTGTTCAATTTATACTCACTGTACTGTGCTACCGTGTGCTGTACCCGATGTGCAAATCTATGCACTGGTCCATGGCATAAACAGACGCCAATGTATTATATAACACCCTACTGACAGAACAATGAGCTATTATAATCAATGCAGCAATGTGCATTTCCCCTTCTATAACACATAGGCAATAGTTCTCTCAAGTATATAAGTAAAATTGCATTGCAAGGCTATACCATATATATGCACGGCTCAAACTCTATTAGATATTGACAAACTGCTACTAAAATGTAAACTGGAGCACCATTTTATACATCAAATAATTATAAATTATGTAAGTGTCCCGAAACAACAAAATTAAAGTTTTACACACTCATAGGATATAATATCATGTAACCATTATAAATGTTTTTAGATAACAGTTAATTAGGAGAAATGCTTATTTCATAACTTCCCATTTAAAAGGCAAAAAAAGGAAGGAACACCCTAATTTATACTATGAAAAGACTGATTTTTTAATGTGCCGCTGCATAGAAAAATGACTGAAAGGAAATATTGTCCATATTTTAACAGTGATTTTTTTCTGGATGATGAGATAATGTGTAGAAATTTTTTTTCTTATATTTACTTTTCTGGGTATTCTAAATTTTCTTCACAAACTTGTATTCCTTTGAGTAAAAACTAAAATATTTGCATTGTAATTAAAACAACTTGACCATAAACATTGAATTATTTTCTTAAAAAATACAAACTAAGGTCTATGATAAGGAAAGCTTCTATAAAAGTTATTTTTGAAAAGTTTCATTCGTTTCATCACCCGCTTGCTTCCACTGCCTTAGAGCACCGACCACCGTACTAAGTGACTAGCACACAGCCTGTCAGCCTCACAATTTTAGAGTATTAGTATCATCCACATTTTACCTAAGAATAAAAAATGCAGTTTTCTCTTCCAGGATATAAACACCATCTACCTCAGGCCACACTTGTTCAACTGCTAAGTCTTTCTGTAGCAACTGATTCCCTACCATGTCCAAACATTCAGGTAACAAAACTCATGTCACCCTGGTAAACACTCCAGTGCTTCACTAGAAAATGGAAGCTGGTCAAAATACAGTTGATTCAAGTGGACTTTGTGAAATTCCTGGATGCTAATGCTGCCCCATCTGACCTTGTCAGGGCTCTTTTCTTCAGAATCGAAGTAATGGGATTTTTATTCTGTCCTCGAGAACAAAATAACACCTAAATATGAAATGATACCAGGGAATAGGTATATTTCAGCTGTTTGAATATCTCTATTCAGAAGTATTCTACCCTTTAGTTTCTTATGGAAATGTTGTATCAATTCTCCATCTACAAAAACAGAAAAAAATAGTACTACTGGTATCTCAATTCTATCTTTGATACATAGAATTTAAACTATTTTTAAAATCATCTTTACTTTGGCAATTTTCTCCCTTCACCTTTATTTCCCAACTTCCATGAGATAATCAAAAGAAACCTCCCTATTTGTATGGAAACATTAACATACAATCTTGAAGTAAACAAGAAGGTCACAAAATCTATTTCCATTAGTGCAAGAAACAAAGCAGGTCTTTCAGCCTAGAAATGTCAGGCACCATTACTTTCTGTATGGTATGAAAATGCTACATCTATTGATGTCAAACATAGCAATATGTCTACCTACATATGAACATTGATGATCGTGGGATGCTTCAACAGACTCCTGGCAAGCCACAGATAGAAACTGTTTTCATAAATGGGCAGCATAAAAACCAGTGCAAGATGGACTTTTTGCAACAAAAGTCATCTAAACTGACTTTTAAAAATTTACCAGTAAGCTTGCATTTATCATTAGAATATTTTGCAAAGAACCTGTGGTAAGTGGATGATTACTTAGTTTCAGTAACGGCAAATTGCATCATTATGGGTTTCATTGCAGGTGTGTGTGTGTGCGTGTGTGTGTGTGTGTGCGTGTGTGTGGGTGTGTTATAATATATATTTTATGTTTCTACATGACAACAGATATATGTAGCACAATAAAAGTGCCCAGATACAAGACTAAATCCTTGTTGGTTACCATAGCAGGAATTCTCTTTAAAAAGGTAAAACTATATAGAATGAGTACTAGCAATATAAAAATATACACCAAAAAATTTAAAGGTCATATTTTCAGTTGTCTTCCATACAGCCTGTTGGTAATTTCAGCTTCCGCCTGAAACATCCATTACATATGCAGCATATTAGCTGCAGCTGAATGAAAGACAAACATAAATAAGGTATTTTAAAGCATCACTAATAAACACAAATAAGCAATTTAAGTACTGAACTCAACCTCAGAGGTAAACTTATCTTTGGGTTTTCCAAGATTTCTAAATGAGTATGAACAATACTGTCCAGCCTCTGTGCAATCAGAGATACAATGTAATCTTTTCTCAACCACGCAGATCCCAGGCCTTGGTCTTTCCGAATCTCAGCCAGAACAATAGTGCCAGCTCCAACTCCAAAGTTGGGTGTCTAGGAGAGCTAGTTCAAGTTCAGGACTCTCACTCTGCTTTTTGTCTCTCCTGGCAATTCGGTATCTCCTATGGAGGCCTACCTCTTCCACACAGGACTTCCTACACTGCTCTTCCACGTGGCTTCCTAGAACTCCCGGCCTCCAAGAAGGATTACCACTCTTTTATTAGCTCTAATTTTTTTGAAAAATAGGGGAAGACTGATTTGGGTCATATATGCCTATTCCCAAACCAATGCCTATAGCTGTGGGATTAGGAACCACAGTTGTCCAAACCTGCCTACTCCTCACCCAGCCACTGTGGCTGGGAAGAAGAGGTTCTGTAAAAAGCTGGCAGCATCCACTAAATCTCATTGTAAAGAATTTGGGGAGGTGACTTTCCTAACGAGAGGGTGAGTGCTCTTATCAGAGGCTGGGAAGGGTGCTGGCACCTAACAACATATTTCACTAGACAAATACATCCCTGCCAACTTCAACTCATCCAAAGACATGTTCTTACCCTATGCCGAATTACATTTCCTTCCGATTAGTCAGGCTTTTAAGAAGGTAAAAAGATTGGAAAATATCTAAAATTCATTGAACACAAATTAGCCTTGCCTAGGCAACTTTATAGGACCAGTTTTCATGGAGTCCAATTTAAACTGAGTCAGATCATGATTATTTGGTCTAGAAAAATATAAATCTCGTATCTGCCCTGACCCTCAATCTTATTTACTTCAATTTTCTTCTTTTTCAATCTATTTCAACAAATCTCATTCTCACAGTTACTTTGAAAATGTAAAAATTATAGATGCATTAGATACTCTATATGATGTTTCAGAGACATTACTAATAAATGTGTCTATTTTGAAAAAGTAAACTGTCTGTGATTTCAGGGATGTTTACTCCCATTTGTTGCAAACACATTTGATGAATATAATTGCCACCATGACCATAAGTCTTAATCATAAAATGATTGTTTATAGCTGTGAAATTCATCCTCTCAAACTGAATTGTAGATTTTTCATTTTAAATATACTCTGCACTGAAAAATTTTGCAACATGGTCGTGACCAAAAAGTCAATAGGTCTTATTGTTTTTCAGGTGAGGAAGATGGTGAGATAAAAATAAGTGGAATCTTAAAAAAAAAAAAAAAGGGCTCTGATGACCCTAGGGGCAGGACAGGAATAAAGACATAGAGAATGGACTTGAGGACACGGGGAGGGGGAAGGGTAAGCTGGGACGAAGTGAGAGAGCGGCATGGACATATATACAATACCAAATGTAAAATAGATAGCTAGTGGGAAGCAGCCGCATAGCACAGGGAGATCAGCTCCGTGCTTTGTGTCCACCTAGAGGGGTGGGATAGGGAGGGTGGGAGGGAGACACAAGAGGGAGGGGATATGGGGATATATGTATACACATAGCTGATTCACTGTGTAATACAGCAGAAACTAACACACCACTGTAAAGCAATTATACTCCAATAAAGATGTTTAAAAAAAAAAGGGAGAGAGAAAGAAATATAGTATTGATGGACACCTTGCTAAGTAAAAGACTAAATTTGGTTCCTGTTTAGAAGCTTAAACAGTCGTCAACCAGCAAGACTCAGAACTAGCAAGTATTGGTTAAACACCTTCCTAAAACAAATAAAAGGAAAAATAAGAAAGTCACATTTTATTTTGCAGCTGGTTTTCTTGTTTGCTCACTGCATCAAGGGAGTTTTTTAAATTATGGTTTTGAATAGCAAGTGCTCATTTGCACACATCTCTAACCTTAATCTTCTGATTTTCTCATTTTCTCAGAGACGAGTCGAGCTAGCTGGGAACATCTGTGAACACAGGAGTGGAAACCTCACTTTCAACATCACAGGCCAGCTTTCCTCCCATTACAACCATATCTCAGGATCAAGGTCATGTGGGAAACCCAGCAGGTGTGACTCTTCCTCTCTGATCAACTCTTTGTTTTTCTATTTTTATGCTCTCTGAAACACTGTGTAACTAACTTTCCTAATGGTTCTAAAGCTACTAAGTAAATATATTTAATGAACTCCTATCCATGTTAATAGAGAGGAAATATGATGACTATCAGATTTGTTCCTAAGATGCGTACCGACGCTAAAAGGTTATTGGCAAGAGTATCAGTCTGCGGCATTACAGATGCTAAGCCCGTTTTGACCACCCCTCCAACCTCTTAAAGGAATGACAGCGACGGAGGAGCAGCAAGCTGCTGCCGGCATCCCTGAGAAGTCCAGAGTCATCTCTTACACTGTGTAAAGGCCATGACACAGTGGGACCATGGTCCCAACCCTACATGCTCCTGCTGAAAGTGCAAGCAGATAAGATCAAACCAAATCTTGGGTCAACCAGCAAACATTTCTTGAATACCTGCCATGTGCCAGAACTGATCTAGGCATTTTCAAGGAAATTGTTGCAAAACCCTCCTACAGCCTTCCATCTCATTCAAAGTGAATGCCAAACTCCTCACAGGGACCTAGAAGGGCCCCCGGGATCTTTCCTCCACTTCACCCCACTCCAGCTACAATGATGTCCTTCCTATTTGTCCCACACGCCTTGAGTGATTCCACCTTAGAACCCTGGCACACATGGTTCCCTCCCCTTGGAAAGCTCTTACCCCAGATATGTACATGGCTTGGCCCTGCCTTTCTTCCTTCTGGTCTTTGCCCAGCTATAACTTCAGTGACATCTTCCCTACCATATTTCCAAATTTGCAGCACCCTATGTATGTGCTATAAATTTAGAAATTCCTAATCCTTTTCTCCACTATATTTTCTTCCTTAGTTCTTGTCAATCTCTTACATTATATTGATATATATTCTACCCATTATTGTCTGTCTCTATCATTAGACAATAGCTTTAGGCAACTAGAGAATTGGGGGGGTTTTGTTCACTGCCAAGCTCCCAAAAGAGTGCCTTGCAGATAACAGTCACTCAATAATTTTTTTTTTTTTCTTCGATACGCGGGCCTCTCACTGTTGTGGCCTCTCCCGTTGCGGAGCACAAGCTCCGGACGCACAGGCTCAGCGGCCATGGCTCACGGGCCCAGCTGCTCCGCAGCATGTGGGATCTTCCCGGACCGGGACACGAACCCGCGTCCCCTGCATCGGCAGGCAGACTCTCAACCACTGCACCACCAGGGAAGCCCAATAAATATTTCTGAATTAACCAAAAGGTTCCAGAATCTGTAAATGGAAGAGCCTCTTGTTATCTCCAGATTTCTAGTCTAGGACTCATTCCTCTCTGGCACGGCTACCTGGGAGGTATATACAACCCAAAGTCAAGGTGGGGTGGGGTGAAGACAAATGTTGGAAATGGACATAGGGATGGGTATCCACATCCTAAGGAGTAGGTGGGCCCTGGGGGATACACATCATGTGACAAGATGGATGCACGCGGCTCCCGCACTTAGACTCAGATCCTGTGCTTATTGGCAAGTGGCTGAAAAACGTTTAGGGTTGCTATCTTATAAATTAAAAATAATTTTAGGGCTCCCCTGGTGGCGCAGTGGTTGAGAGTCCGCCTGCCGATGCAGGGCACACGGGTTCGTGCCCCGGTCGGGAAGATCCCACATGCCGCGGAGCGGCTGGGCCCGTGAGCCATGGCCGCTGAGCCTGCGCGTCCGGAGCCTGTGCTCCGCAACGGGAGAGGCCACAACGTGAGTGGCCCGTGTACCACAAAAATAATAATAATAATAATTTTAAACTATAAATATGCCCTTCTCTGATTAGTAAGTAACAACTTACAATCTAGGATTGCCCCCATGGAAAAGAAACTGCTTGCTTCTCATCTACCTTGTGTAGTAGGAACTCCACTATGGAATGAAATGAACGCTTGCTTGAGTGACATACTGGTTGCATTAGAATTCTTGTGTTTTCCTGGCACATTACTCTTCTTTGAGTTTCATACCAACCGAATAATTCCATTGGCAGGATGGGGGAGAGAGAAAGCTGAAATGAATAAAATATTAATCTCACATAGGTGTCAGGTTTCTAAATTTAATATTGTTTCCTAGATCCTACACAACAGATTCACGCAGACGCTAATCAGGTTTTTATCACACTCTTACTGTGTAGTTAATTTTCACAGAGAAGCGCTCCATTCGAACAGGTGGGCCAGACTTTTTTAGTAAAGCAAGGTTATTTGGTTTAACAGAACCAACTTGCTTTTTTCTGGCCCCTAAATAGTACTTCCCCCTGGTTTATATTTTTCAGGATTAATATGTCAAGACACTTTTGCTTGAAAGTGGCAGAAACCCAATCAACCCAGCTTGAGCAAAAGAGGAATTTATTGGCAGACATGTAGCAATGAAAAGATCAAAGTATAGGGAGGGCTTAGGAACAACAGAAAGAGAAATGTATACCCTCCAAGGCTCTCCATCTCCTGTCTGTGCTGCTCTCCACCTGGATACATTGTTCTCTCTGGCCTGCTTCTTCCATGTATAGAAAATATAGCCCCCAGCTGCTTCTAGTCCCTGACATCTCACAGCCTTGTCACCATCTGGGTACTCTGTCTTTCCCCTGTTTATGTTTGCAAAACTTCCAGGGGAGGATCCTGACTGGTCTGGTTTGAAAGCCCACTCCTGGATTTCCATCATCTGCGGCCATATTAGAGTCAGTAATGAAATGGCCTCACCATTCAGACTCCGCGACTGGGGCGTGTAAAGGAGTATTTCCTACAGGAAGGGGTAGTGCCGTTGCCTCAGACCTCAGAGGAAAGAGGAGGGGCAGGGAAGCTGGCTGGGTGACAAAACAATTCACGTCACCCCCACAGGCCTACCTTTCCAAGTCCCATCATGCACTATGGTAATCTTGTATATTTAGTGTATTTCCTACAATACACTAAACTACGTTTCCATTAAAGTACCAGAAAAAGGTTTCATCAGAGGCTAGGGTACAGCCCAAAGCCATCCATAAACTGAGTTCCCTTGAAGATCCTCAACAGTGGTATTTAAATATGTCAATTTTACTTTGAGCTCTTTTAGTCCATTTTTGCCAACCCTTAGCACAAGTTAACTAGAATGTGGTATCAATACACATGACTGGGTCTAAACTTCTTACTGAAACAAGCTTTTACGTAACTATTCCACTGGGATGTTTATATCCATGTATTCACTCATGCTCTGTGCTTCTCCGTATACACTAAAACAGACACAGCAGGTCTCCTGATGCCTCACCTTGCAAGATGCCAGTATCTCTGGGTCATGTATCCACTCCTCTGGTGTACCTGTGAGAGGCAGATAGTCACCACTGTTGATAATCATGACATCTCTGGAATGTCACAGGCTTCTAGAGATTGGCCACTGCCTTAGCATCATTTTCCTTTATGACTTAAGTGGACAATATTTGATCCAGGAAAATTGAGGAGACATGCGAAGTTGTATTTATCTTTCGCCAGAAAAAAGTCACAAAGTAAATTACATTCACATATACTTACACACACACACACACACACACACACACACACCCCCCTACCTCTCTCTGTGCTTCACAGTAACTACATTAAGGAATTTCAGATCAGCTTAGAAGAAAATTACTCTTTCTAAACAGAAGCTTTAAGAACTTTATTTTCAGATTTTAAAAAAAAGTCTCTGAGCATGCCCAGCTTCTGATAAAGCATTCTATGCAATGACATGGTTCACCTTACCCCAGTATATATGAGAAAAATCAGACTCCAACAATAGCTACAGATTTATAGAAGGTGGTATAACTCACCAACTGAAAAACTGCACTTGCTGTGCTACAAATGACTACTCTTCAGAATACAGTAACTTTCCAAACAATAGCTACAGAACAAAGCAAGGAAAATTCCATCTGTTAATCAATACCCGAGGAACACATTCCGTTTCCATCTTAACCACAGAAATTCCTCTCTTCAGAGGAGACAGACACAGCCACAGTCATCGGTGAACACAACATTATTCACCAGTATTCACTGTTTGTCTCTCATTAACCTCCAGATGTGACACATTTGCTAGGAACAGTACAAAAGAAAGTCTTACACAGTTCCCACACCATGGGCTTACAATAAAAAAGAAACAGTGAAGAGATACTCAGTGAGACACACACACACACACACACACACACACAAAGAGGTAAAAAATGGAAAAGGGAGATGAGAACTTCAAAAAGGAAATTTAAACCATGGAGGAAAGGGTCATTAAAATTTGAATTCCTATTTGGGGTTAAATTACCATCAAATATTAGAAAGCAGCTCAAATATTCAGGAAATATAATATTGCAGCGAATCAAAAAAAGGGAGGAAAAATAAAAGGAACTGTAAATCCCTTCAGGTCAGAGGCAATGGTTTACCCCTCTTTTTATTCTCCACAGTCCCTAACAGAGGGTAGGAACACAAAATACATACATCAGCACCTCCAAACTCCAATCAGAAATCTGTCTGACACTGAACGATTAGCATCACTAGATAGAATAAGTAAAATACCACTGAAAAGATGAGTCTGCTTTACATGGCACTGTACTGCACAGTTTCAAAGATACCCCTTTTAAGTCCCACCACAACCCTGTAACTCACAATATATCTCCCAGAGAAGAAAACTGAAGAGAAGGAACTTTACTCAGATCACAATGAATAAGAAAACTTAGGAATGGAACCAAGGAGACCGTTCACTGTCTCTTTCAGAATTAATCAACAGATATCCATTTAGCATTTATAGCATAGAAATCAAAGAAATGTAATAAGTACTAACCACCTTCTAATGCTGAATCCTTGACAATATCATCAAACTGACCTGAGGATAAGGTAAGTAGAGATGTTTGCTCACCATAGTACAACAGAACACTACTGGGGCAAAGTGTAACCAGCATGTTGGAAGGGACAGGAAAATCAGGACATGTATGAGGTTTGGGGATCTAGTTTAAGACTGATATTTCAGTGTGAGGGCTTGGCGGGAATTATGTAAAGATCACAATATAATAGTTTAGTTTCGCTGGACAAAGCAAGGAGAGCACGTTGGTGCACACGCAGAAGAGTCTTGGGGAGTCAACAGTCATTTGATGCTATTTATTCAAGAATTGAACAACGGGATGTTCACTTAAATGAAGTTTTCAGGAATAGATTCACAGACATAGAAAACAAACTTATGGTTACCAAAAGGAAAGGGGGTAGGGGATATATTAGGAGTTTGGGATTAACAGATACACACGACTATACATAAAATAGGTAACCAACAAGGACCTACTGTATAGCACAGGTAACTAAATTCAATATCTTTCAATAATCTATGATGGAAAAGAGTCTGAAAAAGAATAGAATACATATGTAAATATATGTATAACTGAATCACTTTGTCATACACCTGATATTAACACAACATTGTAAATCAACTATACTTCAATGAAATAAAAATAAATGGAGTTTTCCACAAAGTTCCTGATGTGAACAATGAAATTATTTTATCTCCCTGGACAAGAGTTTTCTAGAATAGTAAAGTCATGTTGACAAAAACAATAGAATAATAAAGTTAAGTTAGTGAGACAGGCAAATAGTACTATCATGTTAATATAGGTGGCAAGCTGTGTGAGTATGGATGGTTTTGATTCTTACCACCAAAGTAGTATTATACATATAGTGGAAAGAATTCTTTGGAGTCATCCAGGCTTAGGTTTGGAAAAAGCTTTCCCCATACTGGCTTCCACTTAGCTGTGGACTAAGCCAAGTTATGTAACCTCTTTGAATACCACCACACCATGTAATCTTATTTAAGATGCTTTGTAGAAAAATGCAATTCATCACAGCCTAGGAAAGGAAGAAAACAACAAAAACCAGGAGTATTTTGAGACAAAGATGGAATACAAAAGTAGATCTAATTGCATACTTTGGTGAAAAGCATGATAAAGGAAAACATCTTTATCAATAGCTAAAAATCTCCAAAATACCCGTACCTTTAATTTTTGTTCCCATTGAGTATCATTTTTAATGAAATGGGATGAAAAATAATCCTTTACCTATGATCAAAATGAAGGGTAAGGCAATCCCTCACAATCTGTTGATAAACAATTTCTGCCCTGCTTAGCAAGATTAACATTTTAATTCAAACATTGGAATTAATTACAATAATAAGTACCACTTAAGTTCTATTAGTGTACTGATCTTCTAAACTGTTGAAATGTCAGCTAGCCCCAGGCATTAAAAAATATTCACTCACTCCATGCTTTAAAATGGTGATTGAGCTAACACCAAATTCCCTTATTCGTAAGTACGGATTTTCTTATTGCTCTAAATGTAGAAAATACACGGCAGATCAAATACAAATGCCATGATTACCAACTGAAACATGAGACACTTAGAAATATAAAATGACCAAGTGAATGAAAAGTGTGCAAGGAAATAAAGACTTTTTTTTATGTTAAAACATTTATGTTTTGAGTGACAAAAACAATGTAAAGAAAAATATAAGGAAGCTAGTTATTTGATCATTGAAATGGTATAACTTCACACACACACACACACAAATTGAACACAAAAAAAAATCCTGCCTTACTTTGGCAAAGGGAGAAAAAGCAATAAATAAAACAGTTTTGCACCGTGCAGCAGCCTATCACCAAATCTGAATCAGAAAGCAATTGGGAATAGGAACTTTAGAAAATTAAGCTCTATTACCTCTGAGAAAACTAAAAGGTTAGACACAGAGACTCACTGGATTGACTTTGGCAAAACTCACATACTTTGTCATGACAATAAAGTTATTAAAACTGAAGCTGAAATTGGAATTGAAATAGTGCAGACACCAAGAACCAGAAAAACATTACAGAAACTAAGGAGCCAAAATTTTCCCTAGAGGAGGTAGAATTGAAAGTCATTGCTGTAATGAAACATGAAGAGACTATATTTGGGGATATGTCAAAGAAATTTTTATTTAAAAAAAAAGTCTTAAAGACTGTTTAGAAGAATAAAAATATCAATTTACTGGAAAGAGATATTCCCTGGATAACCAGAACATGTTTTTCAGGTCAATCAAGTGTTGATTAGGCTTAAAGCGTAAGAGGTGAACATGTAATTACCAATCTGAGTAAAGTGTTTTAAAAATTAAGTCAAACCAAATTTCAAGGGAACTGAGGGTGTTAATTCACTTCACATACTGTTTAAAAGAAAATACAATCATTTTCTCCCCCTGGAATTAGTTTCGTTCAGGGCCAGCTCTATGGTAGCACTGCTGCTGCCCATCCGTGTGATCTGGGCCAAAGAAAAAACGAAATCCACCTGGCAAACTATAGCCCTACTATCTGCCATCACTTTACTCTCTCCTTCTCTTTGGCTCACAATTATTCTCCTGAGGTTTACTGAATAAACTCAATCACTTTATGGTTTTGGGAGGACATCTGAGATCATCTCAGGTATGTAACTCCAGCCAAAGAGTTGACTGTGGAAACTGAGGAATGTTGAAAGTAAGATCAGTTATCTCTGTGTAGTTGCTCTCATCTGCAGTGATTAAAAATCTGAGCATTTTATGCCTTGGGACATGATGCTAACCCCCAATACTCTAGCAATCTCTCCTCTTGAAGATGACTGTCACGCTCTTTCCTCTCTCTTCAAATCCCCAACACAGAACATGCTTCAGAGCATTTCCAGATGTTTTAATTGGCTGTGGTCAAGTTCTCTCTAATGCAATGAAAAGTACTTTTCTACCCAGACTTTTCTATCCAGGCCAATTTATGAAGGCAATTTGACTACCATCATTGTGTCATCAGACAATGGCAATGTGTCACCGTCCCTCTGGAGAAAGCAGTTTGCAAGAACTCTGTCACTGTTACTTAGAAAGTAGAGTCTTCACAGTGGTTTTTACAAAGGTACCACTCTACTAGGCTTACCTAGAAATGGTGTGAAGGTCTAACTCATCACTGGCTAACAGCCAGAAACACAGTGGTAGTCAAATAGAGATCTCAGACATCGCTATAAACACACCCTGACAACTCTGGTCACGTCTTAGGATATCATCATAGTACATTTACTTCAGCATAAGAATCATGAGCATTGGCTGTAGTAAATTAAATCTGTGGCATCAAATTGTAAGGACTCCTATATCAGATAAATCTCTAAATCTTTAAGAGCAAAGTAAGGATTATTTAAAATTGCCGTTTCTTTGGCAGATTTTCTAAATTAAACACAGGTGCAAGGATATAATATATATGTATACATTTATACAGATATATACATATATATACATATGAAATCAAAAATATGTCAAGAGAAACTCTTTTCTTGGCAATTGAACATTAAAAATTTATTCTGAAAATTATATCCGTAGAAAGTAAAATTGTGTCCGATGCAGACAGCATAAGTGAAATCTTGTGAACTGCTTTCTAAATTGTACACATAGAAAAATGAAGCAGACAGGCATGGGATTATTTCCTAGCAAGCTAAATGTACAAGCATCAGGAATAAATGAGGATAGGAACAGAAATATAGCACATAAATACATACAATAAAGCCGTACAAAAAAGTAGCTTTAGGTAAACCAAATTACATGGTAATAAAATTGAATTCTGGGGCTTCCCTGGTGGCGCAGTGGTTGAGAGTCCACCTGCCGATGCAGGAGACACGGGTTCGTACCCCGGTCCGGGAGGATCCCACATGCCGCGGAGCGGCTGGGCATGTGAGCCATGGCCGCTGACCCTGCGTGTCCGGGGCCTGTGCTCCGCAATGGGAGAGGCCACGGCAGTGAGAGGCCCGCGTACCACATAAAAAAAAAAAAAAAAAATTGAATTCTACTGTTAAGAAAAAGTTCTCTCCTAAATTGGCAGCAATAAATTCAAGGAGAAGCAGAAGAAACTCCAAGCGGAGTTACCTAATGTCAGATCTTTGACAAATGTAAGTGATTCAGTTAAAAATATTTAATATTTATTGACTAGCCCCAATTTTAGGTATTTGGGAAGACAAAATAGATACCATTTTAAAATGCAGGCTCCCGACCCTCAAGGCGTTATCCACATGGAAATACTTAAAAATCTCTGTATCAGGAGAGGGAATTGGCATTACTTTTTTTTTTTTTTTTGCAATACGCGGGCCCCTCACTGTTGTGGCCTCTCCCGTTGCTGAGCACAGGCTCCG
>NW_020173037.1:7108473-7137489 GCF_003031525.2 Neophocaena asiaeorientalis asiaeorientalis
TTTTTTTTTTTTTTTTGCAATACGCGGGCCTCTCACTGTTGTGGCCTCTCCCGTTGCTGAGCACAGGTTCCGGACGCGCAGGCTCAGCGGCCATGGCTCACAGGCCCAGACTCTCTGCGGCATGTGGGATCTTCCCGGACCAGGGCACGAACCCACATCCCCTGCATCGGCAGGCGGACTCTCAACCACTGCGCCACCAGGGAAGCCCGGCTTTACTTACTTTCACCTTTATTTCTAACTTATTCTCAAGCTATTCTTTTCTCCCATATTGAAAAGAAATTTCTAGGAAAAAACCTACTGATGATGTTAGCAGGTCAGCATTCCAAAGATATACCTCACCTTTAACACTTTTTATAATGCACAGTATACTGGAATATACTCAATACTCAAACCAGTATTTCTGACGATACCATTTGAGAAATTGTAGTATTAAGTCTCCAGGAGTTGGCCTGGTGTCATAGACATCACCCATGTGAGTGTTATGACAGTAGTGTCAAATTTTTCAATGCACTTAACACTCCACAAAGCCGATCACATATCTTTTCCTTAGAAATGTAAGCAACTAATATGCACTAAGTTGCTTCTTTACCCTGAGATTAAGGAACCTTCTCTTTTTTAATTGCAAGTTTGGGGATTCTACTTATTCTTTGGTATTCTCTCCATTAGGTTGCAAGTCAGCGAAAAGTATAAAACTTAAAAGCAAGAACAGCCAAGTTGGCACTGTGAAAGCAAGAGCCACTCACTCTGCTGCTTGATAGAAGCAGGATATTAATACAGAGCTGTCTACACAACTATCGCTGTGAAAGCAACCAATCCGAAGAAAAAGATAAACTCAGAGAAAACTTCCAATTGCTGTTCTCATTCATATCCACTAGGGTGAAGATCCATTAGGTAAATGGACCATTGTTTTTCTCTGTCTCCAGAAATAGCCTCCTGGGAGCCAAAAGAGAATGAGAGACCCATGGAGCAGCTGATGAGTTGTACGGCTCATAGCAAGTGCCACCTCAGGCCAGACGGTGAATTCTCAGGCTTCTTGGATGAGTTTCGCAGAGCAGGGAACCAAGAGCAACAAATGAGAGCAACTTTGGAGACTGAGAAGGACCCAGAGGCTAGAATACTGAGCCTTAGCCCAACACTAAAGGGATGCCGGACCAATAGCCAATTCAGATGGGAGGCAATTCATCCGACCAAGATGCTAACCAATGAGTAAACAACACGTTCCAGTCATTCTGTAATAGACTGATAAGCACCCATGAGAGAATTTACACCTTTATGAGAAGCAATGAAGGAACTCTTTCTGTAAGCAAACAGGAGATGTTGCAAGCCATACTACGACAGCAATAGCAAGAGAAAAACAACGTGTAACCAGATCAAATGCAATAATGTATGAAAGCATTTATTACAGAGTCACCTAGAACCTAGTATATAATTAGCAAATGTGGTTATCTGTTTCCACAGCAAGATGAAGAATAAAATTGAGAGTTGACATGAGCGGAAGGACAGTATTTCAACCCCTAGTTTTCTGCCATTACTGTTCTATCCATTTAAGTCTTGCTTTTAAAACAAAATCCTAGAAGAAATATATGCTTTCCTCTTGACTCTTTCACAGCTCCTTTGCATCAGATAAAAAACCCATTGCCAAGCATGATGAAGTCCTAGAAAATAAGCCAGTCCCAGACAGATCCTACCGAAGCTGACACAAACCAGGTGAGACTCTGGATTATAGTGGATGTAACATGATGACCATTCAATTGCTCACTCATTCATTTATTCAACGGCACACCTTTATTGCATACTCATGGCTGGCTAGTGGAATCTGAAAAGTAGGAACATGAGGCACATAATGAGATAATATATGTTAAAATCCTTTGAAATGTACAAAATGCCATAGAAATGACACAGTTGATGATGATGATGCAATCATAGCCTACTGGGGAAAAGGCAACATAGTCTCTTTAAATAAAGGAAAATCAGGTCTGTCTATTAAGTATAGAAAAGGGATCATTTATTCTCATAACTTATTTAGATTTTGAATAGCTAGTGAAGAGATTCTGTAGAAAGTCAATTTTTCAGATTCAAATCAGTCAACATAAGATGATGAGAAATGCTTTGTTTGAGTGAGAAACAGGTAAAAAGAAAAACATAGTTCTTGGTATAGAGAAGCATTAATTAGAATAATCTTATTTAGCAATTTTATAAATCACTCAGAAGATTTCAGAGTGAAGTCTTTCTGTTTGCAGACAACTCTCAACTTCCAGACAACTAAATAACAAGTCTGGCATGAATTAGATCTTGTGAGGCTGTAGCATGAAAATAGGCAAATAAGTTCAATTATTAGAAAGGAAAGGGGGTGTATAAGGAGAAAATCATGGAACAATAGTTTTGAGAGGATGAGTTCCAGTGAAAAAACAGAAAAGAACCTATAGTGACGTTATTGTCTTTGCCCATTTGTGCATGAACTTGGTCTTGGGTGTTCAGACTGTTCTTCCTTCAGTTGAGTTATGTACATCGTTGTTTTGACAGGTGTTGTCAAGATGTTTTAAAATGTTTCCAGTTAGCCATCAAAATGAAAGGTTATTGTGAACACAGAAAGATGTGAAAACAAAGGAAGACTTCTGGGTTGGATATTAGTGGAGCAAATACGTCCAGTCGGAGGAATGACTACAAATGCATGTTTTCTGTGAAAGCAACAACAAGAAGCATTTTGCAACATAAGAAAGGAAGATGCTCACAAATGGCTAATGCTGGGATAAGTTTTGTTACTGAGGAAGTGCAAAAAGCTGGCTGATCACTGTGACTAAGGGCAGCAAACATTACCCAATCCCTTCAAACACAAGAAAGAAGTTTTAATGTAAATATAGGCGGAGGAGGCCTAATTTTGCATTCTCCAGAGTTATTAATAAGACACCCAGTCTTCTTTTAATTGCCAGCTCTTTTCCTCTTGGGAAAAAAATGATGTTTCTTATAATCAATAGAATATTAGATCTAGTAAAATGCAGTCTGTGAATATTTGGGGGACACATGTGAAAAGTGTCACAAATGTGCAGGGAGAAGGCCAAGGCAGGTGGGCAGAGGCTGCAGGGGGTGAACCAGCAGAGGTCGAAACACATATCCAGCCAGGCAGGGCCACGTGGGAGTTTGGTGGCTGTTCTAATCGCGATGGGAAGCCCTGAAATGTTTCCAGTGGAAATGGGGGTTAGGGTGGAGGTAGAGGGAACGGGCTTAACTTGTCCAAGCTCACTCTGGCTGCAGTGTGGAGAAATGGGCCCAGTGGGCCCAAGTAAATGGAGGACCGAAGTCAGTCACAGTGCCCCGAGCCAACGATGGGAGAGCTATGACTTGGGAGGTGAGCCAAGAAGTAGATCCTGTCAGGAGATACGTAAAAGTATTTTAATAAGTATGTGTAATCGAGTTTTCTAAACCTCTGTCTTGACCCAGTTGTGAGGTCCTGACCAGAGGCTGGTCGGTTCTCCTTCTTGAGCATCTGGGTACGTCCACATCTTCAACCTCCTCCCTTATCTGGCCCTCATACTCCAGGCCATGAGTACCCTACCCTGATTACCCCCAGGCAGGTACAGAAGACTACAGGCAGCCCCCATGTTCCTGAGTCCGCTGAAATCATTCAAACTAGCCAGTCCCAAGCCTGCTGACCCAGCCTCGCCTATTTCTTGCTGTGGAAGCCACAGTAAAGACTCTTCCCCCCATTTTCCCCTCGCTCCCTGTGCTCCGTTCCCCCAGGGAACGCTGAGCATAACAAACCGTAACACTTTCTGGTGTCCTCTCTCTCCAGGTGTACCTGGACCTCACCATACCTCACTCACGGTAACATGGTTAAAACAGGACAGCCCTGTTAAATCCAAAAGGTAAACTGGAATTTAAGCAAGTCTCAGTTGGTCAAAATATTAGGTGATAGGGGAAAAGGAGAGCAGAAATCCAAACGTGGCTCAAGCACTTAGTGACTCAGAGACCAAACTCATCGAAAACTCATAAGGAGAGAACCAAAAACACAGTTACAGTGTCCTTTCCTACCAAATTTGCAGACAAGTAACAGAATTACTTGATCTGATTCTTGCTTCATTTTATTTCTCCTGTCCATCAACTGGCAGAGATGCTAAAGAACAATGAACAATTACATGTTCAAAGAGCAAGCAGAGAGGCAAAGAGGAGGAATAAAAGGCCTGTTTAATCTTAAAATTAGATAAGTAATATTTGAATAACTGTGCTTTCACTAGAATAATAGTGTAGCTCCTGTCCATAACGGCCCTTGATAAAAGTTTGCTTGAGTGAATAAAAGAACAGACAGGATTCTTTAATTGCAAATAGTCATTAAATTAATATTAATTATAGGATGGAAAGTTCATATAAAATATATTACATTCAAGAAAGTAAGACACGTCCCTCTGACATGTGTTCGTTAAGATTCCTAGAGTTGTGTTCACAGTTTAACCCAACTGTCTTTATAGATCTGCATATCTACATATTCATATTTGAATAATTTTGCACATATTCAGTTTAGGATGTATTTATTCAGCCTGATCACACTGCAAAGTCTGAGGTATTCGATGAGTATAATAAACCCAACGACGGCCCATGGAGGATAAAGCCCGTATTTCTAAATCTGATTGCAATTCTGAGATATTCTGGTTAGTTCAAAAGAGTTACTTCTGTTGAAAGGGATCCAACTGAGGATTAAGATATTATGACATATGCACTCTTAACAGATAAAAGCAAGAAGAAAGACACCGGCACTAAATAAGAATGTCAGGATGAATTACACACCATTCTTTAGGATAGAATTTGGTCTTACCTGTGGGGAATCAGCTCTAATGTACAAGGCAAAAGAGGTATAATTTAAGATTCTAAACTAGTGTTTCCGTACCTAAAAGAAAATAAATTCAAAAATGAAGATCCTCTTGCACTGAAAGGAACTCAAAAATGGCAAAATTATTCACATTTCTTTTCATAACTGGTACCTATAGGGTTTGGGCAGGAGGCACTCATGACCTAGCCACGTCTAATTATATTGTCTACTTTTAACTTCATCATGAAAGTTAAGATTACACGCTCCTGTTGGCTGATATCACAGGTGCCCATCTTTGGTTAGTTCAGTTGAATAGAACGTGCTGCTAATAAGGGCCACGTGGTGAAATCTATTCTTATTCTTTTTTTTTTTTTTTTGCTTTTCTGCCCATTTTTTTTTAATTTTTATTTTATATTGGAGTCTAGTTAATTTACAATGTTGTGCTAGTTTCAGGTGTACAGCAAAGTGATTCAGTTATACACATACGTATATCTATTCTTTTTCAGATTCTTTTCCCATGTAGGTTATTACAGTATATTGAGTAGAGTTCCCTGTGCTATACAAGTAGGTCCTTGTGGATTATCTATTTTATATATAGTACTGTGTATATGTTAATCCCAAACCCCAGAATCTATTCTTCTTAAGCCATTTAGCTTTGCTTTGTCCTTGTCACGGACTATAGCCATCCCATGAAGTCATGTCTCTGGCCATAAGCTAGACTGGCTAAACAGTGTGGATAACAATTATCCCAACCAAATTATAAAGCAGCTTAGAGATTATTCCTACCGATAACAGTGGCATCATCTAACATGTGAAAGACAGCGTAACATCGCCATCCATGCCCCAGCCCCCAAGGACACTTTTCAGAAGGTAAATCTGATCAGTCTCTGCTTTATCCCTCTGAGAGATTTCCCACTGCTCTTCAGATGACGGAGATGAGGTAACCACAGTCCTCAACCCACACATGCTTGCACATTCTGCTCCTTGGACTCATGTTCTGCAATTTCTTCCTGAGTCCATTTGAGCCACATATGCTCCTTCCCTTCCCACCCTAATGGTCCACCTCAGCCACACTGGTCTCTCCATGCTCTGTAAACACACAAAACCCCACTCCATCTTCCAACGTACCTACTTACAGGTCAAAGCATTGTGTGACTAGAGGTTTAACGTTAGTTTCCTGGAGTAGCCTGTAACCCCATGAGAATAGGGACAAGGTCAATATCTGTCTCTGCTGCACGTCCAGGACTAAATATAATGGAACTACCGTGATTTAATAGATATTTAATAAATATTCGTTGAATGACAGAACAACAGTTTCTTATGAATAAGCATCATTACTGAAGTCTTGTTCCTCTGTGAGGCATGTCTTCGTGGGTGGCCTTTCAGGGTACCACTTTCAACATGCAGCAAAGCCAGAAAGACTCTCCTATCAGAATGCTGCCCCGCTTTCTCCAGCCCAGCGTCTCAACACTCTCCTCTTACTGGTCTATATATTCATCATTCACTCCCCAGAAACACAAACTTTTTCTCACCATCTACCTGTAATTCCCTTCTCTCAGCTTCACTGCCACTCCACTTTCTTCACCTGGATATTTTTTACTTATTCTTCAGGCTTCATATGAAATGTCCCCTCCTTCAGGGAAGCCTTCTTAAACAACTCATGGCCACGTTTAGCTGCTTCTGTACCTTGCTGTATGTACACTTGTTTTTATCACTCATCAAATATTGTGTACTTGAGTTTATTACCAAGTATAATTTTAGCTACTTGAGAGCTGGGAACATACCTTTTTTTTCCCCATAGCAGTGCGTGGTAACCTTTCAATAATATGTAAATAGCTATTAATAAAAATTTTTTAAACATATTGCAAGTTTGTTCTCATAGCCTATTATACTAAAATATTAAATACTAAAATATTCCTGTAACACAGCATAAAATTTAAATCACTGAATAAAACTGGGTCTATTTTCTAGTGGTGTTTGGTTCTATGTGTGAAGAAATAACATAAAGACACTATATAGACATTAACACAAGCAATCACACTCAGTCAGGCTCACTGAGACCCAGCAGGTGTCAAGCTCGTCGGTCAGTGGCTGTCAATAATCAAAATTGTATTTCAGTTGGTAAAGATCTAAATGGTTTCTTTCATGTCTGCAAAAATCATAGTAGAAATCCAAGCATGCCACACAAACTGACACACGCCAATAGATAAAATACCCAAGTCAATTCTCAAATGATATTTTTTCATTTTCCTTATTAAATATACATAGGAACGATCTGAAGAAACATTTTTCATAGTTTTACAATAAAACCTAAAGAGCAAAGCTCGTATCTCTGATTATTAGGCCAATTAAAAATGTCTGTGTACAACAAAAGTTAAGGTTATCAGCAAAAACGTTAGTCCATTCCAGAGAATGTTATTTATTTTTCCAAAATGCATGGATTTTAGATGGGTCTATGAAAAAGTTTTGCTACAACAGCTCAAGCGCATTACTAATAAAAACTGGATTGTAGTTATCCTGGGAGATGTGTGGTGAGTGGCGTTTTCATCCTGAAGATCTCCTGGGTCATTCGGGTTAAAGCCTTTAGCATAAGAGGTTTCAACATTGACAGGACAAGGGAGTATGTTGTAGGGAGTACAAATGGCAGCTCAGGCCCCGCTAACGGAAAAGTCATCCTATTTCCCTTGCTTAAAATTGTCCCTGTCGGGCTTCCCTAGTGGCGCAGTGGTTGAGAGTCCACCTGCCGATGCAAGGGACACGGGTTCGTGCCCCGGTCCCGGAAGATCCCACATGCCGCGGAGCGGCAATGTCCCCATTATTTCTGTCCTTCCTGACACTTATTAAACTAGGAAGTAAGAAACTTCATAACAAGTCAACAAAATTATAAGCAATAATGTCTAAATAGTGTCTGAATGTGATGTATGTTAACTAAATCTACTGTGATAATCGCTTCACATTATATACATATATCAAATCATTATGTTGTACACCTCAAATTTACACAATATTATGTCAATTATCTCTCAATAAAATTAGAAAAAATAGAGGGCTTCCGGAAAGATGGTGGAAGAGTAAGACGCGGAGATCACTTTCCTCCCCACAGATACACCAGAAATACATCTACACGTGGAACAACTCCTACAGAACACCTACTGAACGCTGGCAGAAGACCGCAGACCTCCCAAAAGGCAAAAAAAACCCCACGTACCTGGGTAGGGCAAAAGAAAAAAGAATAAACAGAGACAAAAGGATAGGTACGGGACCTGCACCAGTGGCAGGGAGCTATGAAAGAGGAAAGGGTTCCACACACTAGAAGCTCCTGCGCGGGCGCAGACTGTGGGTGGCGGAGTGGGGGAGCTTCGGAGCCGCGGAGGAGAGCACAGCAACAGGGGTGCGAACGGCAAAGCAGGGAAATTCCCGCACAGAGCATCAGGGCCGACCGGCACTCACCAGGCCGAGAGGCTTGTCTGCTCACTTACCGGGGCGGACGGAACTGGGAGCTGAGGCTCGGGTTTCAGTCGGAGCGCAGGGAGAGGACTGGCGTTGGCGGCATGAACACAGCCTGCAGGCGGTTAGTGTGCCACGGCTGGCCGGGAGGGAGTCCGGGGGAAAGTCTGGAGCTGCCAAAGAGGCAAGAGACTTTTTCTTCCCTCTGTTTCCTGGTGCGCGAGGAGAGGGGATTGAGAGCGCTGCTTAAAGGAGCTCCAGAGACGGGCGCGAGCCGCGGCTAAAAGCACGGACGCCAGAGACGGGCATGAGACGCTAAGGCTGCTGCTGCCGCCACCAAGAAGCCTGTGTGCGGGCACAGGTCACTCTCCACACCCCGCTTCCGGGGAGCCTGTGCAGCCCGCCACTGCCAGGGTCCCGGGATCCAGGGACAACTCTCCCGGAAGAACGCACTGCGCGCCTCACGCTCGTGCAACGTCGCGCCGGCCTCTGCCGCCGCAGGCCCACCCCGCACTCCGGGCCCCTCCCTCTCCCCGGCCTGAGCGAGCCAGAGCTCCCGAAGCAGCGGCTCCTTTAACCCCGTCCTGTCTGAGCGAAGAACAGACGCCCTCAGGCATCCTAAACGCAGAGGCGGGGCCAGATCCAAAGCTGAGCCCCTCGGAGCTGTGAGAACAAAGAGAAAGGAAAATCTCTCCCAGCTGAGCCTCAGAAGCAGCGGATTAAAGCTCCACAATCAACGTGACGTACCTTCATCTGTGGAATACATAAATAGACAACGAATCATCCCAAATTAAGAAGGTGGGGGCTTCCCTGGTGGCGCAGTGGTTGAGAGTCCGCCTGCCGATGCAGGGTACGCGGGTTTGTGACCCGGTCCCGGAGGATTCCACATGCCGCGGAGCGGCTGTGCCCGTGAGCCATGGCCACTAAGCCTGCGCGTCCGGAGCCTGTGCTCAGCAACGGGAGAGGCCACAGCAGTGAGAGGCCCGCATACTGCAAAAAAAAACAAAACAAAACAAGGTGGACTTTGAGAGCAAGATTTATGATTTTTTCCTTTTTTCCTCTTTTTGTGAGTGGGTATGTGTATGCTTCTGTGTGAGATTTTGTCTGTATAGCTTTTCTTCCACCATTTGTCCTAGGGTTCTAATCCGTCCTTTTTTTTTTAATTTTTTTTCTTTTTCTCTTAATAATTATTTTTTATTTTAATAACTTTATTATAGTTTATCTTATTTTATTTTACTTTATCTTCTTTCTTTCTTTTTTTCCTTCCTTCCCTCCTTCCTTCCTCCCTCCCTCCTTTCTTTCTTTCTTTACTTTGTGACCGCCTGGAGGGGTGGGATAGGGAGGGTGGGAAGAAGGGAGACACGAGAGGGAAGAGATATGGGAAAATATGTATAACTGATTCGCTTTGTTATAAAGCAGAAACTAACACACCATTGTAAAGCAATTATACTCCAATAAAGATGTAAAAAAAAAAATTAGAAGAAATAAAGTACTGCAAATAGGAATAAAGGGGTTAAAAACTAATACATTTAAAGTAGAATATAATACACGGATAGTTCTTAAAAATAATACAATATTTTTCAAATAGTGAAACCAAATTTACAGTGCTTAAAGACATAGAAAACAAGCTTATGGTTACTAAAGGAGAAAGTTGGAGGGGGCTTGGGACTAGTGAGAAATTAGGAGTTTGGGACTGGCCGATGCAAGCAAATGAGTATAAAATAGATAAACAGGGCTTCCCTGGTGACGCAGTGGTTGAGAGTCCGCCAGCCGATGCAGGGGACACGGGTTCGTGTCCCGGTCCGGGAAGATCCCACATGCCGCAGAGCGGCTGGGCCCGTGAGCCATGGCCGCTGAGCCTGTGCATCCGGAGCCTGTGCTCCGCAACGGGAGAGGCCACAGCAGTGAGAGGCCCGCGTACCGAAAAAAAAAAAAAAAGGATAAACAACAAGGTCCTACCGTATAGCACAGGGACCTATATTCAATATCTTGTAATAAACTATAATGGAAAAGAATATGAAAAAGAATATATATATGTATAACTGAATCAGTTTGCTGTATACCTGAAATTAACACAATATTGTATATCAACTATACTTCAATTAAAATTTTTTAATTAAAAATTTAAAGTACTTATACATGTAAAAAAACGATTAATAGATTTAAAAATAAGTAGCGTCAAATAAGAAAATAAATGGCAGACACGGTTAGCTGCCAGGACCAGCATCCCTTCTCCTTTTACCACTTAGACACAGAGCCCTAATTTTCACTGGGCACATTGTCCATCCAGAAGGTAAGACTATACTCACCAGTCCACCTGGCAGCCAGGTGCAACCAAGCAGTCATGTTCTGATCAAGATGTGTAAGCACCAGAGCTGGATAGGACTTCCGGAGGGCTGCTTGAAATATTTAAGCTGCTGGGAGAGCCCCTTTTCAATCTTCTCATCTTATTCCTTTTCCAGGCTGGAGCTGCAGCTGCCATCCTGGACCATGAGTTGACCAGGAATGTGGAAAACACACATTAGGACCTGCATCAGAAAGTCTGGACCCTGGTCATTGATAGCAATGGTTACCCTGCCAGCCTTCAAGTGCTGTCTGTGGACATCTTTTATGCAGAGGGAGAAGTTAAGTAAGCGTCTATCTTCTTTCAGCCACAGTTATGTGAGATTTCCTGTTTTCTTTCCTTGAACATAAAATCCTAACTAAAACAGATAGAAAGCTCAGAGAAACTGTAATCAGTAAAAATTAAAACTGAAAATGAGCAAAAGTCTAAAACTATTAAAACAATAGTATGTGCTAACATGATAAAGGTTAAAAGCCAGTAAGATGCAGAAAATAATAAAGACAGAGCAAACTATAATGTACGAAAATGGTTGAATGTGAAGTAAAATGCTAAACAAACAAGACAAAATTTAACAAAAGACAATAGTTTAAGACAAATGTGCTGAGTAAACAGGATTGAAGCCAACCTAGATATCCTACAAGTATCACATTTCTCCTGCCAAGATTCCTTTAAAAGGGTCTCTGTTAATTGAAGTTCCCATAATCTCAAAGCAAGGCTTGTGACTGGTGACTAGGCATAGTTTTATTTTCCCTTCAGAGCAAAGTCACCCCACCATCTAAGAGGGTGTGATCATAAGTACAATTGCTCCAACCAGGAATATATGAGTATAAAAATCTCACATCTCTAACTACCAGCCACGGTGCAAGGATTAGGGAAGACATCCAGGCACATATTGGAAATCAATTTCACATTTTCTTTCATGGATGATGACGTTAGTAGCTGTAATGTTTTAACATAATAAATAATACCTGTTAATTTAAGAAACTCAAAATCCAATTTATCCTTTATTTGGAAGCAAAATAATACATTTCATAAAGAATAGCATAGTCTTTTTCTAGACCTAGTTTGTTGTGCAACTTGGGGTTTAAGAAAATTCAGCCTTTGGTGTGACTTTTCTTTCAACTTTGAAGTCTACAGACTCCAAGGTTTTAGACAAAATTGCCTTTTCATGGGGATAAGAAATTGATGGATTCTAAACCGAGCCTGAGCTGGCAGTGCTCAGAAAGGACTGGTGAATACATCTGAGGGTAGAGTGCTCACAGCCCAGACTGTCCAGCTCCCTTCCCCCAGCCCCATGGGATGTGATGGGCAACATTTTCCAAAAATTCAGGCTCTATTAAAATACGTGATTTTTCTTCTCTAAGTGCCTCAGACATGGAATACAAAGAACAAATATACCACTAAATTCAGCCGATAAGCCTATTTCAAATCAAGATGACTATTTGTAGAAAAATACACAATAATTTCTGTATAATGACTCTCTTATTTAAGATTATCATAACGATTTTCCCAACAGTTCATCATTAAACGTGCACACCCACACCAAGAGTTGAAAAATGTAACAGTGTGTGAACAGAAGATTTCTTAACCGCCTTCTAACCTCTTAATTCAACCTTTAACTTACACAATGTTAATGATGCTGAAGGCTAATTATTTCTGAAGAGGGAAAATAAAGCCATAAAATAAATATACCACTGTTGGTTTAAGCTGCTTAAAGCCTTAACCTAGTGTCTTTAGCTCCCACTCTCGCTGACTTTCTCCTCTGCATCTCTCTGCTGCCACCTCCTCCCACCCTGCCTTATCCAGGCCCCCTGGCTGGTGACGCCCCCGGGCTAGGGCCCATCTTTTCCCATAGACTCAAACCATAGTGGCATGAGCTAATGGTGCTTTTCATGTTGCAGAGGACGCAGCCAGGTGGCCTTCAGGTAGGACTGGAATAGGAAAGACAGGGTAAGGGGAATCCCACAGCACAAACAGGGGGCAGCAGGAAGTGACAGAGAATGACTAGAAACTATGTGAATCGGAAGTCAAAGTAGTATCATCCCCAAGATCAATGGGAAGATAAATGGAGCTGATCCAAATGAAATGCTCAATATCCGGCAACTGCATTTCCGCCTTTGAATCTAGATCGATGTGTGCATGTCGGGTGGTGCAGGTGCCCGCGCGCGCCTAGCATGTTTAGGGAGTGATCTATTCTAAATAACTAACTTTCCCAAATAACTTAACTTTTACCTCTTGTAGCAGCAAAATTTTTGTGTGTGAACCACATACAATTAGGCCTTTTTAAAAATGCATTACACTTTGTTGCCTTTTTAAACAAAGCGCCTTGAATACAACCTCATCTTTTCTGAGGATGTGGGGTAATCGCTATTAATATGCCTGAGGCTGACCCTACAGTATGAATATCACTGTGCAGCCGTCGAGCCTGCAAACGTACAAGCTGCCCGGCTGCCCTGCCTCTTCTGTCTCCCTGGTCTCCCATCTCCTTGGCTCTGCTCTTACTTTGGCCTGACAGCTGCTCCCCTACTCCGTAATTACGTAACTGAACCTACATCCCTGGTTCTGAAGGTGATTCTTTGTCTGATACAAAAAAACGAACAAGGTGATTTTGACAGATTTTCTCACTGTTGCTCAGCTTTTTGTCTTACCTCTGGGATCACTGCTGTGTTTAAGAGACTCAGAGCTGATGAAACTCCCACGGGCCCGGGTCAGTCTGTCCATAAACTGTGCTAGCTCTACTGTATGATCCACCAAGAGTTTGGTGTTCATTTAGGAGAATAAAAGTAGCCTTTTGTCTCAAAATATTTTTTCCTGTGGCCTAAAAATTCCATCCTTATGGACCCTCATTTGGGTTAACAAATGATCTTGTATCAGGTTCTTAGTTCCAAGGACTGCCCACCATCTGAACATGACGTTCTATAAAGGAAAGAAGACAGGACAGTTGAATTCCGGTGGAAGGGAGAACTGGAAGAAAGGACAGACTAAGAGGGAGGATCTGATTGCAAGCCTTTAGGATCAAGGGTGAGGCTGGCAAGCACTGAGCCTCTGGGAGAAAGGTCAACAAGAGGGTAACAGGCAAGGAAGAATCCGTGAGGTTACCTCTCCCAGTCTCCACCCACGGGATGGGGTTAGTCCTGGTTGGGTGGGGCACACACAGGGAGGGGCTGGCAGAGGAAGCCAACCACACCTCACACAGAGGCTCTGAAATATACACAGAGAGACTCTGTTGTGAAAAACAGGTAAATGTGTCCAAAATGGGTTAAAAAAAATGATGGGGCTGCTTAAGCCTATGCCTGTGTTACCCCAGATGCACCAGCGACGGGCACAATAAGAACTTAATCGCTGCAAACATCACTAGTAGTTCTCTTTAGAACAAATGATTGCTTCATTTCAACCATGGTTTCTTATTTTAAAAATCCAATTCACTCACGATATATAAACTCATATTTTTGGCCTTGTAAACAGTTCTCCTGGTACGTGTTGGGGGAGTTAGCAGCAGCAAGAACCTACCTTCAATATTTTGATTAGTTCCGCTTGGCTTGTGCAAAATTGCAGACATTAAATAGAGCAACGCCTTGACAGTGACTTAGCAATTATTCTGCCATCATGTTGGCCCCCCAGACCCGCAGATTTTACCAAATAACTGTTTTAAAGAGATCATCGTTGGATCTTACCAATTTTATTCCCAATAAATGTTGTGAAGGCACTGCTATGAATATACCTCTTAAAACATTGCATGACTAGAATCCACAAGCAATGTAATTGTTCTTAGGCTCTCCGAGTAGAAATTTTCCCCCAAAGATCACACTAACTCAGGCAGACATGAAACAAAATCACTCTAGACTGAAAATCGGGGATTTATCAAAAATAAGCACAGATATGGGAATAAGCCTGTTAGAAGCAGAATAAAATCTGACATGCAAGTGGAATGAAGATAACATTAGAGATAGGAGAGAAAGCCTGTCCTCATAAAATTCTACATTGTTTCTTACCATTTCATAGTCTCTTAATGAAGAACATGCAGACTAATTGAGTGTTTCAGTTATCAATTGCTGAGTAACAAACCTCCCCAAAACTTAGCATCTTAAAATGATTAATGGTGACTGATCTAGATTCTGCAGGTGGCCTGTGTTTCTTCTGTTCCGTGTGATGCAGCCTGGCATTGGACATGGACTGGAAGGTCCAAGAAGTCTGGGACCTCCTCCACACGGTGTCTGTCCCTCCATGGCCTCTTCAAGTGGCCTCTCTCTCCAGCAGGATAGCCTGAGCTTCCTTACAGCATGGCAGCTGGGGTCCTGAAGCACAGAAGCAGGAGTTTCTAGACCTTCAAAGGGCTGCATCCAGAACGGCACAGCACCACTCCTGCCGCAATATGGAACATCCAGGTTAGAATGCAGACTAATTAACAAGTCCCCCCAACATGCCTTACACAACTTCCTTGTAGCATCCTAGAAAGCAGACACATAGGAAGGAAGGATGTACAATAACACCGAAAGCCAAAGGCAAGCAATGAGCTTACCTCAGAGTGAGGAGAGGACTGCAGATGGTCAGTGGGGGAGATGAAACATGCCATCAATGGCTGATGCACATTCTACCTCCTGAGTCAAGATAATGAGACAGGGAAATGAGAGATAACAATTCCCATCTCTGATACAGGGGCATGAAAGCTGCGTTAACCTAGAAACAATAAGTACAGAAACAAAAGAGAGAGAGAAATCTAGTGAAGTGGCATATTAAAATAATAAGAATTAAAGACTTCTCCTTTGTTTTCGACTTTCTCTGTGCCAAAGTTTTATGATGCACCAAGCACATGATATGTGGAAACAGATTATGGATCATGGGATGAATACATATTACTCTGGATGGCACTCAAGGTCAGCAGGCTGGGTGAGGGGAGGCTGCTCTGGCCCATGGAAGACACTCCCCCTGAATGTGCAGGCACCGCAAAGCATCCCGGGAAGGCCTTCCAACCTGACGTGAGAGGAGCGGGGCTTGAGGCCGATCGTCTCGTTTTGAAGGACACACGAACTGAGGCTGAGGACTTGAGCTGCAGTAGAAGGGAGTAACATTAGAGACCCTAGTAAGGCAGAATCCACAGGACTCAGGGTGCCTGTAGGAGCAGGTGGGTTGCTGTAAGGGTTAATGATTATCACCCTCATCGTAACAACAATGGCAGCTAACACTAAGTATTGTCTCTGTAGCCCCATTTCACAGATGAGGAAATAGAGGCGCAGAGAGATTAAATAACAAAATGATGGTTAAAGGAGACTTCCCTGGCCGTCCAGTGGTTAAGACTCTACCCTTCCAATGCAGGGGGTGCGGGTTGGGGAACTAAAATCCCACATGCTGCAGGGCACAGCCAAAAAAATTTAAAAATTTTTAAACAAATAAAAATTGTTCAATAAAAAAAATGATGGTTACATAGTGTAAAAGGCAGAGCCGGATTTTGAACCCAGGTAGTCCAGAATCCGCTTTCTTAAGTACCTCATGACCTTGTATGTATTGTTTTGACCTGTGGCGTATACTCCAGCCCCAGGAATTATGATGCTGGCTTCCATTCACATCAGGTGTTGTCATGCCCCTGGTACTTTGGATGTGCTTTTCTTTTTCTAGAATGATCTCACTGCCAGGTCAGCCTCACCCATCCTTCAGGGCAGCTGCATGTTTTCCCCTCTCTTCTGCAACCTTCTGAGCTTTAAACAAAGGCTTCCTCCTCCCTCTACACACCTCTGTTGTGGCAGTTACCAAACTGTTTTGCAACTATGTAGGAGAATGGGGTTTTTGTTGTTTAGTGCTGAAATATCTTAGCTTTTTGAAAAGTAAACAAGGGCTTCCCTGGTGGCGCAATGGTTAAGAATCTGCCTGTCGAGTTTCCCTGGTGGCGCAGTGGTTGGGAGTCCGCCTGCCGGTGCCGGGGACATGGGTTCGTGCCCCGGTCCAGGAAAATCCCACATGCCGCGGAGCTGCTGAGCCCGTGAGCCATGGCCGCTGAGCCTGCGCATCCGGAGCCTGTGCTCCGCAACGGGAGAGGCCACAGCAGTGAGAGGCCACAGCAGTGAGAGGCCCGCGTACGGCAAAAAAAAGAAAAGAATCTGCCTGCCAATGTAGGGGACACGGGTTCGAGCCCTCGTCCGGGAAGATCGCACATGCCGCGGAGCAACTATGCCCACGCACCACAACTACTGAGCCCAAGAGCCATAACTACTGAGTCCATGTGTCACAACTACTGAAGCCCTTGCGCCTAGAGCCCATGCTCAGCAACAAGAGAAGCCCGCGCTCCGCAACGAAGAGTAGCCCCCGCTCGCCACAGCTAGAGAAAGCCTGCACATAGCAATGAAGACCCAACACAGCCAAACATAAAAATAAATTTTAAAAAATAATAATTTTTTTTAAAAAGTAAACTAAATAATATAAGTAACAACCCCCCATGAATCTACCACTTACAAATACAATTGCAGCATCCTGAGTACATCTCACGGGTCCCATTTCCTACCTTCCCCCACCAGCCCTTGAACCAATCACTACCCTGAATTTAACGTCTACCTTTATCACCAGCATCCTTATATTTTAGCTGCAAATCGGGCAATTTTACATGTTAGCAATGTCACATAACTGATGCGCTCTAACTACACTTTTGCATCTCGCTCTTTTTTTACTCAACATTCCATTTCCACGTCAATCCGTCATGATCCATGGAGTTCCGCTTCATTCATTTTGTTTCAGAGTCTCCCATTGCGTCACCGCGCACAATGACACGCCTACCCTGCAATCTGCGTGTTTGTCTGAGACATCACACAGATCTTTTTTAAGGTACACGATTCTAACTAAACGCGCTGGTCAAAAATATTTGATCAGATTCCCTTTTTAAATTTTTACTATTTTTTGGCATGGTCACTGAATTGAAGAGGATTCCACAAAGGATCAGGAGGCCCAGGAAAACTGGCATCTAAAAGCCGGACGGAGTAAAAGCCCCCGTGTCTCTAACAGAGCCACACTGCGCAAGGGTAAAGGCTACTTAGTGTCCCAGAGAACCTAATTCTCCTAACATGGTCCATCCATCAGCCTAATGCATATTCAGGATGCTGAAAATCGGCAGTTTTCAGTTTCTCAGGAATCTTAGCATCTGCAAAGTGCTCAGTGCAATGAAATAAAACACGTTTTTAATGTTTGGCCGAGACTTAAATCGTCAAGAGCCAAGATTCAGAGCAAATATTTCCACATTAATTGAAAATTTTATTGTCAAATAATATTTCATGGTTTATTCATGCACAGAAGTGCTACTTATCTTCTACCATTCACTCCAGTGATTTCGCAGAGAAGCCAGAGGCTATTCTCAAAATTGGGGTGACATTTAAAATCAGGGTGACATTGTTTTTCTCACATGCAAAAATAATGATTTTTTCCTTTATGCTGAGTATCTTCTCCACTGGGTGATTTTGCTGATAATAATATCTTTCCTGCCTAGCTCAGAGGATAGTTAGAAGGATCCAAAAAGAGATAACACGTGAGAATCTGCTACATAAACTGTAGAGGGCTTTATAAACATTGTAGATTATTATCATTATCATTATTATTCATTCAAAGTAAGACTCAAGCACCAAGGACTCAAGGGGATGTGGGACCCAATTGAGGAAATTAATTCTGAAATGTACACAGAGAGGAGAAAGAGAGAGACAGCCCTCTGATGAAGGTGTTGTCCTGGGATAAGATTGCCTGCGCTCCATTCCATCTCCACCCATTAATCTCGTGCAAGTTACCCAACTGATCTAAGACCCAGTATTTTTAATTTGTAGAATAGGGATAATGAGAGTATTTTATCAGATTTCTACATTAGTAAATTAGATAATTTATGTAAAGTGTCTATAGTAAATGCTCACTTGTTAGCTATTAATATTTCACTAGAACATAAGCAACACAGATGCAGGGCTTTATCCCTTTCGTGCATTCATTCATTCATTGTTTAAACAGATGTTTATTACCAGACTCTGTTCTAGGCACTGTATACCGCAGTGAAGGAGACAAGGTCCTTGCTCACAAACAATAAACAAGTAATTGAGGTCATTTCAGGGAGTGGCAAGTACCACAAAGAAGCTGATACAGATGAATTATAAATACATAGAGCTACAGGAGTGCAAGGCTGGAAGCAGGGGCCATAGACAGGTGTCCAGAAGGTCGTCCAGAAGGATCATGTTTGACTTAACCCCTTGTCAGCATTCAGGCGTTAGGTCACATGTGCCAGCCGTGCAAAGATCTGAGGGAAGAGAACCTCACACTGAGGAAATAACATTTGCAACATATCTGGAACAAAAACTGGCTTGGCGTGTTCAGAAGACAGACGGTGCCCCAGTCTGTCTTGAGCCTGATGGATGAGAGGAGGAGTTGATGAGGAAAGGTGGAGAAAGAGAGCAACCCCATCACGTGGAGCTCGAAGGGCCAAGTGAGAAAACTGAATTGTGTCCCAGGTGCATTAGCCTTGATAACCCATAGCCCCTTGCCTGCATTTCTTGAATACTGTAAATAATATATTCACAAAGTATTTTTTAATAATTATACTAAAAGGCATTCTGGATACTTTAGAGACTTAAAGACTCTCAAGAGATGCCTTCTCTCAGGAAAAATCAGAAATTAGTTATGCGTTCCATTTTTAAAGTGGGATCTATCTAATTTAGCAGTGACTTTTAAAAACATATTTATTGGAGTATAATTGCTTCACAATGCTGTGTTAGTTTCTGCTTTACAACGAAGTGAATCAGTTATGCACATACACACATCCCCATATCTCCTCCCTCTTGTGTCTCCCTCCCACCTTCCCTATCCCACCCCTCTATGTGGACACAAAGCACGGAGCTGATCTCCCTGTGCTATGCAGCTGCTTCTCACTAGCTGTTTTACATTTGGTATTGTATATATGTCCATGCCACTCTCTCACTTCGTCCCAGCTTACCCTTCCCCCTCCCCGTGTCCTCAAGTCCATTCTCTACATCTGCGCCTTTATTCCAGTCTGCCCCTAGGTTCTTCAGAACGATTTTTTTTTTTTAGATTCCATATATGTGTTAGCATACGGCATTTGTTTCTCTTTCTGACTTACTTCACTCTGTATGACAGTCTCTAGGTCCATCCACCTCACTACAAATAACTCAATTTCGTTTCTTTTTATGGATGAGTAATATTCCATTGTATATATGTGCCACATCTTCTTTATCTATTCATCTGTCGATGGACACTTAGGTTGCTTCCATGTCCTGGCTATTGTAAATAGTGAACACTGTGGTACATGACTCTTTTTGAATTAGCAGTGACTCAATGCAATGTCTCTCCTTTGTTTTCTCATTCAATAAAGATGGCTGTTCTGACCATATGTAATTGGGCAAAGGTGAGACTTTGCTTTTTTTTAATAACCATTTCTTAATTGAAGTATAGTTAATTTACAGTGTCGTGTTAGCTTCAGGTGTACAGCAAAGTGATTCAGTTATAAATATATAGTTTTTCAGATTCCTTTCCATTATAGATTATTACAAGGCATTGAATATGGTTCCCTGAGCTATACAGTAGGTCCTTGTTGTTTATCTGTTTTATACGCAGTAGTGTGTATATGTTAATCCCAAACTCCTAATTTATCTCCCCCCACCCCCTCTATCCCCTCTGATAACCATAAGTTTGTTTTCCATGAGACTTTGCTTTCAACCTGGAGCGAAGATGGTCATATTTGGGATTATGACACAGACGGTTTACGTCTGCGATGTTGTAAACGTTTCGTGTTTTGCGCTCACCAAAATGTGGTTGTTGAACCCTTAATATGTGGCTCGTGTGACTGAGGAAATAAATTTTTACCTTTGCTTCATGTTAATGAATTCTAACTTAAAGAGCCCTTGGCGGCAGTAGCCCTTAGGTGGCTACTATATTGAGTAGGGCAGGTTGTACTTTTCTCTGCCTTGACCATTTGCCTTCTTGAAGTGGCTCATCAGCCCCCCACACCTCGTGCCCACTGGTATGTCCTCCCTTCTCCCTCCTGCATGTGCTGTGGCCCATTGGCTGAGGTGCTCCCAAACCTAGTTGCGTAGAGGGTTCCTGCGGGACCGCTGACCCTCATCATGCTCCCTGGTCCTGACTCTGCCCCAGCCCACAGCCCTCGCTCCGTCGTGGGGAGACGACGAGAAGGACCTCGTGTGACCACATGGACGCAGAAAGCATGCCCATCTCTGCTGTTCAACAGGTAACGCAAAATTGATGCTTCAAACAACTTAGTGAATCACCCATGCAGTACTTTTGTCGGGGTAGAAGGCACATCTGTTTCAGATCAAAACAAGATGAGAGATGTTCCAGAATTAGCCTAAACTTAGTTACTCCAAAAGTCAAGGAATTCTTATATTCTTTTCTATCAGTTAAATCTTCCAAATCTGTTATCTTCTCAATATTGATGATAGTGAAACTACTGGATAATCATTTTTTAAAGAAAGGAAACAGCTGTTTGAATTTAATTGCAAATAAAACATTTCACTTTTGAATACAGCACTCCATTGTATCTTCGGGGAGAGGCAGGAAGAGAATGCAGATTTTTTTTTTTTTTTCGGTACACGGGCCTCTCACTGCTGTGGCCTCTCCCGTTGCAGAGCACAGGCTCCGGATGCGCAAGCTCAGCGGCCATGGCGCCTGGGCCCAGACGCTCCGCGGCATGCGGGTTCTTCCCGGACCGGGTCACGAACCCGTGTCCCCTGCATCGGCAGGCGGACTCTCAACCACTGCGCCACCAGGGAAGCCCAAGAATGCAGATTTTTTAATCTTCTACTCAAATTTGCCTCTATCCAGGGAGTGAGTCAGTCACAAAGATGATTACAAGGAACCTCATAGCAGATTATCAGAGCAGTACTTATGGCAATTCAAACTGGCTCGTTCATGTTTTATTTTGTGTTGCCAACATGATTTCCAGACTTAAACATCTTTTACAAATCTTATTTAGGTTCCTTAGACTTGAAAGAACACTTTAAAAAAAAAACAGATTTTGATGAGTCAGGCGTAAATAAATCAGAAGCATGGAGATTAAATGTCTATGAGGAAAAAAACATCTAGAAGAAATGTGCTTGAGGAAAAATTCATTTGCGATCATCTTGAAACAAAACTATTTTTTTTAATGTCTGCTTTTCCAGAAATATAGATGAATGGAACAGGACAGAAAGCCCAGAGATAAACCCACACACCTATGGACAACTAATCTACGATAAAAGAAGCAAGGATATACAATGGAGAAAAGACAGTCTCTTCAATAAGTGGTGCTGGGAAAACTGGACAGGTACATGTAAAAGAATGAAATTAGAACACTCCCTAACACCATACACAAAAATTAACTCAAAATGGATTAAACACCTAAATGTAAGACTGGACACTATAAAACCCTTAGAGGAAGACATAGGAAGAACACTCTTTGACATAAATCACAGCAAGATCTTTTTTGATCCACCTCCTAGAGTAATGGAAATAAAAACAAAAATAAACAAATGGGACCTAACGATACTTAAAAGCTTTTGCACAGCAAAGAAAACTATAAACAAGATGAAAAGACAGCCCTCAGAATGGGAGAAAATATTTGTAAACGAATCAACGGACAAAGGATTAATCTGCAAAATATATAAACAGCTCATGCAGCTCTGTATTAAAAAAACAAACAACCCAATCAAAAAATGGGCAGATCTAAATAGACATTTCTCCAAAGAAGACATACAGATGGGCAAGATGCACATGAAAAAATTCTCAACATCACTAATTATTAGAGAAATGCAAATCAAAACTACAATCACCTCACACCAGTTAGAATGGGCATCATCAGAAAATCTACAAACAACAAATGCTGAAGACGGTGTGGAGAAAAGGGAACCCTCTTGTACTGTTTGTAGGAATGTAAACTGATACAGCCACTATGGAGAACAGTATGGAGGTTCCTTAAAAAACTAAAAATAGAATTACCATATGACCCAGCAATCCCACTACTAGGCATACACCTAGAGAAAACCATAATTCAAAAAGACACATGCACCCCAATGTTCATTGCAGCTCTATTTACAATAGCCAGGTCATGGAAGCAACCTAGATGCCCATTGACAGATGAATGGATAAAGAAGATGTGGCACATATATACAATGGAATATTACTCAGCCATAGAAAGAAACGAAATTGAGTTATTTGTGGTGAGGTGGATGGACCTAAAGTCTGTCATACCTAGTGAAGTAAGTCAGAAAGAGAAAAACAAATACCATATGCTAACACATATATATGGAATCTAAATAAAAAATGGTTCTGAAGAACCTAGAGACAGGACAGGAATGAAGACAGACGTAGAGAATGGACTTGAGGACACGGGGAGCGGGAAGGGTAAGCTGGGACGAAGTGAGAGAGTGGCATGGACATATATACACTACCAAATGTAAAATAGATAGCTAGTGAGAAGCAGCTGCATAGCACAGGGAGATCAGCTCGGTGCTTTGTGTCCACCTAGAGGGGTGGGATAGGGAGGGTGGGAGGGAGACACAAGAGGGAGGAGATATGGGGATGTGTGTAAGTGCATAACTGATTCACTTCGTTGTAAAGCAGAAACTAACACACCATTGTGAAGCAATTATACTCCAATAAAGATGTTTTTTAAAAAAAGTTAAAAAAAAAAAAAAAGCTTCTTTTGGGGAATTCCCTGGTGGTACAGTGGTTAGGACTCCACTTTCACTGCTGGGGCCTGGGTTCAATCCCTGGTTGGGAAACTAAGATCCCACAGGCTGCATGGTGTGGCCAAACGATAAAATAATATAGAATAAAAGCTTCTTTTGGTACTCAAACAACAGATTCCATTGTTCCCCTATATCATACATAGTAACTTCAAGTCACCCTGTCATGGCAAAGTTCTTTTTGACATGTATAGAATCCCTAGTGACTGAGCCAATAACACAGGCTCCCAGGATTTCTGTGGCAGGTGGGATTACTTCATTCAACAACACTTAACAGCCATTCTCATCCAGCTAATCCCAATACTGTAGCAGCATCTCACAACATCTATGGTATTAACAGTTGAAGCTTCTTTTAATTAATCCTTTCCCTACCAGAGTAAGAGTGGATAGGGTTTCTCTGATGTAAGAGGATTGTGGAATCCTCTTCTCTATTCTAGAGTAAGATTTTTTTCAAATTCAGATATCTGGGGCCTAGGAGTATATGGCTTTGGATCCCCAGAGGGGCAAGGCTATCAGTGTGAAAATATTGATGTTGTCTCAAAAGCAAAGGTAATCACAGACACTGAAAGTACATGGCCATGCTCGATCGTGAAGTGGTCACCTACAAGATCCAGCGCATCCATACATTACTTTTGTGGTTCTATTTTAAGTATCTTCACATTATAAACACAAAATAAGAAATGTTCTTAGAGGTGTATTGGACCTGAAAGAAAAGAAAAACAACCCAGCAACTCTAGTTCACGAAATACCACCCTAGAAACTACACATTTAGTCAATTACAATTTAGAGAAACTCTGCCTTACTTTAGGTGTATTTCTAGAATGCAGACTCATCACTGCTGTTTCCTACTTAGTTATCATAGAGAATATTAAATAAATAGTATCAAATATGCCCATGCACACTAATACATTAAGGAGGGAGTTAATTTCTAACTAGAGTCAGGAATAAACCCATTGTAGGTCTGTCCATTATTCACCAGCTTGCAACGCTACAGTAGTCGACACATCACTTTCTTTTTAGCACTGAAGATGGATGTGCTCACTATGATTTCTAACTTGTGGATATGTCCATGATGTCCCTCTGTTAACCAGAGAACAGAAGACAATGTTAGTCTACTAGAAAATGTTTTGACCAAGAGCAGAGTTTGTTGGAAGTTCCAGGTCTGTGTGGTCCAATCTGATTCTCCACAATTTTCATCACTGAGATGAATGGATTGATGCTGAGGTCAACTAGAAAGCTGTTGAGGGAATAAATAGGCTCAGATATTTGTGGAATCTTGCTTTTTAAGCCAGTTCTTCAAGGGAGGTCAGTGAATCCATCCAATAAATATTTGCTGAGTATTTATATATTTGTTGAGTATTTATTACATTTATATCCATAAAAGCTTACTAAATAGTCATGAATGGATAGAATTTTTGGCTAATAGATGGACAAAATACCTTCAAAACACATTCTGCATGCATTCTCTTGGTAAATGTGTGATCTTTGGAACAGATAATTATGTAATTATAAAATTAATGGTTGATTAGATTTTTCCAGAGAAAAAAAATTAATTGTATCAAACACAATCTCCAGAAAGTTGTTCTTCAACAGGCATAATTTTCTTTTTGCTCGGTCCTGTGGTATAAACCTCATATTAAAATAGTTTAAAAGCAGGTAGCCCTCTACTTTCTTTGGGGTAATTAATTCAGTAGCTTTATGCTATTGAATAATGTTGTTCCATAGCGACACAGATACTGTAAAACTATTAATATCCTACACTGTAGTGCTGTAGAAGCTACTTTATCTGGAAATATCTATTAACCAAGACTTGTGTACATGTACAGTACAATGGAAATTGATGTTTATAGTCATATCCTGAAGGCACCTGGAGATCTCAAAATGCCTTCTAAAAAATGTCACCTAAAGCATAAAGCAATTAAACTTGATCAAGCAGCAAACATGTCTCTATTACTTTAGGCAGAGACAACAAAAAATGTGTTAAGGTATGGTTTCTGCTCACAAGGACCTTACAGCTGTAGAGAGAAGTATAACCCACCCAACAAATCTTTAATAAAGACAGTGTAGAATGTTAAAAAGGGAACTTTTGTCCTCATCCCAATGTCCTTATCTAGGCTTCTTGCCCTCAGATGAAGAGAACTTGTTACTGGCCAAAATATGAGACCTTTCTTGGGCTTTGCTTCCCGGGGGGAGAAGCCAGCACCCATGATCTGACGCCACCTTTCATTCCTGCTTCCCAGCGGTCAGCAGATTTCCCAGATGCAATTATCCTAGATTCAGGAGAGAAGTTTCAAGCCTGAACCACGTTGTCCTGCACAGATACTATACAAGAGGACAATGTTGGAACAGATGGGGTGATTACCAGCTATTAACACATTAGTATTTTATTAAAAATTGCTATATAGGGACTTCCCTGGTGGCGCAGTGGTTAAGAATCCGCCTGCCAATGCAGGGGACACAGGTTTGAGCCCTGGTCGAGAAGATCCCACATGCCGAGAAGCAACTAAGCCTGTGCACCACAACTACTGAGCCCGCGTGCCTAGAGCCTGTGCTCCGCAACAAGAGAAGCCACTGCAATGAGAAGCCCACGCACCACACACCTCAGTGAAGAGTAGCCCCGCTTGCCTCAACTAGAGAAAGTCCATGCATAGCAATGAAGACCCAACGCAGCCAAAAATATAAATTAAAAAAAAATTTGCTATATATTAATCTCTTTGCATGAAGTCACAAGGAAAGAGGGATGAGTAATTAGCTTTCCAAAATCCCACTTTGAACTGTCAACATGATATTTGACCAGAAAGTAAAACTAAGTTTATATTTATTTGAGTTGTCATAAAGTTACTGCATGCATTTAACTTTTTCCCCAGCTTTCTTGAGATATAATTGACATATAAACTTGTGTGTTATATGTCAACACAACGTACAACGTATTGAATTCATAGACTTACCTACTGCAGTACAATGACCACTGTAGCCTTAGCCAACGTCTCCATCACATGACAAAATTACCATTTCTTTTTATGGTTGGAACATTTAAGATCTATTCTCTTAGCAACAGTCAAGTACGTATACAGTATTGTTAACTGCGTTCACAGTGCTGTGCATTAGATACCCAGAATTTATTCATCTTCTAACTGGAAATTTGTACCCTTCAACCAACATCTCCCCCATGTGCATTGAAAGTTAACTTTAACTGTAGTTGGATATGTGATTTCCATACACTACTTTTGTAAAAAAAAATATTTATATTATGCGTATAAGAGGAACTTATGCATCTTAAGAGGAAACGCTAGACAATGAAAAGAAGATGGCAAGACACAACAAGAATGAATTCATATAGGGCTAAGGTTCTCAACTAATACTACCTCCTTCATTCTTTAGTGACTATAAGCATTAGAAGGGCAAACTGTGTCATTTCAGTACTTAACTCAGTGGCTGACAGTTGGCAGTGCTTAAAAATGTTTGTTGAGGGCTTCCCTGGTGGCGCAGTGGTTGAGAGTCCGCCTGCCGATACAGGGGACACGGGTTCGTGCCCTGGTCCGGGAAGATACCACATGCCGCGGAGCGGCTGGGCCCGTGAGCCATGGCCGCTGGGCCTGTGCGTCCGGAGCCTGTGCTCCGCAACGGGAGAGGCCACAACAGTGAGAGGCCCGTGTACCGCAAAAAAAAAAAAAGAGAAAAAAAATGCTTGTTGAATGAATGAATGAATTTCTAACCAGGGTCTGGAGAAAATGAGGCAAGCTGCGACCCAAAATCCACTGTCTAAGTAATCTAAGAATCTTTCAGGACCTATTGATGACCTAAGAAGTCATCGCTGGGGTGTTTGGTCTGTGAATGCATCTGTGTTGTCTCTTTTCATCAATAATTGGAAGATAACATTACTGGATTACAGGATGTTTCTGACTTAGAGTAGCTTTACTGGTATAAAGATGACCTTAATGCACATCCCTGACACCACCTCACTTTCAATATTTTTGAAGTGGAAGTGTACAGGCATCTATTTTGGAGCATGTCCCTAAATTGGGGAAATACACACATCACCAAAACACACTAATTGAATTTTAGTCCATGCTTAGTATAGGCCTCTAATTCCACCTGCTATGCAAACCCAAAGTCCACATCTGCTCTTCTATAAAAGATGGAGAGTGGGTCTGTTTTGTCAACTTCTAAATTGGGAGTTTATTCCACAATTATTTTGACAAATTTGCTTCAAGGAAAATTTGGAGCATTGGAAATGGGCCCAAAATGTAGGGTCACATGCTTGAGCACCCGGCCAAGTTTTGCCAACAGCAGAAATTTAATTGGCAGGCAATATTCAAATACAAGTATGTGACTATTGATGTTATTGTTGAAGACTGAGGAGGAGAAAATTATACTCATCTCTTTTTCATTATACTTTTTCATTTTGACCTAAATTTAAACTTATAGAGGGACTTCCCTGGTGGTCCAGTGGGTCCACTCTGTGCTCCCAACGCAGGGGGCCTGGGTTCGATCCCTGGTCAGGGAACTAGATCCCACAGGCCGCAACTAAGAGCCGGTGCAGCCAAATAAATTAAGTAATTAATTAAAATATTTTTTTAAGGTACATATATATTAAAAAAGAATAATAAATAAAGTTACAGAAAAGTTGCTGGTGTTTATTCTACACTTTACCACCTTAACTCTCCAATTGTTTACATTTGTTTTATCCATTTGCTTTATCATTTCCTCTCTCTCTCTCTCTCTCTCCCTCTCTCCCAGTAGTATTCATGGGTGTTGTATACATACATACGTGTGCATATTTTTTCTGAACCATTTGAATACGTTGTACACATCATGATGCTTTAAACTTAAATCTTCATTGTTTTTTCTAAGAACAAAGATATTTTCTTATATAACCACAACACAGTTATCAAGATCAAGATTATTAGAACTGACGTATCTAAAGGACAGTCCATGCTCAGACTTTAGCAACAGTTCCAATAATGGCCCCTACAGCTCTTTTTCCCTTGTCCATGACCATACATTGCAGTTAATTGTCTCATTTCCTTTCATCTGAAATAGTTCCTGAGCCTTGCTCTTTATTGCCCTTGATATATTTGAAGTATACACGCAGTTGTTCTGTAAGATGTCTCTCAGATTGGGTTTGCTATTTTTGAGATAGTGTTACAGGACCCCAGTTGCCTGCATAGACCTGTCCTGTCAAATACCCGTGTATCTGGGATACCCAACATTGGGACAATTGCTTTAAATTGAGACACTCTTTCCTGAACATTCCTAAGTCATTTATATTATCATAAGTCAATGCTTTAAAACCCGTTAGAACACCTCATGATTATATCAGTTACAAAACAGGCTACCTAGCTACAGCAGAGAGCCAAACATAGCTTAAACGGAACTTCATTTCCCTCTCATGTAATAGGCCAGGGAAGAGTGGTCCAGGACGGGTTGGGTGCCCCTGCCATGGTCAGCACACAGCTTCCATTTCTGGTGCAGAATAGCTGCTCCAGGCCTCCAACCAGTGGGAAAGGCCAGAGATGTGTGCACACACCCCTTTTTAGAGAGATGAACTGCATATATGGCAGCATCACTTCTGCTTATACCCCACTGTGCAGAAAGAACCTAGTCCCAAAGAACACACCAACCTGCAGGAGAAGCTCGGATACGGGTCTCTTTATGCCCTTTATGCAGTGAGAGGCCTGCGTACTGCAAAAAAAAAAAAAAAAAAAAAAAAAAAA
>NW_020173037.1:7137506-7148493 GCF_003031525.2 Neophocaena asiaeorientalis asiaeorientalis
AGGAGCAACTAAGCCTGTGCACCACAACTACTGAGCCTGCGCTCTGCAGCCCACGAGCCACAACTACTGAACCCGTGAAACCACAAGTACCAAAGCCCGCTCGCCTAGGGACGGTGCTCCGCAACAAGAGAAGCCACCGCAATGAGAAGCCCGTGCACCACAATGAAGAGTAGCCCCATTAGCCACAACTAGAGAAAGCCCGCGCGCAGCAACGAACACCCAACGCAGCCAAAAATTAATTATTAATTAATTTTTAAAAATTGTGACTTCCTACCAAGATACACTTACAGTAATGTCTGTCCTTAATTCGAGACCCAAATCCTTTTTACCATAGCATTTTTATTGGAAACTTGACCTTCACGTAGAGTTCTAGTAAAATCCAGCAACTCATGTTTACAGTGAATTTTATGTAACTAGCATAATTTTAGGAAATAAATTGAAGAGGCATGTGAAGTGAAAGTCTTGATAAACACATTTGTTTCTGATAAGTAGTGACAAAGTACAGATACTTTCCCTTGATGGCTTTTAAAATATGTTTTTAGAGAACTGAGTTGTATAATAATATCAACATCATAGTCTAGATCATTACCAGACTCACACTGGGCAGAGGGGAAGTTTTTTTTCTTTTTGGGATTTTTTTTTTTATCTCGCTCTTCCATTTGACCCCTCCCTGCACTCCCGTCAAGCACTCTGTTGTTTGGCACTTGTTTTTCTGAAACCAGCACCTCCTAGGTGATCCCAGGCAAGCCTGTTTTATTGCCTTGGGTGCTCTCACTAGCCCCAATAAACCAAGGTTTACTGCTGTTAATATCACCTTCGATGAAGGGGTGTTAATACTCCTTTGATAAAAATCAGCCAATCCAGGATCATCATGGTGGTAACAATTAAATGATACAATCAGTGATTCTGGTGAGATGTGCTCTAGGAAGGAAACCAGAAGGGCCTCTCATGGGACTTTCTTTCCAATTAACTCAGGTAACTCTTCAAAGTTTCTGAAGATGAGAGTTTCTGCTTTCCTTCCAAACTCAATGGAGCTGGGCTCTGAATGTGGTCTTTTTCAGGTACAGCTATGGCTAACAAGAGACAGAAATAATGAAATAATAATAATTGGTATTTATTCAATGCCTAGTATGGGCCAGGCATTGGCTACTCACATTTGTTAGTTTCTTTCATTCTCACAGTAATCCTGTGAGCTACTAGAGTCCCCCGTTGTCTGGACGACCCATGTTCACGTAATAAACAGATGGGCAGGAGGTAACTAGTGTGGCAGTGGAACCCCAGGCATGTTACACTGACCCCCAGCGTTTCCAGGAGGAAGGCATTTTTGAGTCCCTTGAAGTCCCAGGGGACTGCAGCCATGACCTCAACTTGTACACAAAGTCACCTGCCTGCTAGATTCCATGCCTAGGGTCCAGGTGCCAATTGTTTTTTCTATAAGAACTGTAGCTGTCACTAAGAGTTGTATCAATTATTTCATTATTTTACTATGAGAATCTTGAAAAAATAAATCAAACCTTATAATCAGGAATATATTGCAGCTCTGTTCACTACAGCCAAGATGTGGGAATAACCTAAAGGTTCATCGATGGATGAACAGATAAAGAAAACGTGGTCTATAAGTACAATGGAATACTCTTCAGCCTTAAAAAAGAAGGAAATCCTGCCATATGTGACAACATGGATGAACACTGAGGACATCACGCTAAGAGAAATAAGCACAGAAGGACAAACACTGAATGATTCCAGGTATGTACGGTATCCAAAGTAGTTAAAATCATAGAAGCAGAGAGTAGACTGGTGGGGAGCAGTGTCGGGGGGATGGGATATGGGGAGTTGCTAATGAATGGGCATAAACTTTCAGTCTTTCAAGATGAATAAGTTCTAAAGATCTGTTGTGCGATACTGTGCCTACAGGTAACACTGTATAGTACGCTTAAAAATCTGTTAAGAGGGTAGATATCATGTTAAGCGTTCTTACATAAATAAATAAATGAATAAATAAAAAAACGTCTTTTCTGTTAAAAGCAGTGAACGGCCTTTAAAATATGTATTATATTAAAACCCATGCCCTGGGCTCCCCTGGTGGCGCAGTGGTTGAGAATCTGCCTGCCATTGCAGGGGACATGGGTTCACGTCCTGGTCCAGGAAGATCCCACCTGCTGCGGAGCAACTAAGCCCGTGTGCCACAACTACTGAGCCTGAGCTCTAGAGCCCGCAAGCCACAACTACTGAGCCCGTGTGCTGCAACTACTGAAGCCCGCGTGCCTAGAGCCCGTGCTCCGCAACAAGAGAAGCCACCACAATGAGAAGCCCGCGCACTGCAACAAAGACTAGCCCCTGTTCGCCACAACTAGAGAAAGCCCGTGCAGCAACGAAGACCCAACACAGCCAAAAATTAATTAATTAAAAAAAAAAAAACCCATGCCCTTAAATTTGAAAAACATTTGTTGTGATTTTCAGCGTGTGTACACATACACACACACACACACACACACACACACGCAAACGCACACAGTGATCTACCTCTAATAACATATTACACTTACCCATTTTAATATATATCACATATTCTCAAGTGTTCTTGCAGCGTGCAAAAAGGATATAATTTACATAATGAAGTAAACTGATGGAAAACAGGTTGCTTTTCAGCTTAACTGTGTCTCCTTCTGAGCTGACATGAGATTCAACCTCCAAGTCATTTTTGACATTTGACATTTGATAGCAGACTTTGCTATGAGATACCAGTTTTTAAAGCTCTTATCCACAACAGGTGCTCTTGCTACTCTTTTTAGCATTTTGTAGCTTGTTTTGGGGGTGACTGTAAAGGCATATTTCCCTGTCCTTCCCCTTACTTACGTCAAGAACACTACACTAAAATTCCCCTAAAAATATCTCCTTTATTCTCTTCCCTGTGTCTCTTCCTACCCTAATCTCACCACAAGAATTTGTTTTAAAAAATCTAATAACCAAAATGGCTGCTTGCCCAAAACTCAAAAAAGAATTGTAATGTAGACAGCCTGGCTCTTTTCTCCATTAACCGTATGCAGTCAAGGACTGACAGGTTTCTCAGGAGCTTCTTTGCTTGTCAGTATCATGGTAATGATTCAAAAACAGTTGGGCTAAACGCCTCAGACTTTTCTAAACACAAAGCTGATACCATGTTCTTTTCCATTTATGAGCTGCTGTTGACACTGAGATTTTGCACATCCTCAGAGCCGTTATGCCGTCTCTGCTGGAAGGATGGGCTGTTTGAGTCAAGTTGCTCTGACAAAAAGTGTGCCTAGAACATCCTCTGGTGGTGATAGCAGGAATCGTCAGTTTCAACACAACTAGAGGTTCACTGTCCAGCCCCATTCCACACGATCTACTCACCCCTGGACACATACTTAATGATAGAGAAATCTGCTGCTTTCAGGATATTTCAACTACCCGGCTACTTATTTTAGTCTCTCTGCTGTCAAAGCTCTTAACACATGGTGGCCTCATCTCATCACTGGACTTGTTTTCCGCTTTTTTCTATCACAGGTATAAATCTGAAAGTGAAAAGCAAAGAGACTTTACAAGCCTGTTTTTAGAAAGGCAAAGTCTCATGTGCAAAGTTCCACAAAGATAAACAAAATATTACTACACAAAGATGAACATTAAATATTATTCCACACTAAGAAAAAGTCAAACTCACAGAAACAGAGAGTAGAAGGGGGATGGCCAGGGCCTGAGTGGGGGAAATGGGGAGATGTTGGTCAAAGGGTACAAACTTTCAGTTATAAGTTCTGCGACTCTAACGTACAGCAGGGTGACTATAGTTAATAATACTGTATTGTCTACTTGAAATTTGCTAAAAGAGTAGATCTTAAGGGTTCTCACCACACAGACACACACACAAATGGTAACTATGATTAACTTCATGGTGGTAATCATTTCACAGTGTATACATATATCAAATCATCAGGTACATTTTAAATACAAACCATTTTGTTTGTCAGTTATACCTCTAGGAAGCTGGGAAAAATAAATTAGTATAAATAAAAATGAAAAATTATTCCAGGACTTCCCTGGTGGTGCAGTGGTTAAGAATCCGCCTGCCAATGCAGGGCACACGGGTTCAGTCGCTGGCGGGCAAGAAGGCAATTCTTCACTGTTAGCGGCTAAAAAGTACGAAATTTACAAAGTAACAATTCCCTGTGTGATGACATCTCCAAAGGCAGGTGACCTATAAAAGGCTGCTACCATCTTGCCATTCACTAGTGAGTTGTACGGCTTGGATTGATGAAATCAGAAAAAACACAACTCCAGTATCTTTTCAGTCTTCTCCCCCCACCAGCCCCCATCCCCAAACCCAAGGAACAGGAAAAACATTTTGAGTTCATTGAGGGGATATAGGGTAGGAGATCTCATGATTTTCTAGCACATAAGAGATGAGAAATAGAAATCCACACCTACTCACCTGTTAGTACAAGGTTAGAATGAATTAAGCATCTTTAATATGTTTTCTGATCCTTTATCATTATTATTACCTAAATAATCATAAATACATATATAAGAGTCAGTATATATTTAATCCAACTTCCCTTATGCCCAAAGAACATTACCATGCGTGCCTGGAAATGTCCCTTAAGTCTGGAGGGAAACTGTTATATAAATGCAAAGCAAAGTGATGGAAAAGGTTTGCCTTGGAATTAAGCTAGGAGGAAAATGTTAGGAAATAATCAAGAGAACTGACTGTGTTACTTTCTGGTGGGCAGAAACTATGCCTGTTGTTTTCAGTGTCATTTATCATAATTTATCACTGGACCTAATAGTAATACAAATGTTCAGCAACTGTAATACTTTATCTCATCTGATTAGTTAATTGTTTTCCCAATTCAGATCGTCAAATATTCTTGGGCCCTCAATCAAATAGGTGCTATAAGGACGTAGAGATGACATCACCAGTCCTGCCCTCAAGGAGGTTACACCCTAGTACTGCAGAGATACTGGGTAACTGCAAGGTGGAGTGTGACACAGTCTATCACCACAAAGGGTTAAAGGAGACAAGCTAAATGGCATACGATATCCTCAGAAATGCAAAACATCTTGTCACAGATATTTTATTTGGTAGGAAGATCTTTCTACTTGAGAACTTCATGTATTCATTTTTATTCTCCCACACATGTTATAAATAAAACAGTACCCTTCATGGCAGTGGACCTTGAACTTCAGTTTGCATAAGGATACCTAAAGAGATGGGAAACTTGCAGATGCCTCCCCAGTTCCTAAGCATCTGATTCAGCAGGTTTGCATTTTAATGTGTACTCAAGGTGATCTTGATATGCGTCCTTGGCCCCCACGTTGAGAAATATCATTTAGACGTTGATACTTTGGTCAGTGTCCTTCAGAGATTTTACTCTTTTAACGTTGCTGAAGTGAAATGACAAGGGTTCGGTCACGTTTTGTAAGACACTTTATAAAGACCCTGCCCTTCCCTCCAGGTGACACCCATGAACACTTTGGCACAACCGTGCTAACTTTGCCTACTCTGTACTTGAGGTTAATATGTGGCTGCATTTTATCAGGGCTAACGAAGAATTCTCAGATGGGTTAAACGATAGGGGAGCAAAATTCATACACCGTAAGGTCTAGATATCTTTTGCCCACAAACCATTATTTGGAAAGAAGTCGACATATTTCACATAATAAGATTTAGAAGAGACAGACATAGACATTTTCACTCCTTTGCAGAGCAAATTGTGTGTGCTACCTTATCATTATATCCCAAAAATGTTATCAGGTTTATATGACATTGATTTGTTCTTAAAAAACCCATGCTGCCTGTGTCTCAATTCATTTGATTGTAGAATTCTGAATAGACTATAAAAACAAATTTCTAGAGTTAATGACCTAAAAAATTGCCATTAATTGAAGTACAAGCACTTATTTCAATTAAAGAATGTCACAATATTTGGTTTACATCTCATAGCTACCACCGTAAATCTAATCAATGGCATAATTTATACTGAAGAGCAATTTGAATAATTTAATACACTGTATTTAACGTTGGTCATTAGATGTAATTGTAAATTTATACTATTATAAATGCAATATGTGCTGTACTAGTCTTTATTCTGTTTATTTCCTGTCATATTGTTTACTATTAAAAAACAAGTCAGAGGAAACCATCCCTTTTTTTTTAACACCTTTATTGCAGTATAATTGCTTTACAATGGTGTGTTAGTTTCTGCTTTATAACAAAGTGAATCAGCTATACATATATATATATCCCCATATCTCCTCCCTCTTGCGTCTCCCTCCCACCCTCCCTATCCCACCCCTCTAGGTGGTCACAAAGCACCGAGATGATCTCCCTGTGCTATGCGGCTGCTTCCCCCTAGCTATCTATTTTACATTTGGTAGTATGTATATGTCCATGCCACTCTCTCACTTCATCCCAGCTTACCCTTCCCCCTCCCCATGTCCTCAAGTCCTTTCTCTACATCTGCATCTTTATTCCCGTCCTGCCCCTAGGTTCTTCAGAACCTTTTATTATTATTTTTAGATTCCATATATATGTGTTAGCATACAGTATTTGTTTTTCTCTTTCTGACTTACTTCACTCTGTATGACAGACTTTAGGTCCATCCACCTCACTACAAATAACTCAATTTCATTTCTTTTTATGAAACCATCACTTTTAACCAAATAGCCTTAGAGAAAGTTTAACCAGTGCACTTTCATGGGCAAAATCCATCTGTCATAAATAAACTCATAAAAACAACAGACTTTATAAATATTTAACATGCAGTTACTCAGAATTATTCAATAAACTCAATTACCTATATTCTGGTTTCTCTTTTTGTGCCAATTAGTTCTTATTAAGGCAATATTCAATTTCTATAGAAAAAACAGTAAAAAGCAGAGGTCTGAATGCAATTCTATGATTTACCTAGTACTTCCTACTGCAAACATTCCCTTCTCCAGGAAATGAAGGTTGATATCAACAGGGATAAATCAGAAGAGCATGGACACTTGCATGATGTGGTGAGATGACACTTACCCTCTGTGATCTTCTTCCCCCAACCACAATCCCCGTCAAGCCAGGAAAACACATCAGACTGGGCTTCCCTGGTGGCGCAGTGGTTGGGAATCTGCCTGCTAATGCAGGGGGCACGGGCTCAAGCCCTGGTCTGGGAGGATCCCACATGCCGCGGAGCAACTGGGCCCGTGAGCCACAACTACTGAGTCTGCACGTCTGGAGCCTGTGCTCCGCAACAAGAGAGGCCGCAATAGTGAGAGGCCCGCGCCCCATGATGAAGAGTGGCCCCCGGCTTGCCGCAACTAGAGAAAGCCCTCGCACAGAAACGAAGACGCAACACAGCAAAAATAAATTAATTAAAAAAAAAAAGTAACCACTTTTCTAACTTCTGACATCATAAATTAGTTTTTTTAAAAAAACACACACATCAGACAAACAAAATTCTATTTTGTAAAACTGAGGGACATTCTACAAAATACATGGCCAGTATGTCACAGAACTGTCAAGGTCATTAAAAAAAGGAAGTCTGAAAACATGTCACAATCCAGAGGAGGCTAAGGAGACTTGGCAACTAATGTAGCGTGGTATCCTGAATGGAATCGTGGAGCAGAGGAAGGGCCTTGGGGAAAATTAATAAAAAATTAAGTATGGACTTTAGTTAATAATAATGCATCAGTATTGGTTCATCAGTTGTGACAAATGTACTATAGTAACTTGAAGTGTTAACAATAGGGGGAACTGGGTGAGGGGTATACAGGAACACTTTGTACAGTCTTTGTAACTTTTCTGTCAGTTGCACACTAATTGAAAATAAAAAGATTAGTTAAAGCTGAAAAAACAATACCGTTAAAGGAAATGGGAGAAAATACTCGTACCATAGTAATAGAAAAACGATTAGTACCCAGAATGTGGTCTGCAAATTGATTAGAAAAAGGACCAAAAAACAGAAATGTAAGGAAAGCAACAGAAGGTATTTCCCTAAAAACAAATAGCAAATACCCAATGAACATGAAATTATGCTAAATGTAAGTAGTGATCAAGGAAACACAAATTAAAATGATCACTTTTTATCCATTATGTTGGGAAATGTACATTGACTAAATCTAGGTTAAAATCAGAGAAACTTCATGGCTATGTACCGCTGGCAGAGCTGTGAATTATTACAGCCCCTTTGGAAAAAAATTTGACAGTTTATGTTAAAATTATAAATGCTTAGACCCTTAAACCCAGAAATTCCAAAAGTCATTATTTATCCTAGACACACAGTGACCAGAAAATGAGTACAAGGATCATATTCGTAAATGGAGCAGTTGTTAAATAAGTTACACAATATGATAGTATACTACATATATGATACATGTTAGAGGCTAAAAAAATGAGATGATCTTCTTCCCCCAACCACAATCCCCGTCAAGCCAGGAAAACACATCAGACTGGGCTTCCCTGGTGGCGCAGTGGTTGGGAATCTGCCTGCTAATGCAGGGGGCACGGGCTCAAGCCCTGGTCTGGGAGGATCCCACATGCCGCGGAGCAACTGGGCCCGTGAGCCACAACTACTGAGTCTGCACGTCTGGAGCCTGTGCTCCGCAACAAGAGAGGCCGCAATAGTGAGAGGCCCGCGCCCCATGATGAAGAGTGGCCCCGGCTTGCCGCAACTAGAGAAAGCCCTCGCACAGAAACGAAGACGCAACACAGCAAAAATAAATTAATTAATTAAAAAAAAAAAAGTAACCACTTTTCTAACATCTGACATCATAAATTAGTTTTTTTAAAAAAACACACACATCAGACAAACAAAATTCTATTTTGTAAAACTGAGGGACATTCTACAAAATACATGGCCAGTATGTCACAGAACTGTCAAGGTCATTAAAAAAAGGAAGTCTGAAAACATGTCACAATCCAGAGGAGGCTAAGGAGACTTGGCAACTAATGTAGCGTGGTATCCTGAATGGAATCGTGGAGCAGAGGAAGGGCCTTGGGGAAAATTAATAAAAAATTAAGTATGGACTTTAGTTAATAATAATGCATCAGTATTGGTTCATCAGTTGTGACAAATGTACTATAGTAACTTGAAGTGTTAACAATAGGGGGAACTGGGTGAGGGGTATACAGGAACACTTTGTACAGTCTTTGTAACTTTTCTGTCAGTTGCACACTAATTGAAAATAAAAAGATTAGTTAAAGCTGAAAAAACAATACCGTTAAAGGAAATGGGAGAAAATACTCGTACCATAGTAATAGAAAAACGATTAGTACCCAGAATGTGGTCTGCAAATTGATTAGAAAAAGGACCAAAAAACAGAAATGTAAGGAAAGCAACAGAAGGTATTTCCCTAAAAACAAATAGCAAATACCCAATGAACATGAAATTATGCTAAGTGTAAGTAGTGATCAAGGAAACACAAATTAAAATGATCACTTTTTATCCATTATGTTGGGAAATGTACATTGACTAAATCTAGGTTAAAATCAGAGAAACTTCATGGCTATGTACCGCTGGCAGAGCTGTGAATTATTACAGCCCCTTTGGAAAAAAATTTGACAGTTTATGTTAAAATTATAAATGCTTAGACCCTTAAACCCAGAAATTCCAAAAGTCATTATTTATCCTAGACACACAGTGACCAGAAAATGAGTACAAGGATCATATTCGTAAATGGAGCAGTTGTTAAATAAGTTACACAATATGATAGTATACTACATATATGATACATGTTAGAGGCTAAAAAAATGAGGGAGACCAAGATTTTCTTGAGAGGGAAAAAAGCAAGCTACAGAAAAGTAAATTGATCATGACACTTGTAAAAACAAATAGGAAAAATGCTAACAAAACTATACATTTTATGCATGAACCCCAAAGTATATAACTACATAGAAAGTAACGTGGAAGATGCATACTAAACTGACGGTAGTGGGTACATCTTGGGAGTAGGGAGATACAACCTGTGTTGAGGATGCTTGTCCAAGAGAACTCTAGCCAGTGCTGTGCTGCTACAGATTTAGCAGTCACCTCTCCCATTGCAGTGTCTGCTTATTTCTGAGGAGTAAATACATCCACCATGGATAATTTCATGGCTTAAGAAACTAATATTTTAACCACCATATCTTCCAAGCCTGTACAAGGCAGCTCCAACAAATGACTGACTCTAGCCCTACTCCTTTTTTTGACTTCCATAGTTAGAAATTATTTTTAAATAAAAAAATAAAAATACTCTATCTGTATTGTTCGGGGACAATCCAGAATCAGAAAGGTCCTAAATTGCATTAAAAAAAAAAACCTTGAAACGCCACCACACGCACTTGACGTCATTTAAAATTTCTATGTCAGCAACAGCAGCTCTACAATTTTGGGGTGGTGTAGACACTCTCTCTGACGATAGTGAAAGTGAACTTGAGATAATTTTAAACAAATGGTTTATCTGCTTTGTCATCAATAGGGTTCATGATCCAGCTGAATGAATGGTGAGATAGTTAAAGACATCGTATTAGTTTTCTATTCCTGCTATGACAAATTAGCACAATTTGTAGTGGCTTAATACAAGACAAATGTGTTATCTTACAGGTCTGTAATTCAAAAGTCTGAAATAGGTCTCACTGGGCTAAAATCAGGGTATCAGCAGGGCTGCACTCCTTTCTGGAGGCTCTAGGGGAGAATCCACTATCTTGCCCTTTCTTGCTTCTAGAAGCCACCCCCCTTCCTTAGCTTGTAGCCCCCTTCATTCTCTTCAAAGCCAGCAAGAGGTTTTGAGTCCTTCACATATTGCATTCCGCTGACATCCTCTCCTACCTCTTCTTCCCGCACTGAAAGATCGTGGGATTACATTGGGTCCACCTGGATAATTCAGGATGATCTCCCCATCTCAAGCACAGCTGATTAGCAACCGTAATTCCATCTGCCACCTTAATTCCCCTTTGCCATGTAACCTAACATATTTACTCATTCTGGGGTTTAGGACGTGGACATGTTTTGGCGGG
>NW_020173037.1:7148609-7151751 GCF_003031525.2 Neophocaena asiaeorientalis asiaeorientalis
ACCACAGAGTTAGGAAAAGAACCATCAGAAGAGAATGCCTCCAATGACCAGCAGGACCTGCTGCCTCCCGTCCCAGCCATCCTGTTAGTCCACAGACTTGCTGCTCCCTGCCAGTTTGGGATGAAGGGTTACAGAGAAGATCGTGGGCTGATTGCTGACCATTTGTAAAGAGTGTGTTAGATTTTCTGGGAACGATGAAGCTGGTCCGAACTGCATGACACAAGGTTTCGACCAGTTGAGTAAGAGTGATATCACCAGCTGATATTTTCAGCTAATTGATACAGACACCATAATATAATCCAGGCCTTTCGATGAGTATTTTTTAATGTCGAATTTAGTACCATAATTGTTTGGTTAAAGCACTCAAAGTGTTTAAGGTTGTTATTTGTTAAATCTGTCATGAGGCTCAGATCACAAAACCCAGGAGTTGGGTCTCATATGGTGCTGAGGCTTAGATGCCCAACCTGGCATCTGGTCTCCCGACCCAGGGCTGCAGGTCCAGCTCCATCTCAAACATTCAGTGAACCTTATGTAGTTAAAGAACTTAAGAAGTCTAATGAAATATAATAGTCTAAGGTAGTTTAGATCGCTACCTTGTTCATTTCTTCTCCCCTCCTTTTTGTACCACTCAGAACTTTGGTCGAGAGATCCTTGTTTTGAAATAACAAAAGTATTAAAATGATCTTAAGAGCAAACTTCACTGAAGATGAAAAAGTATTTGAATTTTTGAGAAAGATAATGAAAAATGATATAGTTATCCTGCTTCCCCACCCCCCATCAAAAAAGGCTAAAAAAACATTGAAGTGAGAAATTACCATTCTATTCAACAAATAAGAAACTACAAATCAAAGAAAAGCTAAATTAGTTTCTTCCCAGCATAGACCAAAATGCAGAGGTTTCTTATATGTGAATGAAGGAAAAATCCATTTCTGCATCTTGTCTCACTTTTGTTTCATTTTGTTTTGTCTCAATATGGAGTCTCCACGAGGAGTGGGTAATATGATGAAGAAAAGAGGTATGGGCAGAAAGGAAGGTAATAGATTCAAATAATGTTAGTTCCCTCATGTATACATAGTCTGCTCTTATATCTAAAGTCTGGGTATGATTTTGTCCCCTGTGGAAAAAGGAAAATATATCTGGTGGTCCAATTATAAATAGACCAATATTTTATTCTTGTGTTACAAAAGAAATTTTAAGTAAACCAATATGTGTACTACCTATTTGAGTAATGTTGTAGTTCTAATCCTAGAAGCATTTGGAAAAATAGTGTAATGCAAAGCCTCATTTTCCGCAAAGGAAAAATGTTATAATCAGAGGGACAGCTGTAAGATACTTATGGTTAGAAGTAATAAAGCTGAAGAAAGAGTTAAAATAAAATAAGATAATAGTATGACAAGCAATGAGGGTGAGAAGGGAAAAGGAATTTTTATGACTCGCTGCAATTTGGTTTTATCTTTTTGTTGGAATGAATACTGATTTCAAGGAGACACAATTACTGGCAGCTCCTAGAAAAGAATGAATTCCATGCTTAATAATTAATAAACTTAAATTATATCAAGGTAACTTTTAAAACTAATTTCTTTTATCTACCACATTCTTTAATATCAGGCAGGTAGCTATTGGATATAGTCTCCAGGGGACCATATCACTGTGATCAAAATCTCATAGATTCTGTAAGAAGCCATCAATATAATCAGGACAAATTACAGTGTAATATTGGTATGGCTGTTCTTGTGCAAAAGTAATGTGACCATTATTTGCATCTCATATTTTAAGGTAGTAGGAACAAAAAGATATCATGTATAGAAATTTATTTTTTTTAAAAACATTTTTTTTTTGGCCGTGCACGGGCCTCTCACTGTTGTGGCCTCTCCCACTGCGGAGCACAGGCTCTGGACGTGCAGGCTCAGCGGCCATGGCTCACGGGCCCTGCCGCTCCGCGGCATGTGGGATCTTCCCAGACCGGGGCACGAACCCGTGTCCCCTGCTTCGGCAGGCGGACTCTCAACCACTGCGCCACCAGGGAAGCCCAAAAACATGATTTTTAAATTCAGGCAATATAAATACATTTATTAATCAATTAAAAGTCTAAGAGTCATGTGACTCAGACTGTTATATCTGGAATAATTTTTTTAATGTTCACAGTATACAACAAAAAGTTTAAAAGAGAAACAAGGACATCAATCAAATCAGTTCTAATGAAATAAGCAAAAATCAGGAATACAAATGCCTGGTCCAGAGTTAGCTATTAGATCAAGTTAGATTCCTCAAATTAAAGCATTTAATGACATGAATAGATAGATTACGGTAGAGATACACATACATTTTTAACAACACAATGGAATCTCATTCATTTGAAGCTCACAAATTTTGTAGATAGATACCACAAAATTTTTAAATTTATAGATACCCTAAAGATATTCAAAAGAAGTTTATATCATCTGGGACCTCAGATTATTCTTAAAATTTCAGGTGTCCAAAAAGGTCAGAGATGACTAAACATCTAGAAAAAATAAGACCCTAGGAATAAGAATCAGCAAAAATAACAGAAAACTGAAATAGACCCGCAGGAACTCTAGAGAGTGGAATTACCAGACAACAGACTACAAAACAACTATATTGTTATAAGCGAAGCTTAAAATTATCAGCAGTAAAATGGAAACTATTACACAGTGACATAGATGATTTGGAGAAAAACCAAGTACAAAGTTCAAAACTAAAAAATACAGTAACTGAATGGAAGAGTTTATCAGATTACCCAGCTGAAGAGTTAATGAAACAGAAGATAGGTTAGAAGAAATTAGCTGAATGAAACCTGAAGTAACAAAAAGATTTAAAACATTTTTTTAAGTGTGGAAGATATAGCAGATACAGTAAGAAGGTCTACCACATTCCTAATTGGAGACCCAAGCAGAAGAAACAAAAAGAATGAAGTAGAAGCAATATTTGAAGAGTGACTAAATATTCTCCAGAAATGATGAAGAAATGATAAATTTCCAGAAATGAAACAATCCACATATTTGTGAAACCTGACGAATACAAAGAGGAAAATGAAGAAGAAAAACACCCAGGTACTTGTCATAGTGAAACTGCAAAAAATCTAAAAAAAAAAAAAAAAAAAAACAAAAAAAAAAAAAAAAAT
>NW_020173037.1:7151769-7197103 GCF_003031525.2 Neophocaena asiaeorientalis asiaeorientalis
AAAAAAAAAAAAAAAAAAAATCTAAAACAATATACAATTTTAAAAGAAACCAGTGAATAAAGCGTGGGTGTCTTTAAATGACACATACAAAGAAACAAAGAATTACTCTCAGCTTTTGTTGGTCTGAAAACGTCTTTATTTTGCCTCCATTTTTGAAAAATATTTTGCTGGGTATAGAATTCTGGCAACGATTCTCAAGGGGAAGATGATCCCATCAGGGACACAACAGTGGTGTCACTAAAACGTCTACCTGCCATTTGGGGCTCCTTACACCATTGAACCAATAGCTTAGAAAGGTCTTAGTCTCCTGACTGGAGTAACTGTTCCCAATCACCAAAGGGAAATTGGATTGCTACTGTACAGAAGAGACAAGGAGGACTGCATACAGAGCCCAGGGCACCCTCAGAGATGCTTCTTGCCACTTCCATGCCCAATAGTAGAAGTAATTTAGAAACTACAACAAGCGGAATGATTGAGGACTCAGATCATTCAAAAAAGAATGTTTGCGTTGTTCCACCCAAAGAACCTAGAGCAGCTGAGACTGTGCCTAGCTCTGGTTTGGCAGAATCCTGCAGCACGTGTGGCCAGGAGCACGTCATGGCTAGCAACTCCCCTTAGGACCCCCTCAGGTGGTTGCGTAGCAGTATCTTCAGTGAAACACCTCCCCCAAAACAGCTTTCCCCAGCATGCTAGGGTGTGGAATTTTAGCAAGTACCAGAGGGTATATTTACAGCAAGGTCCAGGCATGACACCATGGTGACTTCTCTGCCATCAGTGTGCCCTCGTCAATGGGCTCTGGATCTCAGCCCTGGAGGGTGTCATCCTTGAGGGCTCTTCCTCAGCCCTAGGGGTACTGACTGTGCATTATAGCTGCCATTCCTGTGTTCTTTAGAGTTCTCTTTACTTCTTACTAGCCAGCCTCTTATTATTCCAACCCCCTGCTACAGTTAATAAACCTTCATATTAAACTTTCCCTGTCCAAATGACTGTGTCATTTTTCTCTTCTAATTGGAACTTGACACACTGGTTTTGTTTTGGGTTTTTGTTTGTTTGTTTGTTTTTGTTTTCAGGGGTTGTGGATTTTCTTAGATCCTAAAATATTCTTTCTGTACCACCCATTCTTTCTCCTCTTATCTGGGAGTCTAATTAAATACATTAGACTGCTTGATATTGTAGCATAGGTCACAGAGATTGTGTTCATCTTTTTCAGTCTTTTTCTCTCTCTCACTTTGTTTTAGATCGTTTCTGTTGCTTTGTCAAGTTCACTGATCTTCTGCCATGTCTAATCTGATGTTAATCTCATTCAGCCTATTTCTGTGTGTATATATATTGTATTTTTCACCCCTCAAATTTTCTTTTGGTTCTTTATCATGTCTATCATTTCTTTCCTGATCTTTTTCATGTTTTCTTTACATCCTTGAGCAAATTTAAGATTTATAAATGTTGTCTTAAGATTCTTGTCTCCTAATTTCTTTACCTCTATCATTTTTGGTTTTCATACTGTTGATTTTCCCTTGGGTATTTGTCGTCATTACCTGCTTATTTGCAAGCAGAGTGATTTCTTTATCATTTACTGATGACTGTGAGTTTTATGTCATTGAGTGTTGGATTTTGTTGCTTTTTTTCATGAGTATTTGGTTTCTCTGGCACTTTTACTTGCATATCATTTTGACCCCTTCAAGGCTTGCTGCTAAGCTTTATCAGGATAATCCTAGAGCAGATGACTCCAGGGCTAATTTAGCCCCAAGACGATGGTGTGACTCCTTGGAGAATTTTGCCCATATGCCACGTCGTACCAGATTTCTTCATGCAGACTGGGGAGAATGTAAACTCTGAGTCCTGTGTGAGCTCTGGAAATTTGGTGTACATACTGCTTCCTGGTGGCTCTTTTCTTGGCTTATGAAGATTCACGCACTGTACGTGCAGATCAGCATCTAGCCAAAGACTCAGAAGGAAATCTCTGCAGGTCTCCAGAGCTCGCTCTCTCTCCCTGGTGCTCTGCCCATGAAATGTGACCGCTTCAGCCTCCCCAGACTAGAATTTCTGTCTCCTCAGGTCAGCAAGCTGCCTGCTCCATGTGTGTCTTCTGTCCTATGCCACAGTGTGGAACCTGCCTCTAAGCAGTAAACTGGCCAACTGTAGGGCTCAGTCCATTGTTTTCCTTGTCTTGGGATCACAATCCAGTTTTCTAGGTTTTATGGGAGAAGAGCAGGTTCCAAAGTACTTAATTCCTCCCGGGCAGAAGTGGAAGTCCTGCAGTAGCTAATATTTTATACTTTCTTAGTAAGGAATAGTGCTAACGCAGCCTACATCTAAACCTAGTTAAACAGTATACACCAACAGGTATTTATTTCCAGGATTATCATTATAATCACAAATTAATTTTCCATCTAGCAAAGCATCTCTAAAAGAGACATTAGAAGTACCCTCTTATTTGTATGAATGTATACTTTGTAATGATGACACCTGAATTTCTTTTGAACTATCCTATAAGGCTTTGCATTCATTCATCCAACCACTGTTTTTCTAAGTAGCACTAATTTTTACGTCTGAAACTCCCGTGAGGACATTTGCTACCTGTTGGAGGTCCGAAGGGAAAAAAGCCAGAAGAAAGGAAACTGATATTTGACAATGGTGAGATCTGAGGATTTCATATATGTATAATATACTAGCTCCCTTTACTGACACGGATAGAGGGACACTTCCCACAGTCACAAAGCTAATGAGAGGCCACTGTGATTCTGACTGCAAGTTCAAACTCCTTCCAAACCATTACACTGTCTACACTGAGTGCCCCTGTTCACTGCAACGTCTGCAGTGACATTGAGCGCTTACCCAGAAGTGAAGCATTAATTTTCTGGGACCACTGCTTCATTGTCTGAGCTATGATACCCACAATCAGACAACGGGGAAGCACTGAACTCAGCTGCCATGCATTCAAATACCATCTTGCCACTGGTAAGATCTATGTGGACTTCACCCAAGCCTGTTTCCTCTTCACAAAGCACACATAAACAGAGCAGTGAAATTTAAATATTCTTCATATGTAAAAACCACAATATCTTGTCTATTTGCATCTGAGAATTTTTTGGGTTTTTTTTGTACGTGGGCCTCTCACTGTTGTAGCCTCTCCCGTTGTGGAGCACAGGCTCCGGACGCGCAGGCTCAGCGGCCATGGCTCATGGGCCCAGCCGCTCCGCGGCATGTGGTATCCTCCCAGACCGGGGCACGAACCCGTGTCCCCTGCATCGGCAGGCGGACTCCATCTGAGAGTTTTTAATCCGATCAAATTCTAGGACAAAAACTGTTGGCACCTAAGGATTTCTTCCTCCTCCTTACCCTGTCACTTGACACTATTATCCCCTTTTGCTCCTTCAAATATTTGCTTAAAGACCTGGCCCCCATTATAAAATATTCTGTAATGAGAGCTGGCATATAAAGGAATGGATATGCATTGTATTGGGTAGGCTGCCTGTTGCCCTCACGTAGGGAGTACCAAGAAAATCTTATCTGCGATGATCTGGCTGGTCAAGGGTTCAAGATTAGCAATTTCTGTTTCAAATATGACAACACATTACTCGTCACTTCCTGAATCTGAGCCATTCATATCAGCCTGATAGCTGGCATTATATAAAGAATAGGTCTTTCTCTGTGATTTTCTTCCAACAGATTTATTTGTGCTATTTCTGAAGCGAGTGTCACAGGAAAGCAATACGTATGTACATCCTCTGAGCAACTACACTGGGTAAAACATTAATAGGATGGGAGGCTGGCTTATGAGTACATCTACGAGGAGAGACAGGGGACATGTGGAAGGGTGGGGGTAATCAAGGGGAAAGATGGAGAAAGGAATTTTGAACACTTGGCAAAACAAAACACTACTACGGATGCTGAAAACTTGAAGAGAATTTTAGCATCACGACTCTACCATCAGAAGAATTCTAAGGTCTTAACACAGTATCATAGTCTTTCCTACAGTACCAAATGTTTAAATGTTATATGTTAGGACAGTTCCCCCACTGATACAAAGATGGGCATTGATGACATCTTTGGATGGTAGCAATGACCACCGAATCGGGAACAAATAAACAAAATAAAGCCATAAAGTAGGATACTCTACATTGAGAGATATGACATATTGGATTATTTTTAACTTCAAAAGGAGATCTCTCAAAAGTTATCAATATTTAAAAAATATTTTTAAAATATTTTGTAAAAACAAAATGTTGGGTGAGAAAAAGCAAGATAAAAAAGATATTTATATAATAATAAATGAATGAATAAAAACATGCAAAAGCAATACTATGTAGTCAATGTATATGCATTTAGATGAACTGGGAAGCTACTCACTAATTAATTATACTGATTGCCTCTGAAAAATGGGTAGCGGGGTAGGACAAGTGATGGTGCTTAAAGGGGGTTTCTGCTTCGTGTTATGTTTTGCATTTTTGACAAACAGGCTGAGCTAATATGACAAATTTTCTTTATAGTTAATTCTTGGTGGTGAGAAAATACACTCTTAATTTTATTACCATTATTTTAACTTTCTCTAAATTTTAAACTTACAAATTTATTGTTAAAAATTGAAGAAAAGTAAAAAGTCAAAATCTGAGAATTTAGCAATGATTTCGGTAGTCTGGCTTGGTGATGGAGAGAAGATACTGCGATCATGAGTGGATGAGAGCTGAGGAAGTGTGACTTTATGTGATCTCTTTCTCAAGCTGTGGCCAGAGGGACTTCAGTGTGTTGTGTGCCCTGGAATCCATGGAGGTGAAGCTGGTGTACACCTAGATGTATACATAACAAAACTGGTATACTGAGACATGCACTGTGAACCCCTAAGGAGAACCTTGGTTGACAGGATAAAAAGCCATTAAAAAATGTATTTTGGTAGCATGGGATGAAAAACGCTTGTACAATTTGTATACTTCGGCAAGGCTCTTTGAAAGCAACTCCAAGAGAAAAAGCAACAGGCAACTGTGGGGAGAGGGGGCTAGTTTTAAAGTGTTAACCCACGGTGGGTTTGAACACAGAGGTTAGAGAACCTTAGCTGGAGAGAAAAAAGGGCGGGGAAGAAGGGGGATGAAGGATGGAACTGGAAGGAGGTCAAAATACAACAAAACAAACAGGGACAAATATTTTTTAAATATTGATAACTTTTGAGAGATCTCCTTTTGAAGTTAAAAATAATCCAATATGTCATATCTGATATTATTTATGCATTTATAATCCACTGATTGAAAAAATAATTGCAAAAAGTCATTTTGAATTAGGTAACATTTCTAAATGAGGTTTATTTAGTTACTAATTCAAGATTATCTTTACATACTTGGAAAACAGGTAAGTGCAAATGCTAAGTGGCAGAGCCAGGGCTCACATTAATCCATTTGATTCCAAAGCTTGCACTCCTTTCGCTGGACACCCCACATTGCTTTTTGCACACTGCAATTTGTTCACAAGGCTAGAATGACTAAAACACAGTGAAAGCCTAGCTCAACACAAGCCCCAATGTGAAAATTTAAACTTTAAATGCATTTAAAACAGTTGATGCCTTATACGGGTCAAGTGTTATTTTTAATTATTCTAAGCAAGATCCCTCCTCATTGTATGGAAGCTAAGCAAATACTCCTAGTACTTGTGATAAGGCAGTGAGGTGAGCACAGCCAAATGAGCAAACTTCAGAGCTGTCTTACTGCCTCTGCATCACTGGTGCCTCATTCATGGACCCTGAGACCATCTGCAATTCTGTCTTCCCATTTTGCCAATTTTCATGAAAAGAAAATGAGGGCAGATCGGATCAGAAGTACATGTAAGTAACTGAAGAAAGGATAGGAATCAAATAACCTGGGGCTTAACCTCCTCATGCCCCAAGAGGAGGTTAGGAACGTGAGAGCTGAGCGATAGAACTGGAATTCTTAGTCATATTTCCAGCACCCAAGTGCTGACCCGAATCCCACTTGGAGTACATTTCTGTGCACAGTCCTGCATCTATATTGAAATGAGGCATCGCAGGAGCAGAAGCTGATTCACCTCATCCCTACCGCTTTAACTCCAGCACCCAGAACAGTGCCTGACACACAGAGGCACTCACAGATATTTGCTGAACGAATGGATACTAGTGGTTGTGGAGGTTTTATTCCTTTCCCATTAGTCAAAACATAATTTGCTTGGAATAATGATATCGTAGGGCAGAAGACAAAGAATCACTTATTTGTGGAATCTAAAAAAATGATTGAATGAACTTATTTGCAAAATAGAATAGACTCACAGACATAGAAAACAAACTTACGGTTACCAAAGGGGATAGCCGGGGCAGGGGGGAGGGATAAACTAGGAGATCGGGATTAATATATGCACACTACTATATATAAAATAGATAATCAGCAAGCTGTACAGCACAGAGAACTCTGCTCAATATTCTATAATAATCTATATGGGAAAAGAATCTGAAAAAGAATGGATATATATATATGTATAGCTGAATCACTTTGCTGTACACATGAAACTAACACAACATTGTAAATCAACTATATTTCCACCAAAAAATATTTTTTTAAAAAAAGGTTACTGGGGTCCTAACCTTCCAAGTCCTTCCCCATGGTGAGTGCATCCTGCAGGTAATCTGTGTGTTTCCCTTTCACTCACATTATCTCATTCAGACATCACAACAAACCTTTTAGGAAAAAGCACTATTATTCCAGTTTTACCAATGAAGAACTAAAATCAGGACGTGTCAGGACTCGAACTGGTCTAAACAAAATGCAACAAAAAAAGGTAAAAGGAAAAAAAATATTGAAAAGTTTTCTTCTACCCTTCCAGGTTCTTTTGGCTGATCTAATAATTAAATTGAACTGAAACAGATTAACAGGAGAAAACTAAATGTAATGTCCTACGTATGGGAGGCTCACATAGACACGAAAGGGTCAAAGGCAGTCAGGCTCTTGAGGCTTATCTGCCATCCTGAGCTAAGGAGGAGGGGATGGGGGTCTGGAACTTCAAAGGGGAGGGAGACAATTCACAGGACAGTGGAAAGAGCACATGTTTGGTAAACAAATGTCTGCCGAGCCAGGCAGAGACAATGGGACACAGAGACACAGAATGGGACGCACATGCCACATACACACAATGGGACGCACATGCCACATACACACAATGGGACGCACATGCCACATACACACAATGGGACGCACATGCCATATACACACAATGGGACGCAGGCCTGCCGGCCCCTCCCAGCTCACCACACCTTGCCCACACTCTTTGTAGTTATCTCTGGTGATAATTCTCTTAGACCAGGCTCTCTATCTAAATTCTTTTAGGCAGTTAAGGGGGAGGTAAAAGCTCTTTCTGAGTCTTTTGGGCCTTGATTGTCTTCAGCTCAGAATAATCCACATGTCAGAGTGGCACACTGTGGGGAGGCTCATTTGGAACCCCTTTAATTCCATGCAACTGAAATGTCCAGAACTGGATCCAGGTGAGTTTAGATGCAGTGGCTCAAAACACATTATCAGAGCTCTCCTGTGCGGACTCTTTACAGCTCCGTAGGCCTCCTCCTCTGTGGGTTAAAATCCATTCACAGATAAGCACTTGTCTGGAAACAAAGTTAACACCATCCTTATAACTTGTGATCCTGGAGAGCAGCTCACTCACTCCTCTGTCCAGGAAGCTCTAGGAAAATTCTCAGATTGGCTCAGTTCGGGCCATGGGTCCACCCCAAGTTAATCACGGTGGCCATTAGGGTTGAGTGTTTCAGACTGTCCCATCTGAGTCACTTTACAGAGGAGTTAAGATCTTGGCAACCTTGTCAGGTAGAAAAGTGGTAGTTCCTGAAAGAAAACTGCTGAGCAGACAAGATGCGATAGATTTCTACAAGCTCAGAAAAACTAAGTCCCGTACACAGAATTCCATAGCCCTACAAGGACAGGCAATGGAGTGCACAGCACGTAAGTATTTACTAAGTAAACGTGAGTCTGTGTTCTAAGCGCCAAACCCATGCCCTTTCCACTACATGGGCAGCCTCTTATTTTTTGAGCAAAATACTGAACTACTCCTAAATTCTCAAAGTGGATTGGATTCGCCATGTGGATTGACACAGAAAACTGAAACATAAAACGGTAATTCCTAGAACAGTGCTACACGCTACTGCTCTATCGCTGAATGCTTTTTACTCCTCTTGGTTGTGAGGATTTGCTAATACTTTGAAAATGAGGCATATTCAGTGCCCTCAGCCCTCCAGTATCAGAGGTAGTTTAGCTTAAGAAGAATGATAGTATATGCTCCCTTAAAAGCTGAAAAACAGGACCCTTATGCTGCCACTATTTTTATCGGTGTCTTTCATCTATTGTGTTTTATCTCTTTTTCTCAGATTCTATCAATAAGAAGGCTTGATTTGCATTAATGGGGAAATGAGTAGCTGGTGTCTGTTAAATGTTTTTAAAAATCTGTTTGATCTTTTAAAAGCCAAAATGATTTTTCTTTTCCCTTCAAAGTGAAAAAGAGAGTGAGAAACCTGAGAAGTATCAAACACAGAGGGAGACATTTGCATTTATGCTCCAACACTGAGGTATTTTTCTAGTGTCAACAAACGGAGAGCTTGATTTTAAATGCTGCCAGCTTCTGCCTAAGCTCTATTATTCCATTCTACTCCACGACAAAAAAAAAAAAAAAAGCAGTTACAGATACTCTTCCTTTATAATCTAGGATTCCTGGGGAAAGACTGAGGCATCCTTTCTGTCTTTGAGAGAAAATGTGTGACTTTCATTAATATTAACGAGAGTGCTCTGCACTGGAAGAACAGACTCCGTGTTTTAAATGCTTGAGCGATGATTCACACAAAGCTGGAAAAAGGCTTTTTGTCTTAGGCAGCTATGCCTACTGTTGCAGTACCAGGATTACGAATCACAGTAGGCTGTCCTTTTAAGACAGGTTATCTATCCATCCACAGTGATTTCAGAATACTTGTGCAGAAAAAGATGTCATTGCAAGCAATGCCATGTGCCAGCCATGCTTCATCACTCCAGCACTATGGGAGAAGGCTTCCGGGCAATGCACTTGTTACCAGTGGAGAAAGAAAGACTAAATTAATTGAAAAACTACTTAGAGCTGACAGCTCTCCTCTTCTCTGGTAGGTTTCAAGTAAAGTAACTGTATTGCTTTTGTAGTTGCAAAGGCTGAAGAAAACCCACTGAAATATGTGGACACAACAAACAAATCCTGGTATTTTTTATCCTGTACTTACTACGTAAACAGAAAGACACTTTTTTTGTTACGTTCATGTCAGAATAAAGCAACTATACTCCAATAAAAAATAAATAAATATATATAGAGAGAGGAAATAATAAGAAAAAAGTATAACTTTATAAACCTTTAAGTAAAATAATTATGGAATAGAAGAGATAGTAATGGTTTTCCAAAGATCCAATAAATCATATAAACTCGTCTTTCCAAGAAATGTTTGTGAGTTGATAGAGATACGAAGAGAAGAAGAAATGACTGAAATTAATTTTGAAGACAAATCCCCATCGAAAGGAGGAAGAGTACCAGCTTACACCAAATGAAAAAGCACTCGTGTGGCATAAAGCAGATAGAATAAATCAGCTTCTAAAGGGATACCGATATTCAAAAGGAGGGCTGTCTGAAGACAAACAAAAAAGAGGTTAGAAGATGGTGACATTGACAAGGTGAAGAATGGGCCGGGCCAGAGCCCTGGGTGGGTTTACCAGTTCTCCCAGAGCTGCTCTGAGTCTACCGAGCTGGAATCCTGCTCAGCCTGGGGACCTGCCCAATCAACCAGCTGGTACCCCAACTCTCTATGCACTGGCAGAGGACCATCCGGCTCCTCAACGTTGCCTTGTAGATGCCCAGCTCCAAAGTCCTTGTAGATCTGTCTTATGCCTCATGGACCTGGAGAAAATGGAGACTGGCAGGGGTCCAGGATGCTGAGAAAGAGCTGAAAGCCCTGGGTGTGTCAGAGCTGACCCAGGCATCCTCTTAGAGAACACATAGAAAATAGAAACAAGGTCAGAAGCTGCTAGGACAACCACGTGTCCATTATTTTTTACCAAGAAGCACCCATCATCCTGAGTGTCTGACCCCCAACAACTGTGTTGTCAGCAAGTTGGAAAGAAAAAGATGCTCTGCCTCTAGGAGAATATTAAAAACCAAGAAGTTTCTAGTTGTTTTCCAGGTTACAGCTATTTTTACCATGAAATCATGGATTTAGCAATGACAGCTGAGAAAAGATGGTGGGAAATACACACACACACACACACACACACACACACACACACACACAGAGGTATATTTTACATCTCCGAAAAGATAAGAAAATTTGTATGTAGTTGTTACTGATGTTTGTTTGTGTCTGGTAATAAGTTCAGAATCTTTTGTCTCACTGGGAAATCTGTCAGGCGACAAGGGTGTAGGGGAGAAAGATAAGCTGTGGGAACCTGTCAAAGTCCTTACCTTCAAGGTGCTTCAATGCTACCTGCAAGGATCAGACATGAGCACAGTAGTTTTTTTAGGGACAATTTACAAGCAAGACATTTAAAAAGAGAGAGAGAGCTAGTTTACACTTCTTGGAGCTGGGGAGTCATGTAAAAAACTTGCAAATGACTCTCCCCAAATAGTAAACTGAGGGGCAGCAGCTCACTCACATCTGGACTCGTCTATTCGTTGGATGAAGAGGAGAAGAGCTTGTGATGCGGGAAAGGATGCAGCCTCAGACAGCAGCTCTCACGCCAGCAGGTAGAGCAGGTACCTGTCCTGCCTCATCTGCTTCTCCGTGTTGCTTCTGGGCCCCGATCTCCCCCCCACCTGCCTACACCTCTGGGTGACAGGCTTGCCAACCCCCCATTTTACCTCACGTGGAGCTCATCTCCAGAAGACATCAATCTCGTGTTCAAAACTCTTCTGGGCCTCGTTGCTGCCTCTAGTTGAGGGATGTGGCTATGCATCACTGACCCTCCAACCTTCCCGGGATCTATTCCAGTGCCTGCTACGCAAGTGCTCCATAATTAACTTGCACGATGGACCCGTTATATCCTATAAATAAAGGTTTGATTTCATCATCTAGTTCTCAAAGTCCTCAGTCTGGTTCCTTCATCCTGCCTTTTATCATAACATCTCTCCACTCGCTTGTATATATTTTAATTCAGCTAAAATGCTTCATGCACCAACTCTGTCTAAGGCCTCCTCCTTCACTCTCCTCACACCCTTTCTCCTGCTAGTCGGCATACGTGGACCCCTTCTTCTCACCTGCTTCTCCAACTTCTAAGTCCTATGACACCTTCTCCATGAATACGCCCTGTTCACCTCAGGATACTCTTTTATGAACATGTAATTTATGCCACTCACATGGCTTTTAGAAGATGCTCCCAATTATAATTAGGTGTGTTCTGGGCAAGGATTGAGTTTTCTTTGCACCAACACAGTAACTGACACACAGGAAGAAATCAATAAGCACCTGCTGAATAAACAAATGACAGACTTGTATCGTGTCCCCCTCGCTGTCAAGGGAGAAATGTCAGACGTTAGCAACCATGTTTAATTTACAGCAATAGAAGAGGAAGAAAAGAAGCAAGTCAGAGGGAGGAGCTTAATTACTGCCCTTGACTTTGCCCAGTTTCCCACACCATCCACAGCCATCCTCCTTGTACCCTTCCTACTGTCCAGCAGCCCCTGCATTTGTGGATGTGGATACCCACTCCCCAAAACAAAACATCTGCATCAGGACAGGCATTGTATTACAGACAACTACAGACTACATGACAAGCATTAAGCAAAATCATCGTAATGGGCTTTTCTGACCCCAACAGCACATAAACCTCATTTTATTCTATTTTCTGCTTCAAAGTGAGCCAGGCCATCATCCCAGGAGGCATCTCAGTGAGTAACAACACTCCCCCCCCCATCACTTAAGAGACCCCTGTCAGTGGACTGCTTTCTAGAAGTTTGTACATCTCCAAAAAAAGACAATGCGTCAATTAGATGCATCTCTGAAAGCACTTTGCTTCAGGAATAGTTTTATAGTAATGGGTGGGGACATTTGTTAAATATTTCTGATGGACGGAAGTTGGAAGGCAATTAATAATATGTTGCTACATAAATTTCACTGGTCGTAAGTGGGCGTGAAAATAAATGGACTGTGTATATTGAAAAAACTTATCAATGGTGATACCATAAATCGAGGTTTTGTGATATAAATTTATAAAGGAACAAAATAAAGCAGTGATCCAATAGGGTGAGATTAATGAGGAATGTGGGGAATAGAGTTAAAGGGACTACTATTAACTCACACTTATACACGGATCACCTCCCGCAAACCGACATCCTGTCTAAGAAGGGACTTGTCCAATGCGTAAGGAATGAGAGTTTTAGTCCCAGGGGTCCTCAAGCCTCCTGGTCACTTAATTTCCGTAGTCAGTGTGCTGCTGAGAAAAGCCCTGCCCATTGCCTACCTTTGCGATTCAATAATTCAGTAATTGCTGACTGTTTTAGAGTCTCGACTAAAAGCCAGTGAAGACAAAACTATTACGATTTTAATGTACTAGAACTAGATCAAATTCCGCAGCTTATGACTCATGAATCAAATGACCATCTATTTCATCTGCTTCAGATTCTCTTGCTAGAGTGTTTTCAGGCAGAAACTTTGGAAAGTTCTGCTAGTGTCATCCGTTTGGTTGGTGGCTTAGGGGCAATTGAAAATCGACCTCTGTGCGGGTTTAAGAGGTCTTTGCACACAACCAGGATGAAGCGAAGTGTCCACGCATTGCATTTGTTTGCTTTGGGTGCTCTGTCGTTATGACAAAGTCGGATTTATCAGGGGAGATGGGAAATTGAGGAGCTCACCTTCACTCACCCATCTGGCCCTCAGAGACGCCTCTTTAATGTGCGCAATGAACAGACCACAGGCAAGGGCCAAATGCCGACTCTCCATAGGAAGCAGAAGCAATGAGTGTCGACAGTTAGTGAACACAGGAAGTCCTCCAGTCTCCAGCAATTCTACTTACCTTCACGGTGTTTTCAACTTTTTCTTATCTAAGTGGCTCTTGGAAACTAAATATTCTCTTTCTACTCAAGATAAGAAAAACTGGGAATTCTTAAACTAATCATAATCTAGCACACACAAAACTGGGAGTTAACTGATTAAAAAATAACGCCCCATGAAACTCAGATTTCACATTAGTGCATAAGAAGTCTGGTGTGTTATGAGGGAATGTGGAAGATTATTCCACTCAGATTCCAAGCAGAAAGTGACTTTTTCCAACCAGATTGGGGATAAGTGTGTTAGCAAACTGAGCTTGGGTCTGCTCACCCACCGCACAGCAACGCCAATCCACTGACACAAGGTCGCAGTGTAGGAAACTACAGCATTTATTGCAGGGCCCCAAGCAAGGAGAACAGGCAGCTCAGAACTCCCTGATGTCTTTCAGGGAAAGGTTTTTAAACGCAACATTTGGGATGAGGGTTGCAGCTCATGGACTTTCTTCTATTGGTTGGTGGTGAGGTAACAGGGTGATGTTTCAGGAAACTTAATCCTTTACCTTCTGGTTCCAACTAGTCTGGGGTCTAAGTGCTTGTGGCCAGCATGTAGTCACGGCCCTCCAAGGGGGTGGGGTGGGGGGGAGAATCTTAGTTTCTGCAGGACAGCTCAAAGATATGCATCAGATTATCATGTATGCCCCTTGAGGAGGAACTAGGTCTCTGTTTTATCACTGAACTGTAATCTAAGCTATTATTACTTTTCTTGCTTAACTGCTTTTCCTTTGTTTCTGCATCCCCTCACTTCCCTAATTAGTAACTGCTTGAGCCTGCTCTTTGGAACTCGGAAGGCCTAGGAGACTAAAGCTTTTTTTCTTACAAATAAGAAACAGGGGTCACAGAGGGGCTTGTGTACGTGGGAAGGCCCCCCAGGGTCCTGCTCAGTTTCAAGCGTGACATCTACCATTACACAGTGGAGGACGCTGTTATCACCAGAGAGAAGGAAGCTGCTCTAGAGGACACGGACTCACCTGATGGGACAAAGGCCGAGTTGTGGCCTCAGGTGAGCCATCACCTCACAGAACATCACAGAGGAAAGGAAAGCTTCTGAAGGAATCTACCGAAGAAAACTCAGGACTTCAAGAGTGCGCTTGGAGCAAGTACATAAGCAAAAAACTAAGAATTATCAGTGCTGAGGAAGAATAATGAGGAAGAAGGTATTTGGCTTGGAAGAGAACAATCTCAACACGAGGAAAAGATCCAGAGAGAAGCACACTCGCTCCCCTTTGCTTAAGGGCTGATAACGCTTCTTAGTTAGGAGGAGCTACAGATTTGTATCAAATCCACCAGATGTTCTTTATAGTGTGTGGTGTGTAAATAATGGATAGACTTCCCTTACCAGCTTGGGTATCAGAAATGGCCATACAGCTCTTATTTTTTTCAATGGGGCTTGTTTCTCCACACGTCCTTATCAGTAGGAAGTCTAAGCCCCGTCCTGGGGGGTCCTCTCTCTCTGGAGCTGTCCAAGCAACCAGTGTTGTCTTTCAAAGCTAGCCAGCCCAGTGGTTCCGGCGTTATTGCTCCCATGGCCCCGAGGGGCACTCGCGTTCAGCAGTGTTATCCAAAGCTGTGAGGGTCAACTGTGAGGCTGACAAGATTCCACAATGCTGGAACCAGTACGAACCCACAACCCTTAGGCTCAGCACTGGTCAGACGGCACCAGGTCGGCCTGCCCGTCCCCCTGTGGTGCATCGCTTTGCTGCCCTTCCCAAGCAGTGAACTCCCATGGGTCTCCCTAATTTTAAAACTCACTTAAGACCCTCAACTCCCTCACTCCCAGAAGGACTCTAACTCCTTATGGAAATAGCTTCACCTCCACCCCAGAGCTCTCCTTTTCCAGAGGACCTTTGTCGAGGTCAAAATGTCCCTCTGTGCCCTTCCCCCAAGCAATGGGTGTCTAGTGGCCTACCTTTGCATCTCTCAGAGGGGGTCCCTCAGCCACTCTGAAGCCCTAGGAAGTTGCACCCTTGGGAGACTGTCTCTACCTATTGAAGAGGAGGCAGAGTTAGCTTCTTCAATTATTCGTCTGCATCAACAGACAGAGCCTGCGAAGTTACACCTGGCAATCGCATATTTGCTGCTCGTTTCGGCGTATGGCTTCACTCACCTTTCACAAATTATTTCATCATTTCCTTCAAGTATTTTGACATTCGGGCGCCTATTTGAGGTTGATCCTTCCTAAGGAATACAGCTACTCTGGGAGCCTAGTATGGGGGAAGAAAAAATGGCTGTGAAGCATCTGGGGAGATCCTGCCTCAGAAAGTGATGTTTCTCTCTTGGTACCTGAGCACATACTAATACAGGCATATGCTGCAGAGAGAAGCCCATGGCTGTACAGAGGGCCCTTGGTGGAGCCAATGGGCACAGGAATGACTGTCCTTGAAAAGGGGGGAAAGTGAGTGAGAAAAAAGAGAAGCAAGATGACCATATTGGGCAGTCCTGCTCCAACAGCCCGGGCCTCTTGGCCACTGTGGTGCAAAGAGCCTATAAGTGATACAGGAATAATAGCAAACCCTTATCCAGATAATCTGATGAGTGCTAAAATAATATAAACAGACATCTCAAGATTTAAGTAGTAAATCTTAAATAAAGACAAAGAAACTGAGGCCCAGTGAGATTAAGTACACCAAGATTTAGGTAGTAAGAATAAAGAAAAAGAAACTGAGGCCAGTAAGGTTAAGTATACGGACCAAGGTCACACATCTCCAGCAGGACTCAGATCCAACATTTAAGTCAAGGAGTTTGGTTGCTGTCTGTGTCTTGAACTGCTATTACCCCCGCCCATCTGATCGCATGACAGGATGTGACCACATAACCTGCAGTCGGTCACAGAACTTTGCTCAGAGAACAGCGTTACAAACACCACTTTGAATCATCCAAGGTATTGACCTGTATCAGCTACAGCTTTTGCTCTACAGCGGGTCTGGCTTCACTGAAATTCTCTGCTCCTTTTGGGAAGTCTTCACAGCTTCTTTCATGTCTGCACCCACCCCAGGTACATTCTCTCCTCACATACCGCATTCTGCTGGGAAGCACCGTTTGTCTCCACTGGCTGAGTTGTTCTCTGGCCACAGTTCACCTGGAGGAGCTACTGCTACTCATCTTCCTGCTTCCCAGGGTGGTGGTAGAAATGAATACTGTTGGGGAAAGTTGGAGATATTCTAAAACAGTTCAAAATAAAAATAATTCTTCAGAAGATGCATAGGTTTGACCACATATATACTTGACACATTTTTCCTTCTGGTCAAAAAAAGGAAGTGTACCCTCAGCTAAATCAGAGGACAGAATTAAGAAACCCCAGAAATCAATTACCTCATCCTATTGACCAGTTTTTAAAAGGTGATTGATTGAGAAAGAAAGAAAAAAAAAGCTTCTTCTGGCTTAAATGTTGTCTGCCTCCTTTGAGCCAATTCCCACAATACAGTGGTCATGATGATTCAAATATATTTAATACAAATGCATGAGATGATAAAGACAATACAGACCAATTGTCAGTAATCCAGAAATAAGAAAAGGCCTCCAAGGATAGTAGTGAAAATATGTGTTCTCTTGCCAAAGCTGTAGAAGTTAGCAACAATGGACCCTCTAATCTTTGCGGGGGGAGGGAGTGGGGTGCTGAGAACAGAGAGACACAAGGCTGGAGCCCAAGGGTCGGAACTTCATTGAGAAATAACAGGTGCAATCAATGTCCATAAAATGTTTTCAAATACATAGTTTCGTGCAAGGACTAGCAGTAATAATGGCCCTGGCCTCTGTGAGATGCACAGTCCCTTGGAGTTAACTGCTCACCTGTACTTGTCTCGCATAAGAGAGTACCACTTAGGACATTTCTCACACTTACATAAATGAGGAAATCACCTCCTTGGTGCTCTAGAAGCATCAATTCCTCTTCCTGGGAAAACCAATTTCCCCACCAGAAGAACTGCATTCACATTTCTTTTCTGTGGACTTAGAAAATAAAGATCTGTGGAACTGTACGTTTTTCTTAGCTGGTCCCAGTTCTTCCTAAACTGTTTCAAGTTTCTGGTTAGGTATGAAGGCTGAGCTCGACCACTGTAACTACTGAGCCTAAGAGCAAAGGCAAAATCCTCATCAACGACTCCATCAGATGTGCATCTGAATTTTTTAATAGGGCCCCAAACATATTTCTTGAATATTTGGAACTATGTCATTTGAAGATAATTTCTGAGCAGAAAAAAAAGGGGGAAAGAAATCATGTTAATTATAAAGATTTTTTTTTGTTTTAAGGTTAATTTATTCAAATGAGATTTGCTGAAAGCAGCATTTGTTAGGAAATTTATTTAATATGACTGAAATTTCAAGGACTTAATTTTCATCCCAGTCTTGTGCTGTAAGAACACTGTAGATTTCTTTCATGCCATAAAGAAGCATCTTTATGTTATAAAAGATAAAATGTTTTTCATGCAATGTATAGACTTTATTATGCTGCTTCTTCTTTTTTTTTTAATCCCTTTGGGCCAGATTCTAATATAATTTCACAGGAAAATTCCTATTGAGGTTGACTAGATTCCAATGTAATTTGAAAGCAATTAAAGTTTATCAAAAGAAGTGTGCAGTCGAGTTATTCTGGAAATGAATCAGGCCCAAAAGGGAGTAAAACAAGCATATCTAGGTCTCTGGAGCAGCTCTAGGAAATTTCTTAAATTTTATTGACTCACTAAACTACAGTGTCCCACTGGGTGGTGGAGGTGTAGAAGCGTTACAAATCAGTCGTTTATGCAGATTCACTGAAGTTTCAGAAATTGAAAAGTTTCTCAAAACTCAATAGTGTCATTTCCAAGCGGGGATTCCTGTACAACCTGAAGTGTAAAACTTCTAGTATACTTCATTAAAATGTAATCTAAGTCTGACACAACACAAAGTTTCCAATAAAAGCCTTTCTTCTATGTTGTTTTTATCTTTCTTAAAAAAACAACAACACTTGTCTGAAGGGTCACGTGTCACCACCTCACTACCTGACTGAGTGTCAGTTAAGAGCTTCACACAGAAGCAGCACAGGAAATACCTCTAAACAAAAGAAGGGAACACAGAAAAAAAGGAACAAAGGTTTCTGTGAGCCTATCTTTAGGAACTGCATTACATCATCGGTGTATAAAGCCTCATCTTTTACATAATACTCTATACTATGACCCAAATAATATTCTGTATTAAATAAAATACAGGTTGCTTTTCATCGTATCAATATTTGCTATATTAATATATTCTAATAGAAGTGAATAGATTCTAAGGAAAATGAGGTTTATTGGGTGTCTATTCACACACATGCCATCTTGAGTCTCAGTTTGTAGAGGTCAGACTTGAAAATCATTAATCAGCATATACTAATTGTTTTTAATTAATTAAATAGAAAAATAAAATGGAGAAGTTTCAGAGTGATTAACTCAATAAGTTAACTACTACCATTGTTATGTCAACTTCATTTTCATTTTAAGAAACTTTAAGTTATCCAAAAGCATGAGTCTACCCTTAATCACCATGATGATATCTGACACACAATTTTGAAAAATATGCTTACTCAAGTGAAAATTCCAGAAGGAATCTGATAGCCTGACATTTTGAGTAATGTGCCATCTTAGATGACAGAGCATTACACCCAGAATGGACATGTGAGAAGCTCCACAGACCTGCTTCCCAGTGCAACTACCATACCTGATAGAATAAAAAGAAGAAGAAATTTAAAGCGTCTGGAAATTTTCCCAAGGACATACAGCAAATGGAGAAAAACTGTATTCAAGAAAAATCTCCTAAATCTCAATAAGATTATTTAGAATTTGAGCCATAAACACACTCACTCCAGTTTAGCATGATTAACTATCCATTCTAAGTGGGCAAGGCCAGGAAGATGGGGCTCCCTCTTCCCTCAAATCCCAACCAAGGGATACATAAAAGGTTCACAGAGACTAAATTCCAAGAGCTCATAAGCCCCCTTCTTCCACCCAGCCCCCACTCACAAAGCAGAGGTTCTACACCAGGTGCAGCAGGCTGAGAATACTGGGACCTTGGTCACCTTCACCCTGGCTTATTCATAGGGTGGAAGTTTCAGTCTGGGAGAGGCAAGCCACAAAAACCAGAGGCTTCTGCCCCTACCCAGAACCCTGTCTGAAAAGCAGGAGTGTCACTCCACAAAGAGCAAACCACTGTCCCTACCCATAGCTCCTGAGCTGTGACTCAAAGATTTTGCCTAGGGCAAGAGGCAGTTGACAAGAACAAAGAACACCAACTGTAATCACGTTAACATAAATCTGAAGTAGATTCTAATAAATTAACATGTATCAATATATGGTAAGCCCTAGAGCAACCACTAAGAAAATAAACTCCAAAGAAAGTATTAAAAAGAATCATTAAAGGGACTTCCCTGGTGGCGCAGTCGTTGGGAGTCCGCCTGCTAATGCAGGGGACACAGGTTTGGGCCCTGGTCCGGGAAGATCCCACGTGCTGTGGAGCGGCTGGGCCCGTGTGCCAGAACTACTGAGCCTGTGCTCTAGAGCCCGTGAGCCACAACTGCTGAGCCTGTGTGCTGCAACTACTGAAGCCTACGTGCCTAGAGCCTGTGCTCTGCAACGGGAGAGGCCACCATAATGAGAAGCCCGCGTACCGCAAAAAAAAAAAAAATTAAAATGAGAGCAACCACTAAGAAAATAAACTCCAAAGAAAGTATTAAAAAGAATCATTAAAGCAATTGAAATAGTACACTGGAGAATAATTAAAAAAAAAAAAAAAGAAACAGTACACTGGGAAATAGTCACTTAATGCAAAAGAGAGCAATGAAGGAGGGACAGAGAAACAAACAAAAAAAGACACGAGACAGGTAGAAAACAAAAAGCAGAATGGCAGACATAAACCTAAATATATCGACAACAATAAATATAAATGGGTTAAACAGTCCAACCAAAAGGCAGAGATTGGCTAGATGGAAAAACAAGATCCAACTTTAAGCTGTCTACAGGAGACACACTTTAGATTTAAAGATCAAATAGGTTGAAAGTAAAATGATGGAAAAACACATATCATGCAAACAGCAGCCATAAGAAAGCTGGAGTGCTATACTAATGTCTTAGAAAGTCTATTATAAAACAAAAATGTTGCTGGAGATAAAGAGAGACATTTTATAATGATAAAAGGATAACTCCATCAGAAAGATATAAAAATGATAAATGTATATATACCTAACAACAGAGTCCCAAGGTACATGAAAAAAAAAACTGACAGAACTGAAGCAAGAAATAGGTAATTCAACAATAATCGCTGGAGAATTCAATATCCTGTTTTCAGTGATAGATAGAAATATGCAGAAGATCAACTAGACCTAATAGACCTAGAACATAACACCAACAACAGCAGAATACACATTCTTCTTAAATACACATGGAACATTCTCCAGAATAAACCATATCTAGGCCATAAAACATGCCTCAATCAGTTTAAAGGAATTCAAATCACACAAAGTGTGTTACAATGAAAATTATAACTCAATAACAGAAATTTGGGGATTCATAAATATGCAGAAATTAAGCAACACACTCCTAAAAAGCCATTGGGTCAAAGAAGAAATCACAAGGCAAATTAGAAAATACTTTGAGATGAAAGAAAACAAAAATATAACAAACACAACTTATAGGATGCAGCTAAAGCAATGTTTAGAGGAAATTTTATAACTACAAATGCCTTTATTAAAAAGGTCTCAAACCAATACCCTAAACTTCCACCTTAAGATAATGGAAAAAGCACAAAATAAACCCAAAGCAAGTAGAAGGAAGGAAATAATAAAGATTAGATAAAAACACAGTAGAGAAAACCAACAGAATCAAATGTTGGTTCTTTGAAAGGATCAAGAACCAACAAAATCAGCAAGTCTTTCAGCTAGACTGACCAACAAAATGACTCAAATTACCTCAACTGACCAAACTTTCTGAGATCAATATTACATTACATACCATCAGCTACATTAATTACCTTGAATAAGAGGTGCTTATATATGTGTAAACCATATGAGAAGAAAACCCTCAGTTTGCCATTTTTTCAGGTAAACAAAATCCACCCTAAATTAAATGTCAAGACCTGTGAAATCTGTCCCTTATCCCTAGTTAACTACCCCATACACACACTTCTGCTTTGGGAAGCTTCTTCCCCAATTTCCAGGTCCATCCCGTACTTTTCTTTCCCATGCCACCATCAAAACTAGATAGATTTCTGACCAGTCATTTACACTTTTGTTATTGACAAATTACTCTTTCAACTTCATTCCCACAACAGCATCACTACAAGCAGCATTCCTAATCTGGGTCTGAGGCACCTAATGGTGGAATGAAGGGGTTTCCCACATTAAAGAGTATAAGCTTCCACACAATCTCACCAATGAACACCACAAGCTGAACCAAGTAGTTCATTTCACTCTTTTGAATCAGAAAATACCCAGTAAATAAATTTGATTCCTTCAATTAAAAAAGATATTTTGGAGGGGAAATATGGGCAACAAGATATTACCCTGAGAGTCATTTGAATTAGTTTTTGTTGTTATGCTTATTTTGTATTTTTCAGGGACAAGTGATTGGAGACTGCAGGAAGCATCAGAAGTTAAGTCCAAGAACGGTCCCCAGCTGCTCAGTGCCAACCAGATCAGGATCAGTGACACTGGGTGCCCATGTACTGTTTAGCCCCAGGGCCTGAACGCAGGGTCTAGCAGAGGAGTGCCAGCAGCCCTGTTGGCCTCTCACTCATGACAGGGTTTTGATTTTGTCTTTTGATGTTAACTGCAAATGAGGCCACACCTGCAGCCAATGTCTGGCAAGTACGTGGCATCAGTTTTAGTCTATAAGATACGTATTTAAATATGCCAAGTTTTTGTAGCCATGCTTTGCCATTTCTTCATTTTTGTATACAAGAAACTAAAGAAGGGAAAATCCTGGGACTGCCTTTACCTCTCAGAGGCTCTGCCTGATGCCGCCCTCATGTGGTCCAGGGCTTTGTTAGATGCTGACCCTTCATCCGCCTCCGCTTCCTCTCTCTGGGGCAGCTCTGGTCCTTTCTCTCTCTGCCCAAGGCTCCACCGTGAACCTTCTTAGCTTCTGTTTTCAGGGATACTTAGTAAGATTTTTTTTATTTGCATTTAATGCTTTTCATTATTACAGCCTTTACCCAACACATTTAAAATCTCTCAACACATAATTATTCCATCTGTATTATTTTCTATTTCTAACTTAGATATTCTGCATCACAAAATCCCTCAAAATCGAGTGCAACACGTTACTGAAGTCATTAGTTTTACAACAATAATTATAACAACAACTAATAACATTTATTAAGTACTTGCTTTGTGCCAGGCACTCTACTGCTTTACATAAATTATCTCATTCTATCACATTCTAATTGGCCAGTAGCACTTAAAATTAATTAAAATAAGGATATGATTCATCTTCAAAACAAAGATCTCAATATGCCAAAGTGAAACCTATAAAATAAAATATTTTAAAGTCTTACAAAATGTACAACACTAAATTATTATAGGATACTGTTAAATTTATGTTTCTATCATGGAAAATAAAGCTATAAAATAAAGTATCCACTTTCTCTTTAGCCTATTTATTTCTTATACCTTTCTCAAATTCCTAGAAACCTCAGCTTCTAATATGTCAAATAAGTATGATTAGATTCGTATAATCAATTAAATCCTTTAACTAAGAAAGTAATATATAAAGTGAGTATTATGTTCTTACATTAACTCCAAAATCGTGTTTTATAACAAATCACCCTGACATTAACCGTGGTATGAGGGTTGCAAAGTAACATGAGATGTGTTTTTTACTAATCCTTCACATTCCATTTTGGAGCTGTATATGCTGTTCTTGATCAAAACTCTCTTTTTATTATCAAGAATTACATTATTTTCTGAATGAGTGAATTTTCTGTTGGAGACAGGAAATGAAGGACTGCGAACGCTGGAAATGTATTTTTCCTCAGTATTAATACATGATATATAGTCATATTAATAATAACTCTGAAAACTAGTTTCATTTCTTCTACACATAAGCAATAAACAGTATGTGCAAAAATATGAATACTAGCAGCAGTGATGCGGATACATAATATGGGGTTTCTTTTGAATTTACAGCCATTTCTAATATTTCATTAGAGCATGTGTACAGGCAGCTGTCACAGATGTCCATTAAAGCTCGATTAGAAGAAGACAAACAATGCAGGCTTTGAGGATAAACCGAAGCTGCGGCTCAAAGTTTCCGTTTCTCACCCATGGGCACTATAGGACCACTGTCTTCCTCCTTTAAGGCAAAGAGAAGGAACCAATTATGTTACTGACATTCCTCCAAGGCAGACTGGAAAGTCTTTCTACAGTTCAACGAGACAGCAAAAACGAGAAGTTTCATAAGAAAATGTGGAAATTTCAAAAATATCTTCGTGCTCAAGCTTGTCATCTCTGCAATTTTTCCACAAAGTCTACCATAATTTTATTTCTCTGGCAGAATCTATTAATGCAAAATTTCATAGAGACATGTATTTTCAACCAAAATAAATAAACGAACACTTGAACTGTTTTCTAAACAAAAAATTTACACGTCATGCATAATAATAAATAAAAACAAAGCTTTTAGTTATTGTCATTAATTTCCTGTGTAATAACTGCAGATGGTAACTGTTTGAGCACAAAGACCACTGCTTCCTAGTCCCCAAATAATGTGACATTTCTATTAAATAAATCAGGAAATAATAAGTATAGAACACATGAAACGTACATTTTGAGAGAACTAATAGTCTTGCCATTTAGAAAACAACATCAGCTAAGATTTCAGTTCAATACATCTACTCGTGCTGCCAGAGATGGGACTGAGGGAACACACTTTAATACAGTTGCTAAAAATAAACAAGCCCAATCTTTTGGACAACAAATACCTATTAAAATTTAGAGCGCATATACTTTTCACCCAGAATTCTACTTCTTGGAACTTATCATAGAGATATAACCACCTAATCATACAAAGATTTTATGTATAAGGATATTCACTGAAGCAAAAAAAAAACTAGAAAAAGCTAAATAATTTCCTTCCTTAATAAATTATGATACATAGCACATGGAGATCAGCTCGGTGTTTTGTGACGACCTAGAGGGATGGGATAGGGAGGGTGGGAGGGAGACGCAAGAGGGAGGGGATGCAGGGATATATGTGTACATATAGCTGATTCTGTTGTACAGTAGAAATGAACACAACACTGTAAAGCATTTATACTCCAATAAAGATGTGAAAAAAATAAAAAATAAATTATGATACAATGGAATACTTTAAAATTGTTCATACATGGTATGTGGGTGGATATGCTTGTACATATGTACATATACATGTCCACACCTCTATGCATATGTTCACATAAATACATATAATTTCTGGAACAATTTATTAGAAAACATTAATAATGCTGGGGTACATATTTCCAAACTAAAATTTCAAATAAGATAGTGAACCATGACCAAATCTTTAAGATTATGCCTCACAGAAGTGATTTCAAAGGTAAAGTAGGACATCGTTTGTGTATGCATTTGACAACTATAACCCAACACATTCACAAATCAAAGTGACTGGCATAAAACAGGCTGATGATCCAAATTGTGAAGCCTCAGCATTTTAGAGCTTTTAAAAGGAGCCTAAAGGTCGGCACGGATGAATTTTTTGTAAAAGGAAAATACCTGGAGTCCCCCATTTCCTAAGATGTGTTCCACGTAACTCTAGAAGTTGGGTGGAAAAAATGAATCTGTATTCAAAAAATACTGTGGAAACTCTGATTACATAGAGTAAAATATGATTCTTTCAAAGAAAACCATGCCAGTCTCTAATATGCTAATGTGCACGGTCAATCGGCAGAAGAAGATTATATTCAGGATTCTTCAAATGTACGGGACAGTCACGTCTTGACTTCACAAACGTCTTGATGGACCAATGCTCTGTGGGACACATTTGGGAAAGGTTGGTCTAGAGGCAGAGACTCCAAGTTTATGAAAGTAATTCAATCACGCTTTACCCAACTACTCTAAAAGTTAAGCTACCATGGTCTAAAACGTCAATTAGACAAAAGATAGGTAAGTAAATATTCAGTCACTCTAATGACATGAGGTCAGGTCTTACCCAAAGCATTTTAACTTTGAACATACAACCAGAGTGCAACAGGTGCACAAGCGCTCAGGTGTCTTGTTCATTTTAAAGCTCTAATGGTTTGATTTACAGGATTCTCAATAAATGTAGAATGAATTCTAATTCACCTGAGTGTGGACTCTGCTGGGGAATTTAGGTTGCTCACTGTTAAAATCTCCCTCACAGGAAAACTAAAGTTAATGCCCTATGCTTCTTGAATTTTTCTCCTTTACATTGTTCAAACAAAGAAAATGTCACCTCCCAAAGCCAAGGCACTCTGAGGATGATCTATGAGCTCCCCCCGCACACACAAGAGATGGATGCTTGATTTCATTCACTGCATGATACCAGATTAGCTGGAAAAATTACAAAAAAAATTTATGTCCCTGAGTTCAATTGATCACACTCTGGGGGTGTGGATGTGGAATCGGAAAGACTCAAGTTCAAATCCCAGCTCTGCCACCAACTGGCTGGAAGATTTTAGGCAATCTATTTGCCCCTTCTGAGCCCCAGATAGCAATACCTACTTTGTAGGGTTTGTGTGAGAATGGAATACGACACAGATATAATGTGACAACAGTGCCTCCTGGGCACATAACTGAGTGACTGGTGACTATTTCGTTGATTTTACAGACATCTCACTAAATGAAAACTGAACTACGGTATGGCCTATTATTTTCTACAGCATGTGTTTGACATTTACTTTTCAGCACTTCAGAGAAATTTTTCGTGGGATGGAATCATACTTGATCTCATCTGCACTGTGTTCCCAAGGCCCAACACAACATTTGGCTCAAAGCAAACACTCCAAGAAAATGCACATATGTATGTCTGTGTACGTGCGTGTGTGCCCACGCATGCGTGCGTACATACATTAAAAAGTATAACAAAATGACAGTAGCAATTGCTCCTGTCATTTATTTAACGTTTTTACTTGTATAAAAAGTTAAATTTTGGGACTTCCCTGGTGGCGCAGTGGTTGAGAGTCTGCCTGTTAATGCAGGGCACACGGGTTCGAGCCCTGGTCTGGGAGGATTCCACATGCCGCGGAGTGGCTAGGCCCGTGAGCCACAACTACTGAGGCTGCGCGTCTGGAGCCTGTTGTCCGCAACAAGAGAGGCTGCGATAGTGAGAGGTCCACGCACCACGATGAAGAGTGGCCCCCGCTTGCCACAACTAGAGAGAGCCCTCGCACAGAAACGAAGACCCAACATAGCAAAAATAAATTAATTAGTTAATAAACTCCTACCCGCAACATCTAAAAAAAAAAAACGCTGAGTACAGAAAGAGCTTTAAAAAAAAAAAGTTAAATTTTTAACATTTTTATTAACGTTTTTATTTGTATCAATATTATACATGCACGTAGTTGAAAAGGTTAAGTAGTTCTAAAGGGTGTATTATGAAAACTATCAGTTTCCCGTCCCATATGCCACCACTTTGGTCCTCAACTCTTTGAGCTGATTATTTTATTAATACTATAGAGCTAATCAGTATGATTGCATTACTCCTTTTCAGTTTTAGCATTGTCTGTCAACTTTCCCTATGGAGAATGTCATTTGACCTTCTTTCCTCCTATCAGCCCCTACCTCTCTACACACACACACACACACACACACACACACACACACACACACACACACACACACACACACAACTGTAAACCCTTCCCTTCACTCCACCCTCCCAATACAGTTATATAATAATTTGGGTTGGATCAGTATTTGATTTCTATCATTGTGATGATGTAAATATTATTCAGAACAGAACTACATGTATTAATATATCATTAATTTTCCTTTCTTGCACAACTTGTTTACTCTGGAGTGAATCATTATCTTGAGTTTTTTCCACCTACATCCTCAATCCAAAACTATCTACAGTTGTCTGACTCTCCTCTCAAGAAGTTAAGACATATCATGCAGTCTATCAACTTCGCCTTCCTGGAGGAAGCTCTTCTAGAACCTTCTCAACTGCTCACATCTGGACTCACATCCTCTATGCTGGCTACCTCACTTCACCATCATTCTGGGAATCTCCTTTGCCTTTCTCCTTTGTCGGCTCTCCTGTTTCCTGGATCCCACATCTGTTTTCTTGGTTTATGCCATTTTGGTGAAGCACATCTTCCAGTAGCTTCCTGGGAAATAAATTTTTAATGACCTTGATATCTGAACATGACTATTGAAAGTTTGGGTGAGGAATTGTAGGTGGGCTCCAACTTTCTCTCAGAATTCTGAAGGTCATTCTTCCCTGGCTTTTAGCTTCCAGTATTGCTGTTGAGAAGACTGATATTTAAACTCCAGGTTCTCTGAGTCTGACTTGTTTTTTCCTCCCTGTAACTTCTCCCTCCACGTTCAGAAATTTCACGATGATAGTGCCTTGGTGTGGGTGCATTTTGATCTACTGCCCTGGAAATTCAGTGTGTCTTTCCAATTTGTAAATTTATGTCCCTGAGTTCTGAAAAAGTGTTTTGAATGATTTTGTTGCTGGTCCTCTCCTAAAATTTCTCTGCTCTCTCTCCAGATTTCCTATTATTTGGATAAAGAAATGACACTCGGAATACACAAAGGTAATCAGGCTGACTTTCTCCCCTTTGGGACCTCCTCCCAAATACCCATTTATCTATATATAAATAATAAGAAAGCTTAACTATAAAAGGAAATGTTCTATTGTCCAGTGATCATTGTTCATAATGAGACCTTGAAGTAAGGCCATAATCCTAAGAAGTCTTCTAAATCAAAAGCTATTTCAATATAATTATAACAGATGCCATCTTTCATGTGACTATTTCTGAACCTTAAATGATCTTCTGTGAAGAGACCCCTGGGGATGAGTGCAAATCAAATCACCATTGGAGAATTTCCTACAAAGCTATCAAAAATTTAAAAAGCACATGTGCCCACGTGTCCTTCACAAAGGCTGCTGCAGGTCACAGGGCTGACCTCAGTTCCAGTGACTTTGGCTCAGCTAATTGATAACCCACTGCCACGTCCCTCTTTAAGTAAGATAATCCAGTGTAAAATCTCCAAAAGAAGAGTCTTTTAAGAAATAGCGAGATGCTAGACGTGAGAACTCTTTCCGAATGCTCTCGGGGCAGTTTTTTCTCATGCTGCTTGGATGTGGAGTTAGCTGGGTTACCTGATTCGCTCCCAACACCAGGCTATAAGCTCCTCAGGGGAGTCTATGCTGATAATGTGTATATTTGCACACAGTCCCCAGAATACTGCCATACACTGAACAGAAGGTTAAAAATAAATGTCCTTCCTTTACAAGCAAGGGTAAGACAGGAACCTTCTCTTTCAACACACCCACTAATACCAGTATCAGGTCAGGAGGAAGGAAAATAAACAGAAAAAGGAGAACGAGGAAGGAGAAGGCCAAGAGTGTCAACTGCTTTTGAAGATTTAAAGGACACAGGGTGGGAAACATAACACAGGATTCGGACATAGAAATCCAGGCATATCCGAAATAAGAAAGGGAAACCAGGTATCACTGCTAATTAGTTAACATTATTCTGGGAGTTCTGGAGGGTGCAATAAAATAAGAACTAGTAAAATTAGAAAGGAGAAGCTGAAATTGTCATTATTTACAGATGTGACCAGGGTCTATTTAGAAAATACAAACAATCAACTAAAATGTCACTGGGAACTATATGAAAGGTCAAATAAGAAAACCAAGGACAAAGCCAAGCAATTATTTTTTCACTGAATAAATATTAACCAATATAAAAATGTAGTGAAAAATGACACTGATCAAAATTGATGAGTACAAAACAACAATCGTGATAGTAATAGCTCACATCTGTTCAATGCTATGCATTTTACCATATTTTGTTTAATCCTCACAACACCTCTAGGAGGTATGACTCTCAGTATCCCTATTTCACAGACAAGGAAACTGAGGCTGAAAGAATATCAATAATTTGCCCAAACCATGGAGCAGGAGGTGAAAGTGCTATATTCCCAATCAAGCCACACCCCAGGCTGACTCCAAAGTCCAAATGCACATCCTGTAGCAAATTCATTCAGAGGAGAGAACTATACAGCATCTAAAGAACATTAAAAAAAACTTTAGTAAGCATAGACCTATGCACTGATCCTTGATAGAAAGATTCAACATTGTAAAGATATCAATTCTCCTTAAATTACTCTAAGTACTCAAGGCAATCCGAATCAAAAATTCTAGCAAGATTCTTTTTCTTCCTTTTTCTCTTTCTTTCATTCCCTTTTTCTCACCCTCTCTTTTATTCTTTACTTCAATCCTTCTGGTAAAATGATCCTATCGCTTATCTGGAAGAATTAAACACATGGAAAGAAGAAAATTCTGCAGAAGAGATTAATAAGGGATCTTGTCCTACCAAACACTGAAATATACACCAATGTCACAAACACAGTGGGTGGTGCTCATGAACAGACAGATTAATGGAACAGAACAGGAAAGTCAAGGCTAAAACCAAGTATTCAAAATGCAACAGAATCATTTCTAATCAGATTGGCAATGATAAGAAATTTGAAAATACTCAATGTCAGTGAAGGTGAAGAAAAATGTGTATTTGGACACACGGTCAGTGGAAACATAAAGGGATACAACTCTTAGAGCAATTTGCACATATATAGTATTACAATGAAAACTCTCTGACCCAGTAATCTCGCTACTAAGAAGTTTTTAAGGAAATAAATGCATGTTAACCACAGTACTGTTGATTATAGCAAAGTCTGAAAATGACCTAAAATGTACAATAATAGAGGAACACTCGATACACTTTGGTACATAATTAAAGTCAACTTATGTACAATCATTAAAATGTACACATGTATCTATTGAATGACGTGAAAAGATACATCAAACAAGCAGACAGAAAAATATCCTGCATAATATAATCCCATGAGGAACATTATATGTGTGTCTAGTTGTGCTTATGAGAGATATGCAAAAAGAGAGATCAAAAGAACAAAAATAATGATAAAGGTAACATTTATTAAATACTTAACACTGTGGACCAAAAACATGGTAAGCACTTTAATTGCATTACTTCACTGCATCTTCACAACCACCCTATGAGGTAGGTACTACTATGGCCTTCTTTTAAGTGATGAAAAAAGAGACTTAGAGATATTAGGAACTTTGTCAAGGTCACACAACTAACAACCAGTGGAGTCAGAATGGAACCTAAGCCATCCCCCACTGAGCTATGGGGGGACCTCCACGTTCACCCCAGTGTTCATGGTGACTGTCACCGAGAGGAGTGTCTGAGAGATCCTTGTTGCTTCATTTTGTTCTGTACTGTTTTGAATTTTCTGCCATGAGTATGTATCATATTCAGAGAAATCAAAGGGGTTACTCTTGCCGCAGAAATTTCAATAGGTAAACGGAGATGAACAAATTTCGAGAAGGTGAGGAGTAAAAAGGAGATGACAAAGAGGTGGAAAGTATACAGAGTGATTGATTTTAAAAAGGGCAAAAATACCTTCAATCCATGGTGCAAGCATAGATTAGCATTAACCCTTAGGGAGACTATTAGCAATGTGATACCAAAAATGAAAACACAGGTGTCCTTTTCCCCTAGAAATCTCATTCCCAGGAACTTATCTAAAGAGATAAGGAGACAAAGATATACAAGGACTTCATAATTATTTGCCCTTTGTTATTTGAAAGGCGTAGTGAAAAGAGCTCAAGGTTTGCAGTGAAACCTACCTGGGTGTGAACCCTGGCTTTGCCCTGTACTGACTGTGACCCTGAACAAGTTACTCAACCCCTCTCAGCCTCAGGGTCTCCATCTCTAAAATGGAAATAAAAGCACATGCCTCACAAGATCGTTTTGAGGATTAAATGAGATAAAATATAGCAGAGGGTCGGAAACATAAAAAAGCAGCTGTTCTTTCCCCTTTGTCACTCACTAGTATGTGTCACTTAGAATGGATGTGTAAACTTTAACTGAAACTCAAGGACACATCAGATTGTTTGGTATATTCTGTACAACTCTGCATCAAAGTATCATAAAACACTAAACTTAGCTTTTAAAGTTCTTCACAAGTAAACCTATGTTACACTATTCTGACACTTTCTCAACCTCAATTAGCAGGACACTAATTAACAAAACTGTGTTATACACTACAGCACGTCACATTTTTCTTCCTCCTTCCCTAATCCCTAGTGTGCTGTAAGGGTGATTGAATATCTAATTACTTCTTAATTGAATGCACATATTATACATTTTTCACTAGGTTCAAGCTTAATGCTTTCAGTCCAGAAATCAAAGTCAATGAAATTAAGTTGAAGTGGGATTTGGGCAACTATTATAACGAGAGAAGCTTTGTATTATGTCTAATTATAAGTAAATGTGGATTTTAGCATTATATCCTATGGAAATATTTCAGGTCCAGGAATGTGCCATAAGTGACTAATTTAGATGATTAATAACATTGTTATTCTTATTTACAATCTTTTATTTCTCATTATAGTGATTTAATTGCTGGGACCCACTAAATATAATCATTCTTGAAAGAAATGGTACCATTAGAGAACCACTGGCTGTACCCATACTAAAAACAGAATGAACACTCATATTTGTGAATAATTACGTGAGTTTCTCTGCACTGTAAAAGGTTACAGGAGCTCTCACACGCTGCAAACACAAGAAAAACATAAATCTTGGAATACTTGGAATACAACTGGTTACATTCATCAAAAATATTCATTTATGGCAAACCATAAAAAATATTACTATCAAAATGGTGTTCCAATTCAGTTCTTACTTTACCAGGAGAGTGTTTCATGAGGTTCTTTTTTTTTTTTTTTCCCTTTTGCATTATGCAGGAGTAGGAGAACCTCTGAAGTAGGTACCTCATACAATGAAGGTTTGTTTGCTTGTTTGTTTCTAGATGTGGGGACCAATCATCTATAATAATTTAGCTGAAGACCTTTTCAGGCAGAAGACTAGATTAAATAACTTTTTGAGATCCAGCTCGACTCCATGCTTCTAAGATGCGTCTGAAAATATTTTCTGCAGACAAGCCTTAAAGACCTTTATGTATAAAGTATAAGAATTCAGAAATTTTGCAGGCATTTAAAGAAGTACTGTGATAGAAAACAGACCCATCCAAAACCAACGTGGTTTTATTGTTTGAACAGTTAATTTACTTTGAGAATGGTGTTACATAGTGGCAAATTTCTTGATTGGAGAAACCTCCATATTATCCAACAAATATTTCAGACTCTGTCCAAGATATTGGGCATTGTCTAGACTATTTCAACTTTGTATGCTACCAAAACAAGTTTTCACTGGCATGTTTGTTTAATTAAAACTGAAGTATCATACCAGTCAGAATGGTCATCATCAAAAAGTCTACAAATAACAAATGCTGGAGAGGGTGTGGAGAAAAAGGAACCCTCCCACACTGTTGGTGGGAATGTAAATTGGTGCAGCCACTACGGACCACAGTATGGAGGTGCCTTAAAAAACTACAAATAGAACTACCATATGACCCAGCAATCCCACTCCTGGGCATATATCCAGAGAAAACTATAATTCGAAAAGATACATGCACCCCAATGTTCATTGCAGCACTCTTTACAATAGCCAAGACATGGAAGCAACCCAAATGTCCATCAACAGAGGAATGCATAAAGAAGATGTGGTCTATGTATACAGTGGAATATTACTCAGCCATAAAAAGGAAGGAAATAAGGCCATTTGCACCAATATGGATGGACCTAGAGATTATCATACTAAGTAAAGTAAGTCAGAGAGAGAAAGACAAATATCATATGATATCACTTATATGTGGAATCTAAAAAAATGATACAAATGAACTTATTTACAAAACAGAAGTAGATCCACAGACATAGAAAACAAATTTATGGTTACCAAAGGGGAAGGGGGGGGGAATAAATTAGAAGTTTGGGATTAAGATATAAACACTATTATATATAAAATACTTAACCAACAGGACCTACTGTATAGCACAGGGAACTATACTCAAAGTTTTGTAATAACCTATAAGTGAAAATAATCTGAAAAAGAACAGATATACGTATAACTGAATCACTTTGCTGTACACCTGAAACTAACACAACATTGTAAATCAACTATACTTCAATTTTTAAAAAATGAAGTAGTTGAAAGAATATGGCAAATCTATTTGTACTAACATATAAATATCTCTAAGACCTATATAGTTAAATTGACAATTTTTTGGTATGGCTTTTTTTTAATACTTTAAAATACACTGTTTCTCACCCTTGTGGGTGGCATGTCAGTATCTACTTTTCCCTTACCTGGTTTCTTCTTTAACAAACCCTTTTCCCTTCTTCAGGAGATGGCTTCCATTCCTAACAAAGGGCCTGGAGCAGGCAAGTTCCTCCACTCTCAGGCCATGATCCTTCCATCACCCTCATGCCATTTCATTTCTATGCTGAGATTTCAGATCTCCTAGGTTTTATATGTAAGCTATTTGCTATGTTTAGTTACGATTAGTAACTAATACAAAAGAAAATGAAAATATTAAAAAGAAGGTTGATCAGGGGACTTCAGTCTTTTCATCATGTTTCTGTATTTCCTCGATAACTGCTAACATCCAGCTACGTATCAGTAGATGTAACGCAGGTCAATTTTCCAAAACCCATTCAAGACTCTGCAACTTCACAACTGAGACATTTAAGTCAGATGCCAATCACCCAACCTTCCACTGTGGATGGGATTAACGAACTACAATACCGCCACCAGCCCCCAGCGACAGATGTCGCCAGTGAGTCCTGTCACCCTTTCGCACTGCACTTAGCCATGGATGCAGAATCCTTCTCAACACTCTAGACAGCTCGTATCAGTCAATCAGGGTTGACGCGCAAGTTTGAGGGCTGTCACCCATGTCTTTTATTTTTACAAATCTTTCTTCCACAATCCTATGTAGAAGAGAGAAGGGTGTTCCTGCAACAGCGCAGGTGAGAGCTGATGCTAACTTTATGGGTTGTGATGGATTTGGGAGCTATCCAAAGGCGAATCTGTGAACTGGACGATAAACTGGAAATGTGAGGTGAGGTGAGGTGAGAAGGGTCAAGTATGACTTGAATTCCTAAGAAAACTGGAAGAAAGCCAAGTCTGCGAAGGACGATCATATATTCAATCTTTTATGTATTGAGTGTGAGACGCCTCTGATGCATCCAAAAGAAAAGTGAGGCAAACGGTTGGGCATCCGATTCTAGAACTTAACAGAGAGACCTGGTGTCGGCAGATAAATGAGAGGGTCATCTGCCTTTGGTGGTAACAGAGGCTGTGGGTGTAGATGATCCACCTACAAAGAGAGGAGGCGCCACAGGCTGAGGCACGCGGACTCCAACAGCAAGTGGCCTCCAGGAAGGTCCCTTTGTGTGCTGGGCTTTCACAGTTCCCTGGGTCTATGATGAATCCGCTTTCCTAAGTCTCTATGAACTTCATCATGGAAAAGAGGAACTGGAAAGGACAGACAGTAAATGAGGAAGAAACTGAAATGAACGCTTCTTTGTGAACAATGTTTTCTTAGTAAGTCTCAAACTGGAAAAATAAAATTTAAAAATTGGCTTGAGGAAATTACCAAAAATGAGCATCCATGAGGAAAAAGACATAATACTACATGTTTAGAGGAGATAACCTGGTCTCGGTGATTTTCTTATGGAAAATATATGAAGTTTAAAATCATGAAAACTACTATATTTAGGGTATCATAATATATTAATGGTCAACATAAAAGCTGACCCATGACTGCAAGATGTTCTCTTCCCTTCCTCCCAAACACAATTTTGTTTAAATTCATGGGTGGGGAGGGGAATAAATCATTCAGGAATTTTTACCCACAATAAATTAACCTTTCTAATAGTGAAAAAAGAAACAAAGGACAGATACGGAAGCAGGGATTATTTTCCTTCTTTACTAATCTCGAAGAAATGTCTATACAGCTTTGATACTTTTCATTCTTGGGTTAAGAACAATTTTTGTATCACAGAATCAAAACATAACAGATGGGTTGACCACCCTTGGTATTTTGGCCTTTTCCTGAAATCATACTGAGAACCTTTAGGAAATCCATTCATTTTCGGGCAATTCTATAGGATACAGTAAATAGAAAACAGCTCTACCATCAAGCTTTCATTTCTCACCCTAATGCTGTGCATCATATTGAATTATTGGAGTGAAGTCAGTCCAAGTTCTGTTGACTGAAGATACGGCTCTGAGCTTTCCATTTATCCTGAAAGGATAATAGCTTTTACCTACTTGGTCATTCAGAGTTGACATTATCCCTTTCCCACAAATCCCCTCCTTTTCCATAATGGCTTAGTCTTTTTTAACCTCCAACTCTGTTAGGTTATAAAAGAAAGCTGCTATGAAATTGATGTTAGCTATAGCATTTATTAAAGCTAAGAAGAGAACATTATTAATTGCAAAAGTATACATGGGGAAGAGTTCAGTACAGTCTGAATGTGACTCAAAGACCCAAAACGGGTCTTTGCCCAAATACGAGTGTAAGTTTGACACAGGGATCAGATACTTGTTTAATAACCCTCTTTTTTCTTCTTCCTTTTTTCTGGTTTTTTTTTTTTTTTCTCCTCATCTATTTGGAGCACACATATTTTCCCCTTTTAAGGAGGGTAAGGGAGGTTACATTTTTTTTCTGGAGAAAACATTTTTTATTCATAATTATATTAATTCTACGGCTAAAATATATGCTGTTTAATCATATTGTTTTGTTCTAAAGCTAAATCAACTCAAGAAACACGGTTTTATGTAAATAACAGATCTCACAAAGAAATAAATTGTTAATGTAATTGGAAATAATGTTGCCAAGAAATGTAGGCTATTTATTTACCTGTTTACAGGGAGGTATTTAAAGAGCTCTGTGGCGTTGGTTTTTACAGCAAATAATTATAATTAACTACAGTTACTGTAAACATGTGTGCAGCTTAAGAATATTCGAGTCACGGGGAAGCAGGCAAATCTTTGAACAGTCAGCACAGCTTTCTAAAAATTGGTTAATAGTTAATGAAACAGACAGGCAAATAATCATTTCACTGGAAGGGTAGCGCCAATATTATCATGCCAAGGGCAGCAAGGAAACTGGACATAAAGCTTGGTTTTATTTTGGTTTGTTATTAAGATTTGGTTCTCCTGCAGCGTAAAGAAAGTTCAGTGGGTAAACTGGCTCCTAGAAATCTGAACTAGCCCTGCACCTGGGTGACTTATGTGCTAACTCTTTAAACAAGTCCAAAACCATAGCTCATACTTCCTAAATGGTAATACAAAAAGTCACAGATAATTCATGGGAGTAATAAGTCTTGGTTATCAAAACCCTCCAGATGTCTAGACATGTCATGCAAAAATAAATGTCATTTTAAGCCCAAAAACTGAAGTTATTTTAGTAAAGTGTAGCTAAAATAAATCTGAATTATTTTGAACATTTTTTAGAGAACTATCAGAAAAAAAGGTTTTTTTTCCTTTTCAGTTCCAAGAGCTTAAATGAAACATTCATGCATTAAATTCAAAGTCTGACTGTCAAGTCATTTCACTTTAATAAAAATTTGAATTACCTGCCTTAGGGCATTATTAAATATCAAATAAAAAGCACACATCCATAAATCTGATTTCCCGATATAATTTTTATGTAGCAGTACGACTAGATTTGTATTACACACTTCAAGATAAAAGGATCAAAAATGTATTCATAAAAGGATACGGTCAGAAGTGAAGTCGCCTTTGAAAGAATTTCTGCACCATTCTTAGGAATTTGGGGGAAAGTGACCTCCTTTTAGTAATCTCAGCCACCAAGACAAGGACATAAATCCATCCTCTCTTAAAATATCTAAACTGCAATTAATCGAAGACTGAAAATTACACACTGTCCTCCTATCGTACCATGAATATGAAGTATCTGAGATATACGTGATCTTCTCATAAACATTTAAGAGTGTGTGTGTGTGCGTGTGTGTGTGCGCGCGTGCGAGAGAGAGATAAAGTAGTGATGGTTACTTAGATATTTAGAGACAGGCAATTCTGGTGTAGGACCAGATATGGATCAAAAATTAAAGCCAATAATCTTACTTCATAAAAAGCGTCATTTATAGTTACCTACATTCAAAGAGAGTATACCAAACCTACACTGGGGAAATTCATAAATTCACGTTCACCAACCTCACCGCCCCTCTCTGCCTGGCCCTCCAACCGGGTCGTGCCCGTAGCCCTCCGGACCCTCACTCTGCACCCATCTCCCAGCTGTCTGGCAGCGCTCACCTCTTCTAGCTTCTACCCAACCCTCCTTAAACAGTAAAGCAAGTCATGAAACGCTGTCTATAAACCGCCACCTCCTTCCTTCCTGTGATAGCACAAAGTGTCCGTTCCCATAACAACAGTCAGTCTCCACGTGTGCTGAGGGCCCCATCCCCTGGCAACTTTTCAGGGACTTCACTGCTAGGACTAGCCCCTCGAGAGACAGCACCTTCAGCCCTGCCCATCCACTGGCTCATTCCCCCCACACACACACATACAGAAAAGTTTTACTACTTCTTTTGTTTAAAAAAAAAAAGTCTCATTCCCACCACAAAAAAGGAAATGATATATATGGGACATGACAGAGATGTTAGCCAACGCTAAGGTGGGAATCATATTGTAATATAAAAATGGATCAAATCAAAACACACATCGGACACCTTAAACTTAGACACGCTTGTCTGAAGCTGCCACCACAAGGTATCTCCACCCCCTCCCTTCATGCCCAACTTCTGCTCACAGCAACCGCCTCCCTCGTCCTCCTGCCACCCTGAGTGCCAGCGTGGCGACGCTCCCTGACCTCTGTCCTGCAGTGCTTACAACAAGGGGCCCCCAGGCAGGTTGCTTGGGTCCAACTTCCAGTTCCGCTGCCCAATGGCTTTGAGCAGATGACCTAACTTCTCTGTGCTTTGGTTAACTGGTCATAAAGCATCCCGTAAGATTTTATGAACATCCGAGGTCATCCCCATGTAGCATGAGAACATTATACGTACACACTTGTACGTATAAAATCTCTATGCCCACGACTCCCGCATCTGTTCAAACGCCTTTTCTGATCTCCGCTCTCGAAATTCCAGCTTCCTTCACGCCAGGCCCACTGTTGTGACTGACAAGCCTCTCTCAGTCCCCTCCCGCTCTCCATCTCAGACAGAGCCTCTTCCGGCTTCCCTCTTGTCACTCAATGGCACTCTAGCCACAGTTTCTAAAGCCCCAAACCCCGGATGTTATCTTTGATATTTCCATCTCCCCCCACCCTCATCCAATTTATCCCTAGATATCACTTTCCAAGACCCTTTCACATATGTCAGCTTCTCTCCATCTGCACTGCTCCTAGGCTGGTATCCATGCCTGCATGCCTTTCACCTTGGCTACCCAGTGGACCTCTAAAATATCCTTCCACCGCCACAGCCTGGCCCACAATAATCTGATCCATTTGTTCTCCAGCCACTGTGATCTCCTGAGAAGGCCACTCCCCTGAGCACGCTTAGATCTCAGCACACTGACGATGAAATAAAGATGTCTTAACACGGCTGCCGAGGCCCTCTAAGTCATGGGGTCCTGCCTGACCTTCCCTTTTCATTTCCATACCCCAGACTCCCAAGGCTTCTTTCAGGTGCATCAATGCATCAAATTTTTATCACCTCCACAGAGACTGGGCCCTCGGGGTCTCTGCAAAAGATATTCCCTCTATCTGAAACCTCCTTCACTCCATTTCTTGGTTCTTTTCATTCATGGAATTTATTAACTGTGTATTTTTTAACATCTTTATTGGAGCATAATTGCTTTACAGTGATATGTTAGTTTCTGCTGTATTACAAAGTGAATCAGCTATATGCATACATATATCCCCATATCCCCTCCCTCTTGCGTCTCCCTCCCACCCTCCTTATCCCACCCCTCTAGGTGGTCACAAAGCACGGAGCTGATCTCCCTGTGCCAGAAGTGTTTGTTTCTCCATTGTCAGGTTCCCCATCTTAGACTCTAGCTTTTATGAGGGCAGAGACCACATCTGTTCTTCTCATCTCTGTACACACAGAACCAATCACGTAGTAGGTGCTCAATAATGATTTCTGACTGAATATTATTTTAATTCTTTAGTTCATCCGTTATAAGGCTCAGCTTAAAGCCCTCTGGGATGTTCTCCATTGTTAACATATATGAATTACTGAAAGTTCCTTCTCATTCCTACCACAGGTGACTTTGCCTGGCCTCATCATCATCATCCCCATCATCTCATCATCTACTGGCTGACACAGAAACTGAGAAGGAACGAAGGACTGGAACACAGTTGGCTGATACAGGACACACATAAGTTCTAAGGAATTTCTTGTTACGTGCCATGATGGATTCAAAGTAAAATCAACACGTTTCAACCCTTAAGAAGCTTGAAATCTGACACAGGAAATAAGAAATATACGAATAGCTAATTGGAAGAAAAAATGTGAAACAAGAGGTACGATATAAGGGACAAGGAGAGAATTCCTGCTGAGGACGGTATGCGAGTTGGGCCTCTAGTCGGCTAGGGTTTCAACCAGCAAAAGGAAAGGGGGTAAGGACTGGGTGAGCAAAGCACATTCACAGAAGAGAAAAGACAGATTGGCTGGAGTACTGGGTGCATCTGTAGAGTACTAATAGAGGGGCAAGAAAACTGGAGAGGGAAACACATGGACAACGGGTCACCCTTTAAAATTCCTGTATCAGCTGTCTGGCTCGTGAGACTGTGAGCTCCCTGAGGCCAGAGATTTCTGTTCCTCTGTGACTCCCCGGTCCATTGTACCCTTCACACGGGATGAGAGTACATACTCGTAACGGTCCATTAAACAGTCCGAGCTCTGACCTGACTCCTAGGAAGCTGTTCCAACAGATGCTTCCCTCTTACGAGAAGCAGTGGTTTCCCAGCAACACACACTGACCTAGGTACACGCCCTTGGGCAACCTACAAGGTGAAGAAGTAACCCAGTACAGAGGCATTTATGTATATTTTGTCTTTTCCATATTTGTGATGTTTTACTTTGTTAGTCCTTAAGGGTAAGGAATACAAACACTGAATTCGATATATTAAAATGTACAGATTAGGTTTTAATCAGTACAGAAACTCCTACACTCAGATAATTAGCAAGGGCTTCTTGATCTATCGAATAAAAGCACTTCCATAGGACAAGTGTTTTCATTCGTGCCAGATCTGCCCTCACCTACCCACCCCGATAAGCAAGACGACCAAATCTGCACCGAACAAGGGCCACTTTGAGGCTCAACAGGTCCCCCAGTCCCTTCCCTTACGCTCCCCCATCAACAGGAGGTGACAGCTGCGGTTTCAAGGGTGCGACAACATAGTAAAGTACCGAAGAGGTACTTGCATGTCACTGCTCCCCTGCCTCAGGCACCTTCCCTTATGAAAGCCGATATTAGAGCAAAACTCAGAATGAAAGGCTGCTCTGCTCGAAAACATAAGGACTGTAGATTTCTGTCCAACACGGCATGAAATTTGTACGAACCACCTGACTCATGATTAATGGGGCTTGAGAATGTGTCCTAGATTTAAATGAAGTGCGTTGACAATGAGAGTCGCTTTGGTGTGACAGGCTCAGCTGTGTGTGCCTCATTTTCCTTGCTTAATCCGAACATACCCAGATGAAGACGCACCGGCTTCTGCTCTCTTCAGCTACTGAAACGCGGCTCTAATGACTCTGTCACTGAGTGGCTGAGTGGGTCTAAAGTTGTCTCCCAAAATCCCATCACAGCCTTCCACAAGCTCTGCCCCTTTTGCATGTGTCCTCAGCCTTCGAAACTCTTCAATCTGAAAATAAAAGCAGAACAAAACAGATTAACCACTTACCGGCCATGAACAAGACTGCAGTTTCATCAATGGCTTAAAATATGCATAAATTATAAGAATTTAGAAAGAGACAATTAAAATTAAACTTCAAAGAGAGAAAAAGAACTTCATCCTTCCAGACCGAAGACATTAGACGCAACCCCTGCAAGAAGAATGAAGACTGCAGAAGCAGGGATGAAGGTCTGCAGACAACCCAAACTGCCACGGAAACCTGCTGGATCTGTTTGTACAAAAATGATACACACTTCTCTCAAGAAGCTCTTATGGCCGCCTGTGACATGATGAGAAAAAGTGAACAAATGAAGCAGTGTTCTGAAATGCTTCCCAAGTATCTCTTTAAGTAATGAATTCTGGTGTTACTGTATGCTAACACTGACCAGATGTTAAATGTATCAGATGGAGGTTTTTTCATCAAAAGACTCCCTTTGATGTTTGTCTAGCCCTCTGGAGAGCACAGGTCCAAAGAGTGCCTCCGATTTTCCAAAAGTTTAAGCCCATCTTCCTCCCTTGGCAAGAGCGATTTTCAAGTTCATCTCCCTTTTCAGGAGGCCTCCCCAGATACCGCGGTTTCCTGTTACACACGAAAAGGTTCCCACAGTCCCACGGGACCGTTCCCATCAAGGGCACTGCAGTTTCCCTGACTTGCCGGGTCTGCACCTCCTAAGAACCCATAGTCTGCCAGACACAACCCTCTGGGAAGTGTCTGAACAACAAGTAAACACGGGATAAGCATTCTCCAGGCTCACTGCCATCTAGCAGTTGACTTACCTCTGTTAAGTCGTGGTCTGTTATTTCATTTAAATGCCCCATAAACTCACATGCCACAGATATTCTTCCTTCCTTATACAAAAGGAGAAACTGAGGCCACATGGGTTAAGGAAGTTTCCAGATTAGCCGGGTCTGACAATGCCAAGTCCAGCTGCTCCTTTCCCAGCTTCACAGCCACCTCTTCAGAAATTCTAGTCATCAGTAGACCCTACCTCTGGCACTTATCCCAGGATGTTGAGCAAGTGTGATCTGAACAGCATCGATCCACCAAAAGTTCACCATCTGTGAATCAGAGGCTTCTGCCTACAAAGGTTCATACAGCACACCCACAGACTTCTCCCAATCATAAGGTGAAAAAAATGCGAGAGATTAACTAATTCAGGGTTCGAATAAAAGTCTAGAGACCCCTAGACTTTAGGGGACCCATGAAACTCCTGAATGACTTGTAATAATTTCCCTGTGTAGTAGTTTCTTAAGAAGAGGTTCCTGACTCCAAAAGAGTTGAACCTCACAAGATTCAAACCATTCATATATGCGTCGGAAAACAAGAGTTGGGGAAAATTAAGTGGCTTGTTAGATCAGAACCCAGGTTAGCAATCTGACTTCTGATGTTCTATTTTTCCATGTCTTCAAATACTGTCTGATTTCACTCAATGGGATACGCCTGATCCAACTAGAACTGTCCTGTTTTTTAAAATAACTGCCACGTGCTGTATTCATACAGAAGTACCGGTCAGCTAAGCCATCAGCTGTTTGATCTCCATAGTGGTCTTCCACTAGACCGCCACAGGGTCTTAGAGGGGGGAATATGGCAGCACCCATATTGCTTGCTGCATCTGAAAAATGTCTAGAGCCACGGCGGCAGGAGAATCCCCCGTAAAACACATCTCTCTGAAATGCCAATTTTTCTGAAGTAACCACCGCTCGGAACCCTTTAGTCACTTCAAATGGTTTCAAGTACGCACTGCGTTACCTCATGCTGAAATGAGACAGAGTGAGAAAGGAACAGAATAGTAGTCCAGGATAAAAGTCTTCAGCAAAACTCAAATGTCATGGCTGCACAGAGACTATCATTATCACATGTATCAGGATGTACGATTTCATCGATTTTTAATGCTACTCTACTTAAACACGGTATTTGTTTTTAGCCAATTTGAAAGAGACGGATGGAAAGGACAGAGCTCCAACACTTCAGAGACAAGTCCTCACCTTCTGAAGGTAGCAGAGCTGAGCAGCCACTCTCCTCTGAACCCGGGTGGCACGCCAGTGGGTCTCAGACATTTACTGCGACCTCCTTATTGCAGGACCCCGATGATTCACTCAAAGTTCTGCTTTCTTCATGTGTGCATTTAAAGGGCTAATTTCTAGGGTCTGAGGTTTGGCACTCATTAATTTCAGTAGTTCCCGAGGTCCTGTGCACATCCTATAATAGACTTATTTTGACTTACAGTTCATGTCATCATGTTAGAAGAGAAAAATAACACATAAAAGTCGGTGTTCTCATCTTATTCTCTTTCATCACCAGGCGATTAACCATGAGTTAAAGGAACCGAATTCCTTGTGGTAGTAGTTAAATAGAGGGAACAAAGCAAATTGTACTTAAATAGTCCATATATGTGTATATATAACGAGATTTCATATATATATATATATATATATATATACACACACACACACACACATATCTCTCCACCTTTCATGTACTGAACCTTGTTGTTCTGGTTTCATTTTCTTCTACCCCATTATCTAACTTTGTTTCTAAAATCACTGCTCTCTCTTCCTGACCTTTCATCCCTAAAACAACCCTCATTCTGTCACTGATCAGTCCTTAACCTGATCTTTTTTTTTTTGAGGAAGAGCTTAGAGAAAAGAACTTTCCTTCCCCAGGAACACCGATGTAAACTTGCCTATCATCCCAATCCCCAGCTCTGGGCTCGGCCACTGTCGTCCCATCATTAGGATAGTTACTAATGAGCCACACAGATCGAAACTCACTCGAGACATAGAGATTACAGAGCTCGTGACTCCACGGGAAGTGCTCCGTATCATGGAAGATGCTGAAGAAATACAAACTTTCTCACAAATACCTAAAAATAACGCATTTTAAGAAAGGAAAGAGGGAGTCTCCCAGGAGCAAGAGAAAGTCCTAGAGTTACACTGCTTAAGGAGAGCAGCCGCCAGCCGGCCCCACGTGGCCACCAAGCATTCGAAATGTTGTTAGTCTGAACTGAGATGTACTGGAAACGTAGGATTCATACACACGAAGTCAGACTTCGTATGAAAATAAGGATGTGAAAAACCTCATCAATGGTCTGTTACACTGATTACACGTTAAAATGATATTTTTGATTCACTGGGTTGAAACAGACTACCTGAATTAACTTCACCTGTTTATTTTGACTTTTTTTTACTGTGGCTACTAGACAATTTTCTCTCACATATGCGGCTCACGTGGTGTTTCCATTGGACAGGACTGGTCTAGTGCCGCCCAGCACACCAGCCTTCAGGCACTCAGCGTTCTGGGGTTAAGACTGCTGACCTCAATTAGCTGGGGACATAAATGCAGGTAGATGAGAAACAGTGGTTCTCAAAGTGTGCTTCCTGGAATAAGTGCCCCAGATCCACCAAATCAGCAACTCCGGGGTGCGGCCCAGCAGTCTGTGTTTTTTTGTTTGTTTTGTTTTGTTTTGCGGTACGCGGGCCTCTCACTGTTGTGGCCTCTCCCGCTGCGGAGCACAGGCTCCGGACGCGCAGGCCCAGCGGCCATGGCTCACGGGCCCAGCCGCTCCGCGGCGTGTGGGATCTTCCCGGAACCGGGGCACGAACCCGCGTCCCCTGCATCGGCAGGCGGACCCTCAACCACTGCGCCACCAGGGAAGCCCCAGCAGTCTGTGTTTTAACATGCCCTCCCGGGGGGGATTCTGTTGCACACTCAAATTAGAGAAACACGGACACAGAAGAAAACGCACAACAAATGCTCCACATCACTTGGAATCATCTTCAAACGTAACCGTGCTGGAGTCCCACAGCATCCTGGTCTGCAGGGTTAATGGCCACTCAAATCCCACATGGAGCATAAAAAACGCCTGCTCCTCAGAGGTCCAAGGCCAGATGGGCTCCCAGACCCCACAGGCCACAAGCATCTGTGCCAGAAATCGGGCTAGGAAGAGTCCCACTTTTCAATCCACAGGAAGTCAGAAATGGGGAAGGATGAAGAAGAGGCGGGATTGGGAGGAAACAAAATTTAAGATGGTTTTCCGAGTTCTAACGGGCATATATCCACACGGTGAAAACCAATAACGACATCCATATTCCTCTGTTTCACTGGCGTTACTTGAAGTTGAAAGAGAAAGAACTAAACAAAGACAGACACATCTAATTTGGGAAAAGTAGGTAAGTTAAGAAATAGAAACAGATGAGTAAGAGGAACGTGCAGAAAAAGTGGGTAGAAAAAAGACAGGAAAATGAGAGTAAAACTGAAGAATCGGGCTTCCCTGGTGGCGCGGTGGTTGGGAGTCCGCCTGC
>NW_020173037.1:7197823-7272614 GCF_003031525.2 Neophocaena asiaeorientalis asiaeorientalis
AAAAAAACAGAAGAATCATGTGTGTGTGTGTGTGTGTGTGTGTGTGTGTGTCCATTTCAACATCCCTGCCCTCTGAACAGATGCTATAATGGAGCTCTGTGCTAACAGAACCTACATCTTTTTTCTTGAAAAGCCACAGCGAACTGGAAAGTCGTCTATTTCCAAGAGCAGTTGGGATTATTCCTTCCAATGGACATTCCTTTGCCTCTGGCTCCCTTTGAGGAAGATACAGCTTATTTCCCAATAATTGAGGAGCATCACTTAGTGGGTTAGGGCTAGACTTTGTCACTGGCCTTACTCAAAGGGACAATACAAGCAAGGCTCCCTTTGAAGACAGCGAGACTGAAAGGCATGATGATTTGTCTCTGGGTTTTCGCATAGCATACTGGTCGACGTGGAAGTAAAACATCCTAGTTCACATCTACAGACTGTCAGTTAACATTCCCCATACCGTGCTAGCAAGGGAATCCTTAATGGAATTCTAAGTGGAACTGAGAATTTTCTTTTCTGTGGCTCAGCAAGGTTAATTCGAACTGACTTGCAATAAATAGACATTTATTGTGGTTATAGAGAAAAATTTTATTTTTCGCTAAAAGATTTGACCTATTTTTAGAAAATTACCTTTAAACTGCTGAACAAATGTGACTGTAGACCCCGAGCTCCTTCTACCACTTCTGCCAGTCTCCTCTCCTTGTGACTAATGTCAGTTAAAACTTTTACCCTTGGTCCCCTTCTCCTTTCAGCTCAGCACTCCAGGGAAACATCTCACTTCAGTTAACAATTCAGTTAATTGGCAATGATGGTCCTTGTTCGTGAATCTTGTTGCATGATGGCAACTCTGAAAAGAAATGAAGGCTTTCTCCATGGTAGAGCCTCAAGGCAAACTGGTTGGATGGGCTGGGGTGTTGACCTGGAACACCGAGTGCAGCATAACGGAAGGGATGGTGGAGGAATACTACTGGAGAAGAGAAGCCAAAGCTCAGCAACAGAGAAGTGTCAATACGAGGATCCACCAGTGAACACACAAGACCAAGAAACAGGAGTCAAGGGCGAGAACCCAGCAGCGGCATCTGGGCACGTGTTTATACAGCGTAGTTATTTTCTACCTGGGTGGGCAGCATGCATCCTATTTAAATTCTCTGTAGCATTTGTCACTATTAACCTTTCTTCTCCACATCTTGGAGATACTCTCTCCTGTCCTGGACTCACTCCCTCCTGGCTGTTCCCAAGGCCCTTGGGCAAGTCCCTAGTTCCCTATGTGGTGCCATCTCCTCTACCTACACTGGGGTTTTGCACTCAGCTGGGCTATCTTGCCTCTTCCTCAACTTGAGCTAATCTGATCATCAAATCCATTTCTTCTTCTTGGACGTGAAGCTAGAATTCACTTCTCAGCCTCCCCTGCAATCAGGTATGGCCATGTGATTGAGTTCCAGCCAACAGAATGTAAGCATTAATGGTGTTCGCCATTTCTAGGTCTGGCCCTTTAAAAGCAATCCCCCTTTGAGAGCCTCCACACTCTTTCCCTTCCTGCTGGCTACATGACCACACCTAAGGACCCAGAAGTGAGGTATTAAAGATGGCAGAGTGTCTTTCAACCCAGTTCCCTGAATGCACAAAGAAAAGCCTTGGGCTTCCCTGGTGGCGTAGTGGTTGGGAGTCTGCCTGCCTATGCGGGGGACGCGGGTTCGTGCCCCGGTCCGGGAAGATCCCACATGCCACGGAGCGGCTGGGCCCGTGAGCCGTGGCCGCTGATCCTGCGCGTCCGGAGCCTGTGCTCCGCGACGGGAGAGGCCACAACGGTGAGAGGCCCACATACTGCAAAAAAGAAAAGCCTTCACTGTGAATCAAAAACACATTTGTTGGATTTGTAAAATGTAAAAACACATTTTACATGTGTAAAAAATAAATTCTTACTGTGATAAGTCACTGAAGTTTTGAGGTATATCTGTTACTGCAGTTACTACCTTGGCTATTAAATTCCAAATCTATATGTTATTAGTCCAAACCTCTACTCTTAACATTAGACTCAAACTTCTAATTTCTTCCCTCTCCTTTACTAGACTAACTCCTAATATTTTTCAGGAGTTATTCCCTGGACCTCCCAGTCCGGATTGGGTTTCTGTCCTTTGTGTTTCCAGAGCACCTTACTTATGACACAACATAGCTGTCTAACAGTCATCTGCCTCCACGACTCCATGGTGAACTTTTTAAGAGTAAACACTGTGTCTGAATCTCTGCATCCTCCGTGTCTAGCTGGCAGTCAGGAACAGTTTCTTGTAAGAAAAAAACAGATGAATGAATAAATAAAGGAATTGGGGTTTGTCATATTAAAAATACGAAGGCCCAAAGGTGGTGTGATCAAAGTTTCTAAAATAATGAAACAATGAAGATGCTGAATGGGGCACTTTTAAAATTAATCCTTAGAAAAAAGAGAAATAAGAAACTGTTAAAGGTTGAAAGAAGGATTTTAAAGATTTAAGGACAAACAAAAGAAGGCTTTCCTGAGTAGTGAGTAAACTTGAACTTCTTATAAAATGATAGGGGATATAATAAAAGTTTGTAAAAAGTTTCTAAAGGAAACTTGGTTTATTGAGAGGACTGCCCAAGTCTTTTGAGACTGATCATGAAGAACAAGTATAGCCTTCCAGAACACATCCTTAGACAGACCTCTGGGGGATAGGAGACATTTAAAGCTTTTTTTGTAATAATATCAAAACCATTGTTTAAACACCTTGTAGTGATGTTGCCTCCTGCTCTGCCAGCTAACACCCTAGTGACAGCTCACCTTGGAGACACACACACTGTGCATTAGCATTTACAGCACCTATGCTGTACCCAAGGTGGGTGGCAGGTGAACAAAAATGGGGCTAGAGAACAATCCAGAACTTTCCGGGGCGTTCTTTTTAGCGCCCTCACCCTCTGCATACAGGATTTTCCTGTGCAAGCCAAGAAAGAGCTATTACAAAGCCTGCACGTGACTTACAGAAGTAACCGGCATTCTCACTTTACTTCCAAGACCTTTTTTCTCTCCAATGCCTGGGAAAACCCATATGAAGGAATAACAAGAATAATCAAATGTTTGGCTATTTCACTGACTTCTGTTTACTCTATAAAAACTGACTTTTAAAATACAGATCATAAATGAGAGCTGGGTTTTCTTCAGCCTTGACCTTTCCATTGCTTTCACTGGTTCAAGACATTTAACTTTTATCTGAAAAGATGTGACTGACCTAACTGATCCAAAGGGAGCCGAAACGTAAAACAGACGTTGTTTCCCTTTTGTAGAGACAACATTTAACCTTTAACTCCGAACTTCACTCTGGAAGATTTAAAGGCACTGCACTCACCTGTAGCTGGGATATTGTTAGAGGGTATCGGAACAGTATCCAGGTAACACCTTCACTGCAGGGCGGAACAGTGAGCGAGCCTTCGTAGACCCAGTAATCGCGCAGCAGAGGGTCTGTGCCGTCACGTGGGCGTGTCACGGAAAGGCAAGTCAATGAAAAATAATTTGGAAGATTCCAGCAATAATTTTCAAAGTTACAAACTGTCCAAATAACACTTCTCAGACGGATGTCATTTTTGAGCTAGAGCCTCACGTTTGTGTTTTTAATCTAATCATCATGGAGAAAACAATCAATAAAAAACATGATGGATCCTCTTTCTATTATTTATAGCAGTTTCTCTCAATGGGTTACTATACATATTTAAATATGGCTGTATAAACTGGATGTATATAAACTTGATATACTATATTATATATACACATACTTGATATATATACTATATACTATATATATACTACATATCAAGTTTACTCACTTGAGAAGTGTGTCCATTTTTTTTTTTTTTACTTTATTGGATGATTTACCTGACTGATTATACCCAATATCTATTGAATGTTTACTACACGTGAAGTGCTCTTCTAAGCATTTTACATTAACTTATTTAACTCTTACAAGAAACCAGTGAGATAGGTCCCATTATTACCCGCACATTTCAGATGGGGAAACTGAATCATAGAGGGTATGTAATATGCCCACGGTCACTGGGCTAACATCCTGGCCAGAGCCAGGATGAGAACGAAAGCGGTCTGGCTTCAAAGTCTGTGTGTTTAAATTATCTTTTTAAAAATTCAGTTAAAATAAATTTTTGTAAAAAACAAAAAAGGTCAATAATTTGTAACTATTGGGATTTAAAGGGAGAGACTGCTTAAGTTGTTCCCAGGTGTGATTATTTAGAGCTTTTGATTCTTTTAAGCATGTTAAATCATATATCTGATTTTTTTTAATAAAAATGAGAGACGAGAAAACAGTCTGTGCATTTAACCATGCTGTTCTAGCTACCTCTATATCGCTTCTTAAATAGCAAAATATTGAAATTGTATTATGATAGAATAAAAAAATCATTCTTATAAAATCTTGTAGCCCTGCATTAGAAGAATTTGTGATTAAATATGATGGGTGAGTATTCAACATATGAAAAAAACTGGTTTGTAGCAGTGCAATTAAATGTAGAAAGCAGAAGATACGATGCATTTGGTTTTCTTTGGAACACCAAAAACTTTCACATAATTTAGGCAGAGAAACGTGAAGACCAAAATTTTGTACAAAACAACCTTTATCTACAAATTATATTTTGAGTATTTTATATACAATTCTTACCTGTTCAGGCATACCTAAATATTTAGAAATAATAGCTAAATAATATCATTGCAAAGAGGTTATCTTTTAAAATTAGATATAAAGTTTATGTCACACCAGAGATTAATAAGAACTGCACTGACCAATCTTCCACGTATACCAAGGTTATGTTATTACAGCCGTGCTTTACACAGCGGAGGCAATTTGTATGAATGCAAATCCAAAAGAAACCTCTTCGTGGATTAATGGAACTAGTGGTAAAGTGTTTATTATTTCAAAAGGTTTACTCCCAGGTTTAGAGCAATGTGAAACTGGTACCAACTACAGAGAATACAAATTGTAAAGAAACTTTATTAACTAATAAGATATAGTTGTGTATGTTCTGGGGAAAACAGTGCAGTCATATATATCCACAGTTAAAACTCATCTTACGCAGATGAATGCTTACCTGGTAATAAAGTGTTAGGATTAAAGCAGGGTATTGTTTTGGACTTCCCCTGAAACAGAAAACAACGTACCCCACGTTAACATAAAATTTCTAAATTTTAGAATAAGAACATTTTTGAGCACTAAGATTCCAGATTGAAGTCTTTCCTGAAGGGCATTATCAGACCCCACAGATTTGTGTCCATCTGTCTTCTCACTGGAGCCAGCCAGGGGTGGATTCCAACAAGATACTCCTACTCTGAGTCTGTAGCTCTTTTCTCGGCTGCTGCAGCTCAAATCTCCCTATGATTCCAGGTGTGAAACTTAAAATCGTCCAGTGTCCATCTGCCCCATGTCAGCTACCTCTCCGGCTCCTGGCGCATCCACACCAGAGACTCAGGCCTTGGCTCAGGGAATTCTTTAGAAATGACTTTCTTCCTGGTACTACGATCTCAATTCCTAACCTTCTTGGCAGGACGGGCTGCCTCCCAAATTCTCGTTTTGCCCCCTTTGGATTTGGTAGCTCAGCTCTAGGACCTATCCCGGATGCTCTCCTCCTCCAGAAAGGGAGAACTGACACTCAGATGAAAATATTAAATTTCAATACACGTTTATCAAAACTAGATATAAATTTCAATAAACTATTTGTACCATCACCAATTCACATTTCTGATCACTATTTTAAATAGTCCCATTTAAAATGTCGGTCCTTAGACAGACAGACCTGTCACGCCAGTTGGATGTCTCTTATAAGATTACTCCACTAAGGCAGACATAACAGGGAAGGTAAGTGCATGACCTCTTGCTCTCTTCCTTACTTCTGGGGACTGCTGGACACATTAAAGAATCCAGCTTACTTACCTCCCACCATCCTCCTGTATTCCGTAATGACTGATGTCACATTAGCTGAAGCAATAAAGGAAAATTTCTCAACCCATTTCTATTCAACAAATGCCAGTGAAAATGTGTCCTCGTCCCCTTTTCACCAGCTTCTGTGACCAGTCTGTGCTTTCCCTTGGCAGCTGGATTCACTCTGAGCCTGCGCTCAGGAGACCTTCTGTAGAGGTTCTTGCCTGGTTCCAGATGCTCTGGGCTTGAGCTAGTGAGTCTAGAGCTAGCGAGACTGTTTCCAGACAGATTTTAGGGTTGGCCTTGGGTCTTTGGACCCCTGTGCGGTATCTCCAGCACCCACACGGGATTGAACTTCTCCCCCACAAGGCCACTCAGATTCTACTGACTCAACGTGAGCATAAAAGGTACTGTTTATAAGAGAACTGGGCTTCCCGGCAATGCTAGGCCGAATCGCTACAGGCTCAAATCAACCTAAATCACCTTCTGTGGGATATATCATCTTATGGCTTGTATGTACTTGTCTCTTTTTTTCTTTTTACTTAAATACTTTGAAGTGTGGTTGCCACAATTTTTATCTGTTTCATTTACACTACCTTCCTATAACCAGCAGGCAGAAAGGGGTAACTCAGCTGGCCTGGGTTGCTCGAATCCTACACAATCCCAAAAAAATTTTAAAGGCCTGTCTTCAAGACTGGCCCCTGGCTGGCTCCTGGGAGACAGTCTCTGAGCCCTTGGAATATGCTGCCTCAGAAGAGTGGCTCTGTGTGCCTGAGGCCTTGGGTCAGGCTGCACCAGTTGGACCAGATAAGTATATCCCAACACTGTGATTTATGGTGAAAGCCCTGTTTTGCTCAGGGTGGGGGAGGGCTAGAGTCAGAGTAGCTGAGGTCTGTCCCTCAGGCACTGCCGGCTGGCATACTGATCCCCAATAAAATCCCTGGACACCAAGGCCCAGGAAAGCTTCCCTGGTTGGCAATGCTTCACACGTGTTGTGACATCACTGCCAGGAGAATCAGGTGTGTCCCTATGCGACTCCACGGGGCGGGGCTGTCTGGAAGCTTGTGGCTCGCTTCTCTGGGACTGTAGCCTTCCGCTGGAAGAAACCACAACCAGGAGGCTAAGCACTTGGCTGTGAGTCCTTTTAGGGAATCTCCCAGCCTGAAGGTGGGCTTGGAAGCCTCTGACACAGCCAGTAGTTTTATTTTCTTTTAAAGAATGACTTACCTTATATTGAATATCCTGGAGGATTTCAGTTACAGCCTTCAGGCCTACGTGTTCTTTTCCGATCTGCAAAGTGTAAAGCATAAACCAGAACCATAAAGCTTTTAAATATGTAGCTTCTACTTAAAATAACCAACAGAAGTGAAGTTCAAGTTCACCTGAATGTCCTTCCTAGGGAACAAATGCCCTTTTTAATAACAGCCAGGTCACGTCTACTGAAGGCAATTAAAGGTGTAACAGTAACAGAAGCCAGTACAAGAAAGTATTAGATATGTTCCTAGACATTTCCAAGAATCCATTCCAAATTCACCTTGCTAAGTACAGGTTTACCCACTGTGCTATATATATATAAAGTAATAATACTGCAATGTAGAAATTTCAAGGATGTTTCTGAATTAAAATTATTCATCACATGCCCAAAGCCTTCCGTTTTCACCCTGGGCATTTCTAGGTCATTACTATAAAGATTTTATCCGTGTTGAAAAAGTTTTATTAACTCAGAAAAATGAGTACATGGTTTCACACATACTCATTGTCCTGTCACCGAAACCAGGACATTTCTTGATTACCACAGAACACAGTTCTATAATCCCCTTTTTATTCTTAAATAAATAAGGATATGCTGTTCGTAGCTTTCTGTGTTTTTTTTCCGGGCCCTGCTGAGTGGCTTGCGCAGTCTTAGTTCCCTGACCAGGGACTGAACTCAGGCCATGTCCATGAAAGCTCTGAGTCCTAACCACTGGACCACCATGGAATTCCCAGTAGCTTTCTCTTTTAAAGCATTATGTATCATTACATTTTTTCAGTGTATAAAATGTTCCAAAGAATTTGAGACTTTAAAAAGAATATGACATTAAATATTCCTGACTCTAACTTGAAAAATTGTAAATGCAATCTGATTTCCATTTTTCAGCCAAGTTTCAACAGTCCATGATAATGGAGGGCAGTCACAGCAGAGACAATTTATAACCTCAGACAAACAATCCTTGTTACAGTTGGCTTTTTCTCTTCCACATAAATTTTGGACATATATACACTACCAAACGTAAAATAGATTGCTAGTGGGAAGCAGCCGCATGGCACAGGGACATCAGCTCGGTGCTTTGTGACCACCTAGAGGGGTGGGATAGGGAGGGTGGGAGGAAGGGAGACACAAGAGGGAAGAGATATGGGAACATATGTATATGGTTAACTGATTCACTTTGTTATAAAGCAGAAACTCACACACCATTGTAAAGCAATTATACTCCAATAAAGATGTTAAAAAAAATTTTTTTTGGAGAATGACCTACAAGGAGCTAGAAGAGCTGTCACCATGTTTATATTCCCTGTTTCTGTCCACGTGATCCAACTGGGAAACAGGCTAGGTGAAAGGGCATCAGAGGAAAGAGGTGAGACAAGAAACTTACATAACCTAAGATAGGCCAATCAGTTCAAAATAATTGAGACATCATTTTCCAAGTGTTTGCAATTCCTGAGATAGGCACTAAAAACAGAAAATGAATTCTCTTAAGTTAAAGAAATGTATATATATATATAATATGTGCATATGTGTATACACACACACACACACACACACACACACACACACACACACACACACACATATATATCTTAGGGAAATTTACTCCTGGGTGCAAGAACCTGGACCTGTAGGCAGACGCCTTCCCCCCATCCTCAGGGGAAACAGACGCCTCTGCTGCACTGGTTTAGCCACAACGTAGCAGGTGGGTGCTTACACCCACAGGTCGGCTCTGTCTTTACTTCATGCATCTCTTGTCAGAGCTTAACTCTTTGAAGAGTCCACATCTGAACACTGTACGGCCACACAGTGTAGTGGTCCAGGAGCAAAGGTCACTTGCGTCGGATGCTGGGTTCTGACCCTGACTCTCTTTTCAGTCTCGAGCAAGTTTACCTAACCTCTGTGTCCTGCAGCTTCCTCCTCTATACAGTGGGGCAGACAAAAGTGACGGGGTTGAAGATAAGACTCAGTCAAACAAAAACCTTAGAACAGGGACTTCCCTGGTGGTCCAGTGGCTAAGACTCTGCGCTCCCAATGCAGGGGGCCGGGCCCGGGTTCAATCCCTGGTCAGGGAATTAGATCCCACGTGCCGCAACCAAGAGTCCATATGCCGCAACTAAAATTCCCGCATGCCACAACTAAGACCCAACGTAGTCAAATCAATCAATCAATCAATCAATCTTTTTTAAAAACAAACCTTGGAACAGGGCACGGTGCACTATAGTTCAGACTACTCTCAATCAGAAAGCTCCACGGCATCAAATACAGTTCTTACATAAAGCAGCACTGGGGAACTCTTACTGGCTCCTTCTGTCTATAAAGGTTCTTTACCTTACGGGCAAAACTTTGTATTTTGCAACCAACTTCAGCTACCGCTCAATCTCTTTCCTTCTTTGTCAAAGTTTTGTCTGAAGGGGTTACAGCCGCCAAACAGAAAATACAGATGGATCCCCTGCACACCTCAGCCCCTAAAATCCTACAGCAGTCCAGGTGGCAACGCAACATGGGACCAGGAGTCTGCCGGGAACCCAGTAACTCCTGACCCTCCCCTCGGCCATCTTTCACCGCCTCCCCAAATGCCAGCCCTCTGGTGAGTTTCCTCTCGGACGACCTCAACCCTGCACGGCCCTGCGCTTTTTCCGCTTCTAACGCTAATCCCCCCTCATTTTCCACCGCAGCCTCTGAAACTGGATGACTCCACAGCTTTGACAAGCTCTCCCGCCACCTCCCCCAGGGGGTGTCTGTGAACCCTTGGGGTCTGCTCAAGGCCACCACCCTCCCAGGCCTTTGGAGTGGACACTGCACAGTCTCCCTCAAGACAGGAGTGAGAGCTGTGGCCAGCTCCCAGCTGTCACTTTTAGATGGGTCTTCTACCCCACAAGCCCAAAGCCACCCTCCTCCTCTGAGCAGACTGCCCTCCCCCGATGCGATCCTGCTCTACTGGTCACTTACTGACCCACCGGTCGTTCGCAGTGCTCATCCCCTCCTGCCGTCACTCCGGAGGACTTCAGCATCCCTGTGCGCGACCTGTGCCCTCCCTGGCCTCTCTCTTTACCCCTCAGTCCATGGCCATCAGCTCCCTCCCACCTCAGCAAACCAATCCTGAGAACACACCCTGGATTTGTCTTCACTCTGAAAACTGCAACTCCAAACAAAGACCATTGCCTCTGACCACAAGTGCCCATCTGGCCAGCTCTCTCCTCTTCCTATTCACCGATCACAAGGCATCACGCCCCTCAGGTCCCTCCTGGCTTCATCCCTTTCCCTTCCCGCCTATGCTGAATGACACCTCTTCAAACATTCTCCATTCTCTAATCCCTTTGTCCTCCTAAACCTTATGCTCTGTAACGGGTCAATACAACAATTAATTTGTTAGAGGGACTTTCCTGGCAGTCCAGTGGTTAAGACTCCGTGCTTCCATTGCAGGGGGCATGGGTTCGATCCCTGCTCGGGCACGGCCAAAAAAAAAGAAAATTGCTAGAATTCACTGCTCCTCTCCCTGGATGGAGAACAGCCCACGATCCGCTGTCCTGTACCATCTGTGATGTCCAATCTCAAGTGGGTCTCCCACAAGGACCGTCAAGTCTATTGTCATTCCCCTCCTGCGCTATCTCAAAACCCAATCCCACACCCATATTTCCTTTGCTCTATAAATAATTTTGCTTTGCATGTCTCAGAGATAGTACAGGTCATCAGGCATAAACTCCCCTAAATTCCTGGCTTTCTTCACCTAAAAATGTGTGCCGTTTGTGCCCACCCTTTCCTCCTGGCCCTCTATTTCGGAGAAGGGGTGGGGCCCGTCCTGTCCAGGATCAGTCCATCCACCTAAGCTCTCATCCCACGCCTTTCCACCTCTTCTGAGGCTTTTCTACATCAATTATCCCCTTTCTTGCTGGTATGTTTAAACAACATCTACGTTAGCCCTTTTTGCTCAGAATAAAAACACAGGCCCATCTCGGATCTCAATATGAAACAATCTGAACCCTGCTGTGCACATCACCACTAGTTATCACCCCATCTGTCTTTGAGTCAAGCTTCCTGAAAGGGAAGTCTATCCTCACTGCCTGGACTTCCTCCCCTCTACTTCTCCCAGCCTCTGACCTAAGTGAAAGACCCCCGCATGCAGTCCTTTCCTCTCTGCCTCAGCTGACACTCCTGATCAGCCCTTCTTTCCTCCGTGAACGTTTGCTCTATAGTTTCTGTGACTCTGTTCTCTCCCGAGAAAGGCATTTTCATGTAGATAACCTGGATTTTCTCTCCTATGGAAAGTTAGAGCCAGAGTACAAGCCCCCAAGCTTTGCCTGCCTCCAGTAATGAGCTGGTTCCAGGGAACGGCGATGTTTGGTCCCAAGAGACTCGGCTTCCAATCTAGTGCACTATTACTGCATGTCAGCTGTTCTACACTGAGAAGCAGTAAGTGAAAACATCAAGTTATCATACTGAATTCCATTCACAAGTATGTATTGAGTACTGCCTCCAAAGATGAAACTAACATGTTCCCTCCCCTCCTACAGATGACTATTTGGTTATTTATGTTCTTATTTTTATTTTATTCTTATTTTTTTAAATAATGAGACATTGCCTTCTACTTCTACTGCCTCATGCTGTCAAATCTGGATGCTCTGTTAACTTTCTCGGGTTACAAAAGATGGACGTTAACAGTTATTATTTTCAATATACTAAAGATTATCAAAATATATTTGTAGTATAATTTGAAACATTTTTCATCAACATTTTGTGATTCCGTTCTCCTTATACAATGCAGATATAAAATAGAAGGAATATAGGGCCCTGCCCGTGAAAAACGCATGAAATGAATTGAGAAGAAGATTTATCTTAAAATGTAAGGATTTGTTTTAAATTCCATGACATGTGTTATACTTTAAAAACATGGATTTCAAAATACTAAAAGGCTAAATAAAACTGGAAGGTTACTTTCAAACATCAATAAAGAAATATCTTAGAGGTATTTATAACAGGAAATTGTTAGAATTAATACTATTGAAATATATGCCACCCCGAAAAAAAGAGGTTTCAAAAGGCCCCTTCCTCAGCACTCTTTGGAAAATTAAGTTATTAAGGACCACTAGGTTATCCAAAGGCAGCCTGGAACCACACAGAGTGGACAATGGTTTCTGGTCCTGACTGGTGACATCAAATCCCTGTGTGACTATAAACAATGACGTGGCCTCTTTGGCCCTTGGTTTCTCTTCTGTAAGAGGCAGAAGGGGGAAGCCTACAATTTCCAGAGTCTCCTTCACCTCTACATCTTTTTTTTTTTTTTTTTTTTTTTTTTGGTAGTGTCCCCTGCATCGGCAGGCGGACTCTCAACCACTGCGCCACCAGGGAAGCCCTTCATCTTTTATTACATCGAGTAATTACATCAAGACAAAGTTTTAAAAGATTCACCTTAGGAACTAAATTAAAATTTTACCTTTGAAAGCATATGGTCCGCTTCTGTATGTTTCACTAAATTTATATAATATTCTTTTTGCCCACCAAAGAGCTCAAATCTAAACTCTACATTGACTATATCCACCAAGGTCTTTGCCGCTCTCATTTTATCAGTGTTTTCTACAAGGCACTTCAAATCATCTTAGAGTGAAAATTATTAATAACGAATAGCTAAAGGAATCTACTGTATGATTATAGTATTGATTTCTCTTAGATTTTGCAGGAAGGCGAGGTCCAAAAATATTTTCTGAAATTCTTTTTCAATAACAAAATGAACTCTGCCTTCAGGAGACGTTTTCTAACTGCTTTCTCCAAAGACCCTGAATGCCACTCCGAAGAAAAGTTCTAATAAGCCAATGAATCATTTTCTACCAGTGAATATGGCTGCTCATCCTTGACCCAGAGAGATCAAGTTTTCCATTTTTAAAGTATCAGTGTTCTCTGTATAGGTGTTTAATGTCACCTCTAAGTAGTAAACATGAGAGACAACAAAAAACCTTTTGCAAAATGAATTAGAAATAAGCATCTCTGCACAATATAGCAATCATAGCAGGAGACCATTTACCTGAACAAACAAGGCAATGATGGCGATTCCACGGGGCTTCCCCACAGCCTCATCGATACTGCCAAACAAGGTGGAGTTCCAGTGTATCAGGTGGAGCTGGGTGAGCAAGAACAGACAGGTACCCTCGTTACTAAATGTACTTCCGCTCAGGAAATCAAAGACGTTATCAACTGCTCCTTGACCATATCTGTATGGTGTCATATGCAACGAGAGTATCACAAACAGACACAGAGATGACTGGTTCTCTGTATGAATTCCTCCCTTCTCATTTCTGAACAGAAGCAGTGCTGAATGCCACTCAAGTTCTGCTTTTGTCCTAATCAGGAGCACATCTAAGAAGACTCGCAGATTTCACACTGATTTAGCTGCCTTTCCTTAGATGCCATCCCCTCTGGCTCTCAATAAAACAGAACTCCGGTCTGGGCACAAACACCAGAACTCATTCGAAGGATTACCACCTACATACTCAAGTACCGTGTCACCCAGTATTTCCATCAAGGATAATAACAAAACCGGTCTCCAATTCTGTAAGTTCTTTCCACTCTCTAAGAATAGGTAGACAGATAGCATCCTATAAAAGGCGCTGCACCTTTTTAAAGCATGGTAACATAATGAATGCTGATGGAGAACTCTAAACGAAAGCCATTTCCTGCTCTGGAGATAAAATTTTACCTGTGAAGGAATGACAAACAATACTCCAGAGGATTCTCCCACTACTAGCCCCGTAAAGCTCTGTAGTCTTCAGGTTTGTCTAGAATGTGCACTTGCTCCTACAGTGCTCATAAAACGCTTGCAAGAAGCCAGATTCAATTCCCTGGTTAAAATCAAATGGCCGCTGAGGTTCTCAGTGGAACAGTAGCAAGGTAAACCTTCTGCCTAGAATACTAATCTTCATCACTTTAGCTTTTAATCAAGTTACCATTACTTGCTGCCTGAAAACAGTGACCCATTTAAAAACTAGTTTTAATCCAAAAAGACATACTAAAATTCAATCACCATGTCATTTTAGCATCCATATTAAAATATTAAGGAAAATTATCATGAGGACTGCCATTAACTTTGAAGTTTCTCCTGCTGAATTTGTCCCGCTAGAATTCAAGATTATAAAGCTGACCACTAGGGGGAAGTAATGAGGTCCTCTGCCTATAATAGAAACGGTCACCCAGGACAGGTCAGGCTATGAAAAGCCCACATGAACTTGGATTGTCCAGTAAATGTAACTGTCAAGGCACTGCCTTTAAGAAAGCGATGTTCTATAACCTTTCAGTTAGTAATGAAAGACAGACCAATTTAAATCTTTCCTTTTCCGGCTGCAACAATAGCTTTGGAGCCCCAGTGGTACAGATAAGTGTACAGTGGTACAGATAAGAATTGATTGCCTTAATTAAATCAACAAAAAAAGCCCAAGGTTGAAATCTATTTTTAGTCCACAAATTTCAAAGTTCAAATCAACATTTTTCTTACTTCTCATAGCGACAGTATGGAGCTTTTTTTTTTTTTTCTGAAACAAAACAAACCAAAAAAAGTATGTTTGGGGTTTTTTTGTTTGTTTTTTTGCCACTCCTCCATAATTCAGCAACATCATCACTCACACCTGTTCCTCAAAAACTACTTCACATGTTTTTGTGTTTAAAAAATTGAGGGTCTCCACTCCTTAAGTGTGTGCTGTACATGGCAATCTCGTTTTAAAGAGTACAGTATGGGGGAATTCCCTGGCAGTCCAGTGGTTAGAACTCGGTGCTTTCACTGCTGGGGCCCGGGTTCAATCCCTGGTCGGGGAACCAAGATCCACAAGCCTCGCAGCACACCGCCGCACCCCCCTCCCCCCCCAAAAAAAAAAGAGTACAGTATGGAATACTTGATGGTGGAGAAATATGGCCAACACCACCTGGGCCAGGTGACCAAGGCCAACATCGGCAGTCATCAGACATGTTGATATAGGCACCCTGGACATGATGTGATGAAAAGGACATTTTTCCTGTGTGCTCTTCCTCCCAATAACCCATAACCCCAGTCTAACCCAGAGGGAAACGTCAGACAAATCTCAAGAGAGGGACATTCTACAAAATACCTGACCAGTATTTCGCAAAACTGTCAAGGTCGTCAAAGAACAAAGAAAGCCTGAGACAATGTCACAGCCAAGAGGAGTCTAGGGAAACATGAGAACTAAATGTAAAGTGGTGTCATAGGTGAGATCTTGGAACAGAAAAAGGACATTAGATGAAAATGAAGGAAACCGAATAAAATACTTGTGTATTGAGATTGGTCCACTAATTATAACCAATGTACCATACTAATGTAAGATGTTAATAACAGGGAAAACTGGGTGTAGGTCAGGTGGGAATTTTCTGTACTATTCTCATAATTTTCCTGTAAATCTAAAACTGTTCTTAAAATATACAGTCTATTTTAAAAAAAAAAAAAGAAAGAAAGAAAGAAAGAAAAGAAAAATTAAGGGACATCCTGGCACTTCCACTAACTCAAGCTAAAAAGGATAACAGAAGATCGCTATGACCCTTGTGTGACCAGTACAATAACACAGAACGAAAACAGCAAGAGAATCTCTACCACCTGTTGTCTGCTCTACCACCTGGGTGTTACCATCAGCTGATACTCCAGTAAGGAGCAAAAGAGATTCTTCCCTCACACTCCACAAGGAACCCAAACTTCAGAGACAAAGCTCCAGCCTGGTATTTACTGAGAAACACCCCTCTCTTGGAGGTGCTTTCTCTCATTAAGACCAAACAAAACATCATCAGAAATCCCCTTTCCAAGCCACTAGAGGATGGTTAATTCAAGGACCAGGCAAATTTCCAACACATTCTGGAAACCAGCTGTAACCGGTAGTAGTCACATAGATGAGCAGTCCACACCCATCACACTCTCTACATTTTTGCTGCCTCTCGGCTTGTGTTCCCTGAGCCCTGCCTCACTCCACCCATATTAGTTTGCTGCCATAACAAAGTGCCACAGACTAGGTGGCTTAAACCACAAAAGTTTATTTTCTGAAAGTTCTGGAGGCGTGAAGTCCGAGATCAAGGTGTGGGCAGGGTTGGTTTCTCCCGAAGCCTCTCTCCTTGGCTTGCGGACGCCCACCATCTCCCTTGACCTCACATGGTCTTTCCTCTGTGCATGTCTGTGTTCAAATTTCCTTTTCTTATAAGGACACCAGTCATACTGGACAAGGGCCCCCACTAGTGACCTCATTTTCACCTAACAGCTTCTGTAAAGATCCTGTCCCCAAACACAGTCACATTCTGCTGTATTAGGAGCTAAGGCTTCAACATATGAATTGGTTGGTGAGGCGGGAGGGGCGGGGGGGGGGGGGAATTCAGCGCCTAACACCGTCTATCTCCCCCTTTCCTTTCTCCCCAGCTTAATGAAGTTTTTTCAGGTCTGAGAAGCCTGAATTATTCACATCACCTTCCCGTCTCCCTCAGCCCCTTCTTTATTCCTATCATCTTATATTTTGCCTTATATTAGTGTTGGTTCTGTTTCATAGAGCAAAGCCATAGAGACAGGAAAATCATCAGTGCCTGTGAAGAACTGAGTACTTCGGAGGTAACTAGAGGGCACATAAGACCAGCAGTGACAGGAGAGATGGGGCTGGAAAGTTAGAGGGGTTAGGATGGCACAGAGGTTTAAATTTTATCATAACTGTGCTTTGGGAAACACTAAAGCAATATATTATTGCAGTGAATATTATTATTACTTATGCTGCTTACAATCAATCAAAATCCCCTTTCAAAGGTTCTTCCGACAGAACGGGGATGGATGGAAGTATCTGGCGTGGGAGGTGGGAAGGTACGCTAGGTGGCTACCACGGAAGTTCCAACAGAAGATTATGATACAGGTGTGCAGTGATTAACTTTGTGTGTCAACATGGCTAGGCTATGGTGCCCAGTTGTTTGGTCAAACATCAGTCTAGATGTTGCTTTGAAGGTATTTTTTAGCTGTGGTAACATTTAAGTCAGTTGACTGAGCAAAGCAGAATTACCCTCCGTTATGTGGGTGGGCCTCATCCAATCAGTTGAAGGAGAAGGAATTCTACCTCCGGAGTGAAAAAATCCTACCTGCATTTCCAGCCTCTGGCCTGCCCTGCATACTTCAGATTTTCCAGTTCCTTAAAATAAATCTTAACTCTCCTCTCTCTGTCTCAGAATATATATATACTGTTTCTCCTGAGAACTCTAATACAGGTTGTACAAACAAACAAAAAGTGTGTGACGAGAAAAAAAAGTGTGGAGATGAACGGAGGTTTAAATCTGAACAAGATTAGAAGCAACAGGAATAAAGACAAAGGGCTCTAACAATTAATGTGACAGTGTTTGCAATTTGCTCTTCTAAGACTAAACATGGCTCCTCTGGCAAAGGGTCGGGGACAAAATGATCTACTGATGCTCAAAAAGAACATATTAGAACATCTGCTTACATTTACTTTTATCCAATGTCTTTTCATTTCAATTTTCCTATGCTACACAAAATAGATTATATATATAATATACGTATCAGTACATCTATAACACGTATTAGTGCATGAATTAATTTAGTAATAAATATGCACATATTGAGGACATGTGCTCTGAAATTTGTCTGGGGACAAATGGATTTGAACGGAAAGGCATTTGATACTAAGGATATGGTTTAGATAATGATGATGCAGCCCATGGAGTCCCAGGGAGGCTTAGCAGAGGTCCAAGCAGACAGTTATCTGCTGAGGGCACATGGGAGACTCACTTCCAAGTCTAACAGTGCAGACACGCTCTGGGGCGGGGCAGGTCTACAGCAGAGGGCAGAACGGCAAGGGGCAACACTGCACTTGTGCGACTCTAGTGCTAACTTCTTAGAGGCAACAGCTCTCATAAAAGACTTCTGAGCTGGGAGCCACCAGCCTTAGACGCTTGTTTCAGCTCCTAGCTCTGCGAACTTCACAAGCCACCACCTCTTGAAGCATGTCTCCCTATACCGTAAGGAGAGCTACGCCTTAAAGCTCGGCTTCTTCACACCTTCTCTGTCCTCCCGTTGGGCTCTCTTTACCCCTATATTCCTATCACATTTCGCCCTCCTTAGCTTTAGTTACACGTGACCCACAAAGGCAGAGAAGCGGGGTGATGCCTTGGAGGGCGGCAAGCATCTTTCCAGTTTGCAGTGCAGCCCAAGGTCATCAACACTGCTCGTTTCTAAGGAGGACATGGGTTGGAGGGTGTGCTGACTCCGTCCGCTGCCTCGACTCAGAGGGGCCCGTCTGCTCAGCCAGCTCACTCCTCCGATGACACAGGTAGGACTTGGCCTCACGAAGGTCTCTGGAGCCTAGACCTTCTTTGCCTGCAAACACACGGGACAGCAGGTGGCAGAGGGCTTGCCTCTTGCAGTCTGAACCCAAACTCCTACCAAGCTTGCCAACAAGAACAGCTGAACAACAGATGATTCTTCCTCAGCGGAAGTGAGGGGCAGCTCCCTACCCGCTCAGTGACTCTTCCTCGAGAAGCAAAATGTTCTGTCTTTCTCCCAAACTGGGGTATCAGAGCAGGAAGCCCACAGTTAAAGCTGAGTCTTTCCTCACCTCTTACCATTCTTCCTCCACCCCACCCACCAAGGCCTCCATGCACGTGGCCTCGTGTGTTAACAGTGTACGTTATTACAGAGACATAAAAGAGCAAAGACCCATTATTACTCTGTCAGCATCACGACCCTCACTCCTTCCTATTAAAAAAAATCTGACCCTAGGATAACAACGGTAAAGCAACCTTTTACAGTTTTAGAGAAAATCTTTGCTCTTTTGCTGAAGGGCTCACAAATTCCAATTTCCTGCCATTGATTATGCCGCTACGCCATGAGTACCTGCGAAACGTTCATCTTAATGTACTTAACTCACAGCGAAAGATAAATGTGTCCAAAGTTATGAAACTGTGACAAGCCGTAGCCTTATAATCATTTATTTGTCACCGAGAAAAAATAAGTTTGAACAGTTTGTGGCAGCCTAACAGAAAGCTATCGTCAAGATAAATGAGGTTTATTATTAACACAAATAACACAACCACATTAGAGTACAAAAGAATGAATCATGAGGAATGGAAAAAGCAGTAAAAACTGAAAAGGCAATTATGACTCACACGTTTCTCTCCCCAGCCCTGTACTCACACAGGTTCTGTGTCTTCTATCTTCAAATGCTTAATGGACATTTCCTTTCAAGTGGCTTCGAGCCACTTCAAGCTGAGTATTTCCAGAACTGACATCCATTCCCTTCAAAGGCACCGTCTCACTGTTTTCTTCATGGAGCCCCCAACCCCCCGGAGACCCCCACCTCTTTATCTCCAACTCACCAAGGCTTTGCTGACCCCTTATCATTTGCATTTCAAAGCTCAACCAATCTCTCTCTAACACTGCTCTCACCGTATTTCTCTGTTCAAAATCTCTAACTTCCTTCATTGCCTGCCCATACAGGGCTTAAATTTCTCCAACCCCATCCTTCCCCAACTATCCCCAAATACTCAAATCAAGTGGGACTCCTGACTCCTCACAACACCCTCCCCGTCCCGTTTCTGTTACACTCACTTGAAATGCTGTTCCCCCCGTCTTGCCGCTTACCCAAATTCTACCCACCCTCCGAGGCCTCCACAGGCATCTGATAGACAGATAGATTGGAGCTGGAGATAGAGATAACATGAACCAACAGATACGAAGGGAAAGGGATAATGGGTCTCCGTCCTAAACCACTAACCAAAAGTAGGATGAGTCCAGTTTTAGGTGTTGAAAGTTACATCATTACAGTCAAACTGGGTCCCATCAGTAAGAGATGCAGAACCAGAATTGCCTGGAGAGGTAGGGGCTCGAGGTGCAGACTGCAGACATCCCTAGATACCCAGAGACGGCCTTATAAGGTCAGCTCACCCAGGGGTCAAGTCCCAGGAGAGACCAACGGAAGGGTAAGGACTGAGCTTTGGGTAAGGGTGAGATGAGGGAAAGGGGACCATCAAATACGCAGGAGGAAACCCAGAAAATTCCAAAGTCCTGTTAGGACCAACGAGAAAAGACTTTCTGGAAGAAAGCATGGTTAGCAGGGTCAAGGCTCTACCACAACAAAGCGACAATAGCTACAAAAAAGAAAAGAAAAGAAGGACAGAAAGAGACTTTGGATTGATGTCCTTAAGATTATTGAGAAGGCGGCTGCAGTACAATGAAAGGAGCAGAGGCAGAGTGTAAGGACATCAGGGTGAACAAGTGGGGCAGGGCCAGCTCAGCCTAGAAGGTGGGCAGTGAGCGTCGGAAAACAAATCGAAAGGTAGCTGTAGGGAGGGCTAAGGGATTTTTTTTTTTTTAAATAAGAAGAATCAGTTTGCCTGAGTTTAAGAAAAATTCACCTTTCACTTGTAGTATTCCTTTTTTTAAAATTGAAGTATAGTTGATTTACAATGTTAATTTCTACTGTACAGCAAAAATGATTCAGTTATACACATATATATACATTCTTTTTCATATTCTTTTCCACTATGGTTGATCACAGGATATTGAATACAGTTCCCTGTGCTCTACAGTAGGACCGTGCTGTTTATACATCCTATATACAATAGTTTGCATCTGCTAATCCCAAACTCCCACTGCATCCCTCTCCACCTCTCCCTTGGCAACCACAAGTCTGCTCTCTCTGTGAGTCGTTTCTGTTTCGTAAATAAGTTCATTTGTGTCATCTTTTAGATTCCACATGTGTCATCTTTAACTTGTAATATTCTTTTAATCTACTCTTTTAATGGGCAAAAGTAAAACCTGAAAGAATCACAGGCTGCTATAAGCGTTGAAAAATCAGAAGTATTCAATGCACCTATGACAACAGGTGTAACTGAACCTGAAAACCATTTTTCTGAAAACTACAGTCATCAAGACCCTTCCTCTGAGCTAGGCCACAATTCAACACAGAGTCACAGAAGAAAAGGAGTCACCAAGAGCACGTCCTGGTTTTTGTGCCCTAACTTAACTGCTTTCCTTGGTCCCAAAGAGTCAACCGTGAGAGCTGTAGCAGATCTCCCACTAGATTTTGAGTTTCCGGAGCCGAGTTTCTCACCCGTGCCCTATCACACCCAAACTATCCATTCTCAGCGCACTGGGAAAGAGCTACAAAATTAGAAAAGGAAAAAGAAAGGTTCACATCTTGACTACACTTATGATACTGAGGGTTGAAAGAAGGAAGATGCTAAGTATTGGAATTTTTAAGAAGACAAGAAGACTGGAAGTAAAATGTCTGAGTAACAAAATGGGAGCTTTGAAAAACTGAAAAACAGCAGAGGAAGCACCCCTCTCTCCGTATCCACTCCTAATGGTACGGAGCAGCCATCCATCTGCAGATAAACTGAGATTTAGCGTATATTATTTTCAGGTGCTGTGGCACTTAAGCTGTCATCGTCGATACATCATGCCGCTATTATTCAGAAAAGGACATTCAAGGTGTAGACACAGAATAGTGACAAAGCGCTGTAAAGCAAGGAATGGAAAATAAATTATCTGAAACTCTACCTCTAACTGTCGCCTACTTGTCCCATTTGCCTCAACTTAATGATGTACTTTCTGATATCGGAAAAAGAGAAATAGGAGGATGTGCCGGAGCATTTCGGGGCAACTTCATCTATTAACATATCAATATCAAAAGCTACTTATATGTTCTTAGGGTTCGGGATCCTCAGTTTGAAAAGGCACTAGTAAATCAACTACGCTTCAATTTTTTTTTAATTTTAAAAAAAGAAAAGGCACTAGTTTCATGTAATTTATGAAAACACTTTTTCCAAAGCAGAATGATTTCCTCTTTGCTGATTTCCTTTTGTTTACCTCGATTTTGCTGCCTTCTTAGGAGCAGGGCATCCCAGCATGGTTAGGGTTCTTTTCCCAAAAAACAAAGCTGCCTTTAGGAAATTCACTATGGAAGGTTGGAAAAGGCTCACTGGAGCGAATCGAAGAAAAAATACATCATTTTGAAATATTTTATATTTAGTGTAAGATCAGAAGCAGTTAAAACTGATTCACTGACATTGGTTTCTTGGTTTGCCAAGAAATATCCTCTGTCTTATTTGTGGGTTATGGCTGCAATTAAGTCACTATAACTTAAATCCTCTATATTTCATGTGTCATTCTATAAAATAAAGAAGGTAAAGAGACTGTCAAAGGGTCTTGGTGGTATAGAATGTAAGTCATCTAGAGACTGCATCTGTTATTCAATCCCCCTCTGCCCCCAAATGAGAACCACATTTGACAACAGAGCTCTAAAATAATCAAGGCATTCATCAAAACATGTACTGAGCACCGATAACATCTAGGGTTTTAGTGTGCACTGCTTTCAACTCTGGAAACACAAAGACCTCCAATAGTTTTATAAAAGAATCCAGGGCATGAATAAATAAAAACATGAAATTGATAGTTCAACAGAAGAAAAAATGAGCACAAAGGGTCTGCGTGCCCCGTAAATGACAGAGGATGCTCTGAGTATGTGTATTTATTTAACGAGCACTGGCACTACCTGCTCTGCCAGGCGCTGTTCCTAAAAAACATCACCTCGCTCAGCCCTCACTATCATCTTTACGATGGTAGATGCCACGACTGCCGCCAACCCTGCATCTTTTTTTGTAATATATAAATTTATTTTATTTTTATTTATTTTTGGCTGCGTTGGGTCTTTGTTGCTGCGTGCGGGCTTTCTCTAGTTGTGGCGAGCAGGGGCTACTCTTCGTTGTGGTGCACGGGCTTCTCTTGTTGCAGAGCACGGGCTCTAGGCACACAGGCTTCAGTAGTTGTGGCACATGGGCTCAGTAGTTGTGGCGCACGGGCTTAGTTGCTCTGCAGCATGTGGGATCTTCCCGGACCAGGGCTCGAACCTCTGTCCCCTGCATTGGCAGGTGGATGCTTAACCACTGCACCACCAGGGAAACCCCAGTCCCGCATCTTAATGAGAAGGGAACGGAGGCACAGAGGGGGAAGTAGCCAGCCCGGGGTTGCACAGCTGACAAGTGACAGAGCCAGACCTGGTCCCGGGCGGCTTGGCTCCGTTGCCTCTAGGCCGCCTCTCTCCTCCAAAGAGGGAGGGTAGAAGACTGAGCAGGTTAGAACTCTCAGCGTGATTGTTCACAGAACATGTGGAGGAACGACAAACAACGTCCTCTGGAGAGACAAGAAAAACCAGGGAAGAGGAATGGAGAATGTACAACCCAAGAAATGGCTAGAATCCAGCCAGGCTGTGCCCAAGGCCAAGAGCACACCCAGTGTGAAAGAATGCTCTTTTCTCACTACAAGCTCCTGGAAAATTATCTGAGCCCCCGGGGTCTCAGCTGTAAAAGAGAGATCAGACCACCTAACATGTAAAGCCGTTACAAGGACAAGGGATCTTATTTGGAAAGTTCCTGGTAAATAGGAAGTGCTAGCTAGAGCCAATTACGGTCAAGAGAAGCAGGAGGCACCTTGGAAAGGTGGGCAGGGTTGTATTTAAACAGCTCGATCTCTGAAAACGAAGGTGTGCTCATCTACCTTCTGTCTGGGTATTTTCTCATTATGCTGCCGGAGCTCACTGTTTATTTTCTTTCTTTTTTTTTTTTAACATCTTTATTGGAGTATAATTGCTTTACAGTGGCGTGTTCATTGCTGCTGTATAACGAAGTGAATCAGCTATACATATACATATATCCCCACATCCCCTCCCCCTTGCGTCTCCCTCCCACCCTGCCCATCCCACCCCTCTAGGTTTATTTTCTTAAGGTTTAATGATAACTAATAATGTTTCCATTATAGAAAGCCAGATCACCAAAGTCAGTCAGCCGTTCAAAGGCCTCCAGGAAGTAGGCTGATAGATGGGGGAAAGGTGGGATGGGGCAGGAGGGAGGGGCTGTGAAACAGGGGAATCGGTGCCCTGCCCGCGGTGCTTAAACTCCCAAATTTAAAAAGCCGGGCTACCCTGGTAGCTTAGTGGTTGAGAGTCCGCCTGCCGATGCAGGGGACACGGGTTCGTGCCCCGGTCCGGGAAGATCCCACATGCCGCGGAGCGGCTGGGAAAAATACCGCAAAAAAAAAAAAAAAAAAAAGCACAGTGCCAACGGGATCCAGCCGTAAATCCAGCCCCAAAGGCGACCGGTTTGCAGCCCCTCGGGAACATCGTTAATATTCCAACAGCAAGGTCTCCTGCCTGGAAGTGAAAATAAAGCCATCGGAAAGGGAACTGTCTCTGCTTCCCGCCGCCAGGACATCCTGCCAATCTCCCCTCCTTCCTCCCAAGGCAACGCTTGAGTCAACACCTGCCTCTGCTCTGTTCTTCCCTGCCCCCACGAGGGGCCTTGCCCCATCAGTTCTGCGGCCAGACGCCTCCCTCTCTAATGAGCTGAATCACCATTTAAATATGTGCAGATTTTTCTCATCCTTAAAAAACAAACACTTCCCTGACCTCAAATCCTTCCTACTTTCTCTAAACAGCAGGCTTTTTCAAACACTTCTCTATGCTCCCCATTGACACTTCCTCCCTGCCCATTTCCTCCACGATCCACTGAAATCCATTTCTCATCCTATCACTGTAGTGAAACTGCTCTCACCAAGTTCACCAGAACCTTCTTCTAACCCACATCTCTGGCTTGGGCTGACTTGACGGCTCTACAGCATCTGAGACCCACCTGTTCTCGAACCGCCCCTCCCCGTGCGTGCCTTGTACCACGCTCTGTGGGTTTCCACCTCCTCAATACCAGTTTCATCTCAGGCTTCTCTACTGGTTTGCTTCCCCTGACTCCCCCCGAGGGGTGGTGCCATCGGGGCTTCATCCTCTCACCTCTTCTCATTAAGCATATTCTTGCTGGGTGACCCCATGTCTTCAATTGTCACCTAGATGCCCAAGATTCCAAAGTCAACATATTTAACCAAATCTCTGTCCCGAGTCTAGATCCCTCTACTAAACTGCCTACTGAAATATTTTACAGTTAGCATTTCAAAATTGAAGTCCCTCCGCCATCCCTCAGACCTCTGTCCCCCTCTTTGTTTCTAGCTCTGTTAATGGACCCAAGCCAAAAACCTCTTCTGTCCTCTTCTTCCCTTACAAACAAACAAGAACTATGTCCTGCAACTTCTACAACTAAGAAATATAGCCACGTGAATGTGATGAAACAATTTTAAAATATTTCTTTATTAGAGAACTTGGAGAGCTTGTTCTAATATCACTGCTCAAAGTGCTTGACCCTCGCTAGAGCATTAATTTAGAGGTGTGTTCAGAACAGAACCAGACCAAGGAGTTGAAAAGGCCTTAGTGAAAGCTAGTGTTCACACTAAAAGATAAGAGCGACAACCAGGCAAAGAACATTCTATGAATTCTCAGAAATCTACAAAATTGAAGAAATGATAGGCAACTTTAACAGAAAAGAAATTCTGTAAGTGTATTTATAGAAATTCATATGTAAAGTTGATTCATACAAAGAGTTTTACAAAATCAAAAGAAAAAGGAAAGAAAGAAAAAAGAACTATGTGCTGACATTTTCTACCTCCTTTACCGTCTCCCAAACGCATCCACTCGGCTTCCTCCCACGAGCAATTCCTTACTTCAGATATCCACGATCTATTGCTAGAATTACGGCCCAGGTCTCTTAACTAGCCTCCATGCCTCCAAGATTGGCTTTTCAAATTCATTGCAGACTCCACCTTGCAGTTATGTCATACTGTCCGCCTGGGAAAGTTCATCAGAGGCTTCTCCCTGTTCATAGGGCACAGTCCTCGCAACGCACTAAAAGAATATGTCTTTCTATAACCTTTGAAAGTGTGGCAAATTTGGCTTATTATGTATTAACTGTTTCAGGTGAGTTGGTGATAAAAATTATAGTAATACGCTCTTTTTAGTAGTAAGAACACATAGAAAGCAATCTTAATTGTATTTAAAATTCAGAACTATTTCATTTCTCTGTGAAATACCACTGTCAATTTTCACCCTCCAACTTTATTATATACCTAGTACATTGCCTCACAACCTAATTTTCAGAAACAATATTTTTTAATCCAATTACAATATTCAAAAATTACGATTTATAATAAAATGCATTTATCTGAAAATGTTAAATAAAATCCATTTTAATCCTCACTGTACCTGGAAAGGTACTTGTCTGTGGACACAGCATACTCAGAGGCTTTCACTTTTTGAATGGCAATTATCTAGAGCAAAAATGAGGATCATTTTATTAGAAATATAAGAAGGCACATATTGTAGAGGGAAAACAATGGTAGTTGGTCTGGGTCTCAGCCATTACCAATGTAACCTTGGGCAACTTATTTAATGCCTCTTGACCTGAATTATTCACCTGAAAAACAGACATAACATCTACCTCTAAGGGATGTTTTAATGATTAAATAAGATATGGCACGTGCCTGGCACATGGATGGCCTTCAAAAGTGTTAACACTGTCCCCACAATTCCCTGAGAACTGCAGTAAAATGAAGCTTGCATTAATCCCGTGGCTATGAGAAAATGCAAGGGACAGAAAACTTTCCAACAATATAAACATCTTGCATCTTTGAATTATTGTGAGAAGAGTGAACTTTGACAGGCTATACAACTAGATGAGAACACAGGAAGGCGGCCCTAATCTTATGGACAAAAAATTCTGTAAAGATTGACACCTATGCTTTTTCCCACAAAGTGCTTCCTTATTTATATAAGTTTTGTTATTAACTTTAAAATCATAATGAATTAATCCAACTCACTTGTTGCTCAAGACAGTTGCACAAAGAACCATTCTTTAGCAAACTCACCATAAACCACGTCACTTCTCAGTGCTAATTAAAGGGGACCGTGCTTCCCAGGGTTTTGTGTAAAACTTTCCTGCCAACACAGGAGCAGGGCTCTAGGGAACCAAGTATGAATCAAATTATTTTAAAGGACATTCTAGAAAATTGGATTTTGACTTATTACTGACCTAAAACACAGAGTCCAAGTTTCTTTTCAATGCTGTGATAAGGTACACTATCAATTTCCTTGATTGATGTGGAACTTGTACCAAAACAGCTCAGGGCAAAAAAGGTCAGCTAGGAACAGGAAAAACATCAGTGGGTGTGCACCAGAAAAGCACAATTCAGATAGGAAACTTCACCTACATTTACATGGCAATACACTGTAACTCTGTACAGCTCATTCTGACATAGGGGGCAAGCATGGCAATACACTGTAATTCTGTACAGCTCATTCTGACATAGGGGGCAAGCATTTCTAAAACAAGGTGATTACGTATTGCACATAATCCAAAATGTATCATCAGCAATGCTGAAGTGCTTTAGATGCTCAGAGGGCAGATATGGGAACACCAATTAGGAAATGTGGACTTCGCTTACACCCAATCTTGCCTACCCTTGGGCCTGCCTCTCCAGGACTTGGGGGAGTCTGTTTTACAACACTCCTGATTCCCCTGGTCCATGTAGTCACTGTTGTCTAACCAGTACATACGCTCCACTACTCAAAGCCTTTATCATCTTGGCCATCCAAAACTGTCATCCAAAACCCTATGCAAATGCAAATAATAGAAACAAAATCATCGTTTTCTAGAAGTTTTAATTACTGATAGCATACGTGTTTTAGAGAAATGAAATATATTAAAGAACAAAACTCTGTTTTCATGTGTATATATACTCATTGAGATGGGTCCCTTAGAAAAGCAAGAGCCTTTCTTGCTCTAAAGCAACATAGCTGGACTTCCCTGGTGGTACAGTGGTTAAGAATCCGCCTGCCAATGCAGGCGACACGGGTTTGAGCCCTGGTCCAGGAAGACCCCACAGGCCGCGGAGCAACTAAGCCTGTGCGCCACAACTACTGAGCCTGCGCTCTAGAGCCCGCCAGCCACAACTACTGAAGCCCGCGTGCCACAACTACTGAAGCCTGTGCGCCTAGAACCAAGAGAGGCCATCGCAGTGAGAAGCCCGTGCACCGCAATGATGAGTAGCCCCCGCTCACCGCAACTACAGAAAGCCTGCGCACAGCAACGAAGACCCAACACAGCCAAAAATAAATACAATTAAATCTTAAAATAAATAAATAAATAAAGCAACATAACTCAGAAGATAATTTTGCATCTAAAATTATTACCGAGGTATACAGTTGTTTTATTATCTTTGCTTTTATATAACACGGTACTAGATATTTTTAATGAATTTGCTATTAAGCCTTTAACAGGAATAAAAGTTCAATAAAAATGTGTTTCTCTGGGAAAATGGGAAAGCTTTATACTTGAGCACTTCATAGCCCATTTCCAATAAGGCATTGTGATGGAGATACACGTAAGGACTAGCTTCATAGCCCATTTCCAATAAGGCATTGTGATGGAGATACACGTAAGGACTAGCTTCATAGCCCATTTCCAATAAGGCATTGTGATGGAGATACACGTAAGGACTAGCTTCATAGCCCATTTCCAATAAGGCATTGTGATGGAGATGATACATGTAAGGACTAGCAACTCTGTACCAAGGCAGACATTCAGCTCATAATGGCAGCCCTACTGAAAACACACGGGTATAAAAATGTAAATTAAAGCGAGAAAAATATAATCACTATAGAAAACAGTTATTGAACACTTACTAATTTAGCTACCCTGAAACTAAAAAGCCTGGTACATTTTCAAAATAATTCCAGAAGATTTATCTTGTAGAGCAAAAAGCCACTTTTTCAGATAGGCATCTAACTGGTTTAACTGGATGATCCTTCTCTCAGGAGACACAGCTGACTTGCCCTCGGCATCCTTTCTTCCAGGCAAACAGAAACCCAACTGCATTTATACAGCAGCAGGTCAAGGGCTAGCGGGAAGGCTGGACCCCTCCTCAGCCCCATGGGGTGAATCTTGACTAAGCCAAGACCATTCCAGCCTCGTCTTTTCCCTTGAAATGACTGTTTCAGGAACCTGTGTGCACAGAAGTTCTGGCCAAAAATACGTGAGGGAATTCCACTTGAGGGTGGAGGTGAGGAAGACTTCTGGGAAAACGTTTGCTAGTTCCTAAAAAGAGATTCAAAAACTGTTAAGAGCGTGGATTACTACAGCCACTTTGTGAACTACTTGACAGAGTCCACTAGAACTGAACTCTGACCGTCCTGTAACCCCGGATATACTCCTAAGTATATGTACACCAAAAGGTTAGAATATTCAGAGAAACTCCATTCTAACAGATCAGATCTGAATGCAATCCAAACATCTATCAACATTTGAAAAAATATACTATAGAAAATTCACATAATGAAATACCATACATGAGAACAAGTAAACAAAAAGTACACACTGCAATGCACATGAATCTCTAAACATAATGGTGAATAAAAGAGAGCTGGACACAAAATAACCCATACCGTATGACTCAATTTATGTAAAATCCCAAAACAGGTAAAACTTATCTATGGTATCAGAAGTCAAGACCATGGGTAACCCTGGAGGGGCCATGAAGGGAGAGTGGTTACTTTGTTTATTAATCTGAATGCTGGTTTCATAGGTTTGTCCACTTTGTGAAAATGCAACGAATTGTACACTTGCGATTTGGTTACTTTTCTGTCTATATGTTATTTAGCTATAAAATTTTTACTTTAATTAATAGAGATGGTATGAAAAACACAACTGATAAGAGAAGAAAATTGATAAATTAGCCTTCATCCAAATCAAAAACTTTGGGACATCAAACAACACCATTAAGAAAGTGAAAAGGCAACCCACAGAATGAGAAAAAATATTTGCAAACCATATGTCTGATAAAGTACTTGTATCAAGAATAGATAAGGAGCTCATACAATTCAATAATAAGACAACCCAATTTTTCAAATGAGCAAAGCGTCTGAATAGAAATATATATGAATCATCAGTAAGCACATAAAAAGATGTGCAATATGATTAACATTAGGGAAATGCACATCAAAACCACAATGAGCTACCACTTCAAACTCGCTAGAATCGCTACAGTCAAACAGGCAAACAATAACAAGTGTTGGCCCAGATGTGGAAAACTGGAACCCTTATACACTGCTGGTAAGATTGTAAAATGGTACAGTCACATTGGAAAACAAATTAGCAATTCCCAAAATGTTAAACAAAGGGTTAGCATATGACCCAGCAATTCCTCACCTAGGTATACATAACCTAAGAGAAATGAAATCGTATCTCCACACAAAAACTTGTATACAAATGTTCATAGCCACATTATTCATAATAGCCAAAAAGTAGAAACAAACCAAATATCCATAACAGATAAACGAAATGTGGTATATCCATGCAATGGAATACTCTCCAGCAATAAAAAGTAATGATACAGGTTACAACATGGATGAGTGAACCTTAAAACCTATGCCCAGGGAAAGAAGGCAGTCAGAACAGACCCCATATTACAGGATTCCATTTATATGAAATGCCCAAAGTAGGAAAATCTATAGAAATAGAAAGCAGATTAGTCGCTTGCCCAGGGGAGAGAGGATGGAGACTGAGTATTTCTTTGGGGGGACCAAAGTGTCCTAAAATTAGAATATGGTGATGGTTGCAAAACGCTGTAAATATACTAAAGCCACTGCCTTTTATAATTTATAAAATTCACCCACTTTAAATGAGTGAATTTTATAAATTATAACTCATTACATGCCAGAGAATAAAATTTCTCCTCTTACGACCTTTAACCATTAATTTGTGAGGATTTGATACCTACAGATGATACAGCCATTTTGCAACTGTGAGTGAAAAAAATCACAGGGAAAAAGCCAAAATGCTAAAATGGCTTAGCAGAAAAACAGAAAGAACCTGGCCTTTGGAAACATGGCTGAGCAGCTGGAACAGTCCTGGAACCCTGGACCTGCCCTTTGGGACTCCTTGTAATGTGGCAGGAAAACTTTCCCTTATTACTTCTTAGCTGTGTCTTCCATTACTCGCCTAAAACTAAGGCACTCCTATGAAAGAAATGTAGGTTGCTGAGCACTCCATTCGTTACTTACATCAAATATTTTACACGCATGCGTAGCCTGAATAATTTCATAAATAAAAGAACATTTTCATTACAATCCAAATGTGGGCTTCTGACAAAATCTAATCGTTAAGAGTGGACAAAAGCAGATTGAGCTTTCTGCTCTGATAAACAGCTTTTCACTGAAATATTTTAAGGGGCATTTTCTCTATATCATCACTTTATAATACCCTGAAAAATAAACACATGAAGAATGTAAACCAATTATCAATGAGCATGAAATATATCATCAGCTAAGGTGATTTCAGAAGTATAAATCTAATCCTAAACCTCTTATACTCACATTAATATTTCTTACTAATAGGCAGGAGATTTTATTAGTTTATTATTAAGGTGATTAGTAAGTTTCAAGAATGGATTAATTGAGGATGTAGATAAGGACAACATATACTATTACTATAGCTACAATCGGAATATGTCAACTAAGGGCGTAAAATAGCCACTCCCTAGGATCAGGAATGGGAATGTAGTCTCCCCTTGGTGAAGTCTTGCCTGATTAGGCTTACTTGGGAACGTAACATATTCCTGTGATACTGACCAATAAGTGATGGTGAGAAGACACCAAATTAAAATTGCCACTGGTATCTCATGACACTGGATGAAGAAAAGATACCGTGTGGTCTTATATTAACTCATTTACCTAGAGCCAGATTTAAATGGATACGTAAGTAAATACCATCCGCTGCTGTAATAAATCCTGGTCTGTGACCTCCCTTCTGAGTTACAGAGCTGCATTTCCAGCTTCTTCCTAGGCATTTCCACTTGAATGAATGGCAACTGTCAAATCCAAAACATAGCAAAGTATACACCACAATTTGCTACCAATACAGCCCCTTTCTGGAGTTCCTAAGAGTTCCACCGTTCTTCCAGTTACTGAGACTCACAACTCAGCCCCTGATTCTCCAAACAAAGCTCTGAATGTTCTCTCCCCACATCCTTTCTAACACACGGCCTTCTTTTTCTTGTCAGGACCGTCATCCCAGTTGACAACATTTGAACATCATGCCTGGATTTTAAAATGATTTCCTAAAGGGCATCACCTCTTCTGGTCGAGGCAATTGATTACATTTCCCCAGAAGGAAAGTATTAGAAGGGAAGTGATTTTTTGCATATGTTGTCACGGGTGTACCTAAACCTGCCTGGAACATACATAGTAGGTGCTCAATAAATAGTTGATGAATGAATGAAAAATTCACAGCTGTTAAGTGTAGAACAGCGCTCCCCACTGCTTTTAGTAATAGACCACATATATGTGATACATCCAACAAAGAAAACTTCTCCATGGAAACCTGTCATTCAGGAGCCTCTGCTCTTCGTCCTCAGCCTGCCATTCTAAAGCTACCTCCAGCTAATTAATTTCCAGATCCCCTAAATTCCAGCTAGAATAGATTATATTTATATGTTTACAAATACATGGCGTACGTGTATACATAACCACATATATGTATTAAATTACTGTGAAACGCTATGGAGAAAAACAAATTAGAGGTGGATGTGGACTGCATGCAGGCTAAGGTTAGCTTCACCGATTATGTGACATTTGAACAGAGACCTAAAGGTGCTGAAGAAGCAGCCATGTGGCTATCGGGGGAGGGGGGGGAGAACATTCTAGACACAGAGACAGCAAGGCCAAAGTCCCTCAGCGAGGACTTTCTGTCTTACTTACGTCCCCAGCACCTGGTATTATGCCTCGAACTTTCCGATCTCTGCTTTCACCTACTTGTTTATATTTAAGGCCCCCTACATGCCAGGAACTGAAATTCTATTAGAAGTCAAATGACACTTCCAAACGTGAAAATTCCTACAATTTATCTTTCAGCTGCCTTATATACAAATCTCAAGCAATCTCCAATTCAGCATGACTAAGCTGACCTTGACATCTTCCCCCCAATTCCCTCTCCCTCTTGGCATCCCCAAGTCCTTTAACAATAGCCAATGCTCCCAAGCCTCCCAATCAAAATCTCCATTCATTTCTGACACGCATAATACAATGTACCAGCTCACTGAATATTATTCCCCCAAAAAATTATAGTAGCTGGTCAGCCCACTTTTGTACCTACTATCTTTCCCAAGGCACCAAAAAAGAAGGTCAGAGAGAGAAAGGCAGAATCACCTCCATTCTCCCCAATCTTTGTCCCCACCGGACTCACTATTTATTCAATAAGACAAGCCAGCTACGTGGTTCTGACATTAGACTCAAACAACTAAGGCTAATTCTTCCTACAAAGACGGCTCAAATTTAACTAGAATCAAGAAGCAAAAAGTCTAATTCTCCAGAGGCTTTTCACTCACCCGGATCAGTAATGCCAATAAGACAAATTCTAATCATCTAAAGTAAAATTCCACGAATTTCAAAATAAAGTCTCCATTAAAAGTGAGATGGATGTAAATGTAAATATCCAGGTAATCCGAAGCATTTCAGTTGCTGCTTTCACTGTCAGTATCTTTTTTTATTTCTGCCACTTTCTTTAATTTTTAAAATACAGAAACTTATGAGAGCCATCAGGTGCACTGACAGGTCATGGACATCTATGCTGGAAAAAAACACCGTGTGAAGGGTGTGACAGAGGAAGAGACAGACTCTGGAACAAGCAACAGACCACAGCAACGTGTAGCAATTCCAAGGAGCACAGACATCAAGAAAAAGCCCCTCGAAAAATACCAAAATGGAGAGGTTCTGCTGGGTGTTGCCCAGGAAACCCAGGCAGAAATATGTATTACCCTGCAAAGATCAATAAATTCAGACCATTAGACTAAAGACAGGGAATGGAAATTACAAAGCTGAAAATGTTTTCCCTTGAGAACACAAATCAACTCCAATTAACAAGTAAAAACTAAAATCTAGTCATCTTTACTTTAACTCACTCTTCCACTGTGTGGAGAAATATTAGCTCTAATTAAGACTCAAATTATATAAGGCTTAGTATAGCTTCAAACATTTTCCTCTTCACCTACGATGAAGGGCATCTTTTCAATTTTTCAAAGAACTGTGACCTCAACTACTATTATTCTTTACCTAATTTGAAAGTGTGCTGGGATGAAAAGCACTGTAGGTAGTAATAGGATAAAATGGCACCTGTTAAAATAGTATCATTTATTAATCCAAATTAATTAGCTTCTCCCCAGCACCGTCCCTCACTGTCTGACTCCCTCTTTTTCCTATTACTTGTGCCATCACTATTTCAATTACTCGCATTCCACTTCTCAGCATCACATTGGTCTTTTCTAATCACTCATCAAGCCCTATCCCCGTGTCCTCTCCTACATCTTTACACCCACCTCTTCTCTTTCCATCCATGTCATTCTTATCCAGCAAACTCCTACCCAGCCATCAAAGCCCAGCTCCAATATCCACCCCTTCCCACAGTTTTTCTCTGAGCCCAGGAGAAATCCATTATTCCATGATGTATGTCCTCCTTTATATTTCATCCCTTAAAGCTATTTTCATATATAACAGCCATTTTTAATAGGGAATGGGAACTTCTTCTAGACCTAGATTATTTCTTATTTACTGCCCTATATCAGCACCAACCACAGCAGCAAACACACAGGAGTTGCTTCCTACGGATGTTGTGAATTGTTTTCCATTGTCATGTCATCTATCGATTGTTATCATTTCATACGTTTCTATCTTAATTCTGCCTCTTCCACCCAGACAACAGAATCATTAAAAACAAATGCTGTCTAGGAAAACATAGGCAGAACACTCTGACATAAGTCGCAGCAATGTCTTTTTTGATCCACCTCCTAGAATAATGAAAATAAAAACAGGGCTTCCCTGGTGGCGCAGCAGTTAAGAATCCGCCTGCCAATGCAGGGGACACAAGTTCAAGCCCTGGTCCAGGAAGATCCCACATGCTGTGGAGCAACTAAAGCCGTGCACCGCAACTACTGAGCCTGCGCTCTAGAGCCCGTGGGTCATAACTACTAAAGCCCGTGCACCTAGAGCCCATGCTCCGCGACAAGGGAAGCCACCGCAATGAGAAGCCCCGCACACTGTAACGAAGAGTAGCCCTCGCTCGCCGCCACTAGAGAAAGCTCACGCACAGCAACAAAGACCCAACGCAGCCAAAAATAAAAAAGTGTATTAAAAAAAATAATAAAATAGACAAGTGGGACCTAATTAAACTTGAAAGCTTCTGCACAGCAAAGGAAACCATAAACAAAACAAAAAGACAACTCACAGAATGGGAGAAAATATTTGCAAGCAAAGCAACCAACAAGGGATTAATCTCCAAAATATACAAACAGCTCATGCAGCTCTGTGTCAAAAAAACAAACAACCCAGTCAAAAAATGGGCAGAAGACTAAATAGACATTTCTCCAAAGCAGACACACAAATGGCCAAAAAGCACGTGAAAAAATGCTCAACATCACTAATTAACAGAGAAATGCAAGTCAAAACTGCAATGAGGTTATCACCTCACCCCAGTCAGAATGGCCAGCATCAAAAAAGGAATGAAAGTGGGTCATGTGTAGAGATATGGATGGACCTCGAGTCTGTCATACAGAGTAAAGTAAGTCAGAAAGAGAAAAACAAATATCGCATATTAACGCATGTACGTGGAATCTAGAAAAATGGTATGGATGAACCTATCTGCAGGGCAGGAATAGAGACAAAGGGAACAGATGTGTGGACACGGGGGGTGGGGTGGGATGAACTGGGAGATTGGGATTGACGTATGTGCACTGCCATGTGTAAAACAGATAGCTAGTGGGAACCTGCTGTATAGCACAGGGAGCTCAGTTCAGTGCTCTGTGATGACCGAGATGGAATTTTGTTGTAAAGCAGAAACTAATGCACCATTGTAAAGCAATTATACTCCAATAAAGATGTTAAAAAAAAACAAAAACTAAAACTACAGTTACCACATGATCCAGCAATCTCACACCAGGACATATATCTGGAGAAAACCATAATCCAAAAGGATACCTGCACCCCAGTGTTCACTGCAGCTCTATTTACAACAGCCAAGACATGGGAGCAACCTAAATGTCCACCGATGGAGGAGTGGATAAGGATGACGCGGTACATATATGTACAATGGAATACTACTAGGCCATAGAAAGAATGAAATAATGCCATTTGCAGCAACATGGATGGACCTAGAGATGATCACACTAAGTGAGGTCAGACAAAGACAAATATCACATGATATCACTCATATGTGGAATCTAATTTTAAAAAAAGATACAAATGAACTTATTTACAAAGCAGAAACAGACTCACATGTTGAAAACAAACTTATGGTTATCAAAGGGGAAGCCTGGGCAGGAGGGAGAAATCTGGAGCCTGGGATCAACACACATACAGTGCTATATATAAGGTAGGTAACCAACCTGGACCTACTGTATAGCACAGGGAACTCTATTCAGTATCCTGTGATAACCTATATGAGAAAAGAATCTAAAAAACAATGACTACATGTACTGATATATGTATAACTGAATCACTCTGGTGTACACCTGAAACTAACACAACATTGTCAATCAACTATACTCCAGTAAAATTAAAATATAAAACAGCAACAACAACAAAAACAAATGCTGTCTTCTTACCTTTTATTCTTCTCACAGAGTTTGGCCATAAACACAGACACTTAACCAATGTTTGCTAACTGAATGGTATATATCACTTCACCATCTTGCCTTCCTAACAGACTCAAAACTTGTTAATGTCTTTCTACAAAGTAGCCCACTGAGCTCAGCTGAGGAAAAGGCAGCAGGCATCACCACAGCCTTTATCCCACTAGGACCCAAGCCACTGACCATACACAGTCGAGCTCTAGATCAGTTAGATCTAGATCTTGCTGTTCCCAACAGCAAGATTGGGAACACAGTTAAAGAATGTCGGGGCTGATAAACTAATTAGGAACAATGCCCACTGATAAATATCTGGAATATTTGTTCTCCATCACAAGGTGAATAAGTGATATTTGTGTTTAAAAATTATTGTAAAATATTTTCAGAGCCGTACAACCCAAATTCGGAACAGGATTAATGATTTCAGCCCTGGACCTGGGTCACAAGTTTTGAAAAGAGAAACATCCATAAACTGCCCTCAGTTATACCTTGGGTTTAAACAACAGCTGAGATGGTGAACTGGGCAAAAACCCACCCAACTGAATCAGAAAGAAAAAAAAATTAAATCCTACCCATGCTTCAAAATCCTGGCTCACTCCAAGCCCAAGCTCCTTCTAGAAAGTGGAAAACTGTGCGACTATGTTAGATACAATGGAGCTGCAGGCAAAAAGGGATGTGGTCCCAGGTGGTTAAAAGGGACAGACCTGCAGCAAAAGGAAACAGGACTTCCTTCACTGACGCCCAGATGCGGTTGGTCTCGTGCTAGTGTCCAGTGCCATAGAACTTTAAAGGGCACTTGGGAGAATTCTGAATAGTCGTATTAACAGGAAATACCTCTTCTCTGTTCCTTGTTCCCATAAAGGGGGATTTTCCCGAAAGAAATCTAGCCTTCCTCTCCACTCCTTCAACCAACTCCACCCTCCTCTTTATTCCTCTTTTGAAATTTGAGCTAGGCTTAGAGAGCAGGCTAATAAACCCAATCTGGAACCTCTCACCACCCCCCACCACCTCACCTCCCTTCCTTCCCTCCTATCTCGCCTCCCTCCACCCACTGCCTGTAACTGAGCAGGCTGACTCCCTCACACTAAGCTATGTCTCCAGTGTCCTTCATCCATAATAAAGGTGATGCTTTGTTCTCCATTATCTGATGACTCTAATGATGTCTACTTCCTATTTGCTCAGGGCTCAGGCTGGGGAGAAGCAATCTCTTTATGGGATCTCCCCAGAGAGCTCACCAATTTATAGACCCACCAAGGAATATTCATGGGAACTACATGAACTCTGAAGCCAGATAAATTGGTTTCCACTGAATAAACTCTCTCATACAGAGCGCTAAGTGATCCATTGAGCCAGGTTTAGAGAATGCACTTGCCCTACGGTGCCCAAGTGAAGACATTAATTCAGGGGTCCCCAACCCCCAGGCCACGGACCGCTACTGGCGAAGCTTCATCTGTATTTACAGCCGCTCCCCATGGCTCGCGTTACCGCCTGAGCTCTGCCTCCTGTCAGCATTATGGTGAGCTGTATAATTATTTCATTAACTAATACAATGTAATAATCATAGAAATAAAGCACACAATAAATGTAATGCCCTTGAATCATCCTGAAACCACCCCCCGCCCCGCCACCGTCATCCGTGGAAAAACTGTCTTCCACGAAACCTGTCCCTGGTGCCGAAAAGGCTGGGGACCACTGCATGAATTGATTAAAAAAAAAAAAGTCCATCTTTCATTTATCAGGTCTAATCATTACAAATGTCTTTCTTTTATACTTAGTCAACAGTTTAAAATCTGGATTTCTTTCTTTCTACTCATTTCGAGGCTTCTTAAAAAAAAAAAAAAACAACTACTGTCCCATGTTACATTTGCATCCAACACTAATTATGCCCTTAAAATGCTTTTAGGAAACACTTTAATACCAGATTTTGTAATTAATAACACTATTTTCCACCACTATATTCAGTGAACGGTGCTTCCAACAGTATACCATTAATTTTTACAGCCTCTCCCTAAGTTTCACAAGGGTGGGAACAATTGTATTAACCTTACGCACCAGTGAAAGAATTGAGGTTAAACAACCACACAGAAGTCCAACAGCAAACACCCTGGTGAACTGGAGTCAGAGTGTAGCCCTCCCTGACTGATCATCTATGCCACCAGAGCAGGCTGCCTCCTAGGGGACCGTGGCACCAAAAAGTCCAGTTCCCCATAGGCTTCATGCTACTTTGCTCTAGGATTCCATAGTGAGTTTTTGTTGTGTGCAGCCTTAAGAAGCTGAAAGGAAAAATGTATTCAAGCACAGGAACGCAGTGGCCAGGACAAAATTATCTTACTAATAACTTCACTGTACCATTTTAACCTATCATTCTTAAATCCAAAACGAAAAAGAAAAAAGGAAAACAACCAGAAAGACGTATGCAGTTTTTATACTGGTTAAGATCTTATGAAGTTAAAAACCTCTTAACATCCTTCTATTCAATTAGAAGTTTAATCACACTGTTTACACAGGAAATATTTAGTTGATTTTCACTACAAAATAAGCTGATAATATAAATGCTACTGCATACGCAGGCACAGCAATCATAAAGAAAATGACCAGGAAATGACATACTGACTAGACTTGTAGAAGATAACGTATTCAGGGGAGTAGGGGTTTAAAAAAAAAACAAAAAACTTTCTTCTCCATTCATAGTCTCTGCATTTCTTACCTGTATGAACAAAAAACACTTTTGGTTTCCCCCTCACGGTATTTTCACTAGATTTTTATCATCACAACCACAATGACATCCCCCATCTCTTCCTAGTAACAGGAAGTACATACTGAAGGGTTTGCCAGCCTCTGAACTAGTTTCAAGCCCTTTTTACAGACAGAAACATCGAGGCTGGAAGAGGTTTACTAGCTTGCCCAAGGTTGCAGAGCTTGGATTTCAATCCTGGTTTTCTGACTTCCAAGCCCAAACTCTTTCCAGCTACACCATCCTCACGCCCTCCCACAAGGTTCCACTGTTAATCAAGGCAGCAGTACTGGTGCCATGTTCTCCGGCTGCTTCCCAGAACCTAGACCTTTCCCGACTCTTCCCCACCATCAACACTCTCCTATCCTGTCTCTCACCAATCCTAATGTTGTTAGGTTATCCTAGTTACTCTAGCTTACAACTACCTGTAACAGGGTTGTATCCAGCACAGTGCCTTTTGCAAGCTAGTTGATAAATATTTCATCTAGCTGACAATAATTTATATCTCAAATAACATATTGGCTTTCTAATAAATGTCTTCAGAAGTCTTCCTCTAGATATATCCAGAGAAAACCATAATTCGAAAGGATACATGCACCCCAGTGTTCACTGCAGCACAATTTACAATAGCCAGGACATGGAAGCAACCCAAATGTCCGTCAATAGATGAATGGACAAAGAAGACGTGGTGCATATATACAATGGAATATTACTTAGCCATAAAAAAGAAGGAAACAATGCCATTTGCAGCAACATGGATGGACCTAGAGATTGGCATACTGAGTGAAGTAAGTCAGACAAAGACAAATATCATATGATATCGCTTATATGTGGAATCTCAAAAAAATGGTACAAATGAACCTATTTACAAAACAGAGTCACAGATGTAGAAAACAAACTTATGGTTACCAAGGGGAAAGAGGAGGGGAGGGGGATAAATGGAGAGATTGGGATTGACATAGACACAGTACTATATATAAAATAGATAACTAATAAGAACCTACCGTATAGCACAGGGAATTTATTCAACACTCTGTAATGACCTATATGGGAATAGAATCTAAAAAAGAGTGGATATATGTATATGTATAGCTGATTCATTTTGCTGTACAGCAGAAAACTAACATAACATTGTAAATCAACTATACTCCAATAAAAACTAATTTAAAAAAAATCTTCCTCTAATTAGCTTTAAATAGCTGGAATTTGTATACTATATAGACAGGATAGAGGGGATGAGGCCCCTTATATGGCACAGAAACACTCAAGTCTTCTAAACACTCACTGATTTAGAGAAAAGGGGGGAGGAGACAAATTATGAACACTGCATTTGGACTACCCCAGTGTAACAAAAACGCCATGAGTTGTCTATTGCCCTCAACTCTATATGCCTATCACTCAGCCCACGGCCTGAAGAGCTGGTTCCCAAGAAATACCTGTTGATTGACTGAATGAATGGATGGATAAATGGAAGAATGGATGGAGATGAGTTAAAGATGACCACTTGGTTATGAACTACATATTTAAACCAGAGTCTATTTTTATTGGAAGGCCTATTAAGAGAATATGTATTTTACTGGAGGATTTCTATCTGTAAGAACCCAATTTAAAATATTTCCTACATGCAGCAAGTCTATAACCACCTATAAATTCATTATATGTCATATTCATTTATAGGAACTAATTTTTCATTTTGCACAAATTTACCTTACATAGTAAAGTCAGCTGCCATACTAATGTTTCTTTCAGTTAGTTTGCCAAAAAATCTCTCATACATCCTCAAACAATGACAATGAATAATCTATTACAAGAAATCCTTACAAAGATAAAATTGAAGGTAGCTTCAAAGTGACTACCTAAAGGTCAAGTTGGTCTTATACAATTCTATTTCTAAGAGGAAATGGCAGACTGCCATATCATGTGGTACCACTAAAAGAACATTTCTGTGTGTTCAAAACTATAACTTATTTTCTACTCAGTAAACTGTGAGGTTTCTGCTCCAAATACATTTTAATAAATGAAAAATAAATAAAGATGCTGAATCAAAGCAGGAGCCATGATTTTTATGGAATAAAAAGGCAAGTGTTCATTAGAATTCAGGAAACATAAAATTTGTTTTTATTTTTCTTTACCCAGATGGGAGAGGGAGTTCCCACAACTACGACGACTGAAGGGGCCACAGCACAGGGATCTAATTCCTTCACCTGCTTACCCGTGAGGCTCAGTCTGCTAGTGCTGTGGACAATCCCAGGACCCCCAAATGATAATAACCATTATAGTCAGAGCCTGCTTCTGGTCAAAATGGTAACACTTCCCAGAGAAGCTGAACATTCAAATGTGAAATTGTTTCCTTTAGTGTCAGTCTTAACTCCTCTTAATGGCAAGATTCCCTTTTCTTCCCATTAAAGCAATCTCAATCCAAAGTTGTAACTACAGTGGCAAATAAAATCTCAGAGTAGAGCTGCTTTTCCTAGTAAGAATTGGCTTTGGAAGGTGGAAAAAGCATCCCTCAGAGCAGAAGTCAGTTCACAGGTCTCACGTGTCCTCTGTCATTTCCTGAACCAGTCACTTCCCCCCCCAGACCTTGTGGAGCATCTCGGCAGAGTGGGTTTGGGGGGCGGGAGGCAGGGGGAGGGCAGAACTAGATGGTCTGTTAAATCCACCCCAATTCTCAGGGGGCAGCAAGGTTCTACCTTTGAGACCACATACCCCTGTACCTTCACAAAGCCAATCTGAGCTTTGTCTTCATAGCCTATAAGACCCAGGCACAAGGCCACAGCTTCACTAGAACCCTTCCGAGCAAGGTTAAAACACGCTCACCTCTAAATGGGGCTGCATGCAGACATAAAAGCTCTCCCAGGGGCGGCGCAGAGGGAGACAAAGACTGTGGTGCTGTCTCCTTCCATCTACACCACCAGAGACAAGACCAGTAGTAAAGGATAATTCTTAAATGGAATATTTAAACAAAAGACACTCTTCTTCATCCAGGCCATACATCATGGCTTCCTATAAGATGCTCTGTGACTCTTAACTTTTTGGAGCCCCAGATTTGTCCGAGGTTAAAACAGGAGTTTGGAAAGTTAGTTTGATACACCCTTTCGAGGTGATCTCTAAAGTTCTTTTAACAGACAAATTATCTATATGCCTTATATGTCTAATCCTCATAATGTTTTTGTTTTCGGGGGGTTTTTTGGCCATGCTGCGCGGCCTGCAGGATCCTAGTTCTCTGACCAGGGACCAAACCCGTGCCCCCTGCAGTGGAAGCGTGGAGTCCTAACCACTGGACCGCCAGGGAAGCCCCCTCAGGATAGTTTAACTCACTGAAGTCACCCTATGACATTTCCTTGGAAAGGCAATGGAGGTCTCTGTTTTGGAAGAGGTTCACAAACTCAAGGCTCAACTTGGGATGCCCGTGGAAACCAAATAACTTGAAAAGATCATCAATTCACTATTAACCGGGCAAACTCTTCCTGGTATCTCCTCGGAGTAGTAAAACAAATAAATAAAAATAAATATCTTTCTGTCAAATGAATATGCAAATCACTTGGAGGGGCAGCAGCCCAAAAGCCAGGTCTTTTTCACTAGAAGAACACTTAAATAGCAGACACTACTATCTCCCTGAAAAGAAAAGAAGAAATGCAGGGTTATCTGGAAACCCAGGATATTGGGGGGTAAGGTATAATATTCAGGATTGGCACTTTATTATGAGATACATTCTTCATAATGTTTTGTTGGCCTATTTTGCAATCAAGATCTGGACTCTTCACAATTACAGACTCCTGCTCTGCACAGTGGAACTCTATCATATGCACTCAGCTTTCCATAAACAGCTGGTATGTGGCTCAATTATCACCGAGCCCTTCAGAGTACACAGAGCAAGACCTGCTCTTTAAATACAATGTAAATAAAGATAAGAGTCTGCCCTACAATATGCTGTGCTCTGTCTTGATAATTCACTCTCAAATCGTAAACTTTTAGGCCAAAAGGGCAAGAAAGTCAAACCTGCCGTACACGATCTCCAGCTGGTCTGTGGGCAGGATCAGTGCCCATCCTAAGAAAACTATCCTTCATCTGGAGTGAAATGAGACAAACAGAAGTAATGTAGGGAGTTTGTTAAAAGCTCAATCTATTCAATGCATAGGCCTAGGGACTTCCCTGGTGGCACAGTGGTTAAGAATCCGCCTGCTGGTGCAGGGGACACGGGTTCGAGCCCTGGATGGGGAAGATCCCACATGCCGCGGAGCAACTAAGCCTGTATGCCACAACTACTGAGCCCGCGAGCCACAACTACTGAAGCCCATGAGCCTAGAACCCGTGCTCTGCAACAAGAGAAGCTACCACAGTGAGAAGCCCGTGCACCGCAACCAAGAGTAGCCCCCGCTCACCACAACTAGAGAAAGCCCACGTGCAGCAACAAAGACCCAACACAGCCAAAAATAAATAAATTAACTAAAAATAAATAAATTTTTAAGAAATGTATAGGCCTGTGTTTATCCTGAGACCATATCCGTCCTACATTTAGCTATTAAGTTAGAGATCTTCTCTTTACAAACTGATGGGGACAGCAGAGAGTTATAATGTTACTTGAAAAAAATAAAACTTAGCCACTCTGCTGGTCTCCCCAACCCCCAATTTTTTTTTTAAAATTTTGCTGCTCCAGCATAAAATCTAAATGCCTGGGATGTACTTTCCCATAGCAGTATGAAAGTAGCAATTCATGTGCAGAGATTAATTTACCAGGAGTTATATATACAGTTAGGCTACGTTGAAGTAGCAAAGAACATGACGGTCTCCACATACAAAAAGACGCAAACACAATACATAGCCTGAAAGTTGAATTTGAACCTAAATACCTAGAAGTTCCTCCATTAATTAGATTTGCAACAAAATTAACATGAATAGAATAAATAATTCTAGTGATACGGTGGATGCAGAAAGGATACTGCTATTAGCGAAATCACAAAATTCATACAGCATTAAAGTTGTACTTCAAGAGCTAAGACATCTAATGCCGTCCAAAGAAAACATGCAGCTACCACCACCTCCAGGACAAACATACAGGAATTAATTTGACTGGATTCCATCCTTGTTTTAAATCAACAACATTCTACTCATGTTTGCTGTCATCTCGATGCGAAATACCCACACATTAAGAATTCCAGCTGGTAGACATCACCCAGACATTTGTAAGAATATAGTTAACACGTGCAAACCCATTATGTTTTCAGGTAATGGGTAATGGGAAGAAAAATGCAACACAATTCTCTTTTCTCTTGTTAAGGCGCTGTCATTTAAGCAGAAACCTGGAGTATTCGTAATAGAATTCAGTTACAAGATGAAAGCATGGCAAAAAATGTCAGGTAGCTGTGGAAGCATGTGTGTTTCTGAAAACTACAAACCTCAAGAAGGAAAAGCAGAAAGGACAAGCTTTATCTATTTTGCTGAGTACAAGAGCTGCAGTTTAAATTGTTAGGGACTTCCCTGGTGGTCCAGTGGTAAAGAATCCACCTTACAATGCAGGGGACGCGGGTTTGCTCCCTGGTCAGGGAACTAAGATCCCACAGGCCGCGGGGCAACTAAGCCCACACAGCACAACTCCTGAGCTCACGTGCCTCAACTAGAGCCTGCGTGCCACAAACTACAGAGCCCGCATGCTCTGGACTCCACGTGCCACAACTAGAGAGAGAAAACCAAACGCCACAACCAAAGATTCCACGTGCCTCAGTGAAGATCCCGTGTGCCACAACAAAGACCGACGCAGCCAGAAAAATAGATTAAATAAATAACTCTTTTTTAAAATAAATAAATAAATAAATTGTTTAATGTCACAAACTGTGTTAATATTTGAAGTGATGTGGGTGCTGACTACTCGTAGCATCAAAAATATATTCAGGATTGCGTTTATACCTGTATTTATAATTTTAAAAAGTCAAGAGGGGAGCTTGATGAGCTTCTGTTAAAAGCCATTCCCACGTTATATGTAACAGACAAGGTAATTATTTGTTTACAGATGGCTGCTGAATAAACCATCCATTTAAGTTTAAGTGAGATCAGCAAAAAGGAAATACGTATTGATGTGTCTTTTGGAGATTAAAGTTAGTCTTAAAATGTAAATAAGATATGGAAACTGTCCTAAAAAATTATTTTTTTAAATCACATACCAGATAAACAGTGCCCTCACTCTCCACTGTCCTATTGGCATAGCTGTCTCCTCTTACTGTCCTTGGGTTCCAAGCGGCCCTGATGGCAGTACAGAACAGGGGGATGGTGGGAAGTTACCTACTTATCCCCACATTAGGCATCTCATTCCCTCCCAGACTATTCTACGTGGAGTCCCTCTCTCCTCTCCTTCACCAGCTCGGCCCTCTCCGCCTGAAAACCCAGCTCGCTCTTCACAGCCTCCATTAAAACAAAACAGAGGGCTTCCCTGGTGGCGCAGTGGTTGGGAGTCCGCCTGCTGATGCAGGGGACGTGGGTTCGTGCCCTGGTCCGGGAGGATCCCGCGTGCCGCGGAGCGGCTGGGCCTGCGCGTCCGGAGCCTCTGCTCCGCAGCGGGAGAGGCCACGGTAGTGAGAGGCCCACGTACCGCAAAAAAAAAAAACAAAACAAAACAGAAAGCACCTGACTCACAGCTATGCCCCTCAAACTCTGTGCACCCAAAAGACTGATGCACTCCACAGGATCCAGCACTAAACGAACGTCAGATGACTGACAGAAGTATTTTCTCTAGGACTGGATCAGAGATAATCTGGGATAACAAAGAATTCAAGTATTATTCATCACCTATTTTGGAAAAATTAGTCAGAAATTCCATCATCATAAGTATAAATACTTCTGCAGAAACAAAGCCTCAGGGCAGTTAAAACTTCACCAAGTAGCAGGACCAGTCTGCACGCTGGGTCCAAAATTCTATTCGACTGTGGGGCGAAGAGCACACATCACCAACTAGCCTAATCTCATGGAACTTCCCGAGGCTGTAAATTCTGTGTGTCACAGGCAAAGTCACTGAATCCCCTCCAGAAGCTGGCGCCGACCCAAGGACTCCCATCTCTCCCAAAATTTTTGATTATGAGACTGTATCTTTGAAGGCTGACTGAGATGAAAAAGCTTTTCAAACCCAAAGAAGAGGGCAGGGCCGAGGCCCTGACAGCCCAGTGTTTTCCTGCCCCTCCTCAGCCCTCCACTACCCTGCAGGTTTAGTTATTTGGGATTGTCTTGTGTCCTCCCTCCTCTTTGATATGTTCTCGTGTGAACTCTTCCCTTTCACTTTGGGTGAGGACAGGGCAACAGCCAGAGGTGACACAGAGACAAGGCTGAATTGTTTCAAGGCACTAGAAGTGATAGGATGTCTGCAGGAACTGAGAAAAAAGCCCCTAGAAAGGTTAACATTTGAAGACCCAACATCGCCCATCAAGGCCTTAAAGAAGCTGTCTCCTCTTACTGTCCTCGGCATCACATACCACATATATTATTCAACACACTGCAACCGTTTTTCCCTCCATCCTCGAAACATTTAATATTTCACTTTTTTATTTTTATTTTTTTGGCTGCTTTGGGTCCTTGTTGCTATGCGTGGGCTTTCTCTAGCTGTGTCGAGCAGGGGCTACCCTTCGTTGAGGTGCACAGGCTTTTCATTGCAGTGGCTTCTCTTTGTTGCAGAGCATGGGCTCTAAGTGCATGGGCTTCAGCAGTTGTGGCACACAGGCTCAGTAGTTGTGGCTCATGGGCTCTAGAGCACAGGCTCAGTAGCTGTAGCACAGGGGCTTAGCTGCTCCGCGGCATGTGGGATCTTCCTGGACCAGGGCTTGAACCTGTGTCCCCTGCGTTGACAGGTGGATTCTTAACCACTGTGTCACCAGGGAAGTCCTAATATTTCACTTTTAAGACCTGAGTTTTTTTAATGAAAGGGATATTTTGGGCTTTCAAAAGAAATTTTTTAATGATTGTTAAAGTAACATTGAGAAATACTTTCTCTAACTTCATTCTTTAAGGCATATATATCATTTATATAAGTCAAACAGTAGTGACTTCCAGGCAATGAGGCAGGTATGGACATGGTATCTGGCCAGGAGCAATTCCATACTTAAGTATGTGCAGTTGGGAAAGACAGACAAGGAAGACTGGTGTTTCGGCAGCCCCTGAAATGTACTATTACTTGACACTGATGGGCTATTTCCCAGGAGAGAACTGTGGTCCTTATAGAAATAAATATGAACAACAGAGACATCCTGTCAATTTCACCTATGTGGGTTGTCTCTGATGTACCTGGCACTGCACTAAATGTTGGGAGTAACACAGAGAGTGAAAGGGAGACTTTTTCTTCAGGAGCTGTCTTAGCTCGGGCTGCAATAACAAATTACCATAGACTGGAGGCTTAAACAACAGAATTTATTTCTCCCACTTCTGGAGGCTTGCAAGTCCAAGATCAAGGTGCCGACAGATCTGGTGTCTGGTGAGGGCACACTTCCTGGCTTGGAGATGGCAGTCTTCCTGTGTCCTCACCCAGCAAAAAGCAGGGAGAAGCAAACTCTCTCTGGACTCTTATCAGGGCACTAATTCCACTCATGAGGACCCCACCTTCAGGACTTCTTCTAATCACCTCCCAAAGGCTCCACCTCCTAATACCATCACATCATGGGGTAGAGTTTCAACATATGAATTTGATTGGGGGGGGTGGGGATCACAAACACTTCAGTCCATAATAGGAGCCCACACTTAGTAAGAAGGACTCTTTAAACACTAAAGGTTACAATGCATGAGATCAATGTCACAGCAGCAATCCATCAAGGACACTGGGAGCACAGAAGAGGAAGAAATTAGTTAACTCTCTCTCTCTCTCTCTCTCTCTCTCTCGCTCTCGCTCTCGCTCTCGCTCTCGCTCTCGCTCTCGCTCTCGCTCTCGCTCTCTCGCTCTCTAACTGCTTGAGGCGAATAAAACCAACTTACCAATTTTAACCGGAGTTAAACCAGACTTTTAGTTACTGTTAAGGTTTCTCCAAAAGTTATTTGTTTCCAGCTTATCATCTATTCATAGCATCCACGAAAGTGACCTCCTGAATTTGCAGAGGCAGCAGAATTTTTACAACAGTAATAATACTAAGATGAAACTTAATAGCATAGATTGCCTTTATAACCAACAGCCCATGCGCATTCTCCAAGCCCACTAGGGCTGATGTGATGGGAAGCCTCATTTGCTGCCCCAAGCTTATATTTCATGGAGCACTTTTTTATTTTAATATAAATTGATTACATTCAAGAGCTACACATCTACTTTTAAACTAAACCATTTTCAGTAAATCGCTGAATACTTTACATGAACAACAAATGTTTTACAAGCTGATTTGTTCTTCTTACCTCCATGGGAAAAGCTTTGAAATTAACTGTGTGCTCAGAACCTCGCTGGTTTTCTCTTCCCCAATGAAATCTGACTTCATACAGCTCAAATTCATGCCCTTGAGGCAATGGACCTCCGGATAGAACTGAAAAAAGAAAATAACTTATATTTAATTACATCTCAAACACATTCATCAGCACATCACTATAAACACTAGGGACATTTTTTTGCCAAAAAGGTCTCATGAGCTCTGCAGAATAAACTCACATAACCAAAATGAAGAGTGAGTCACAACTGTGAGATGAATTTACACTGTCATCTTAATACAGTAAAAGTTCAAAAACTCTGAAATACTTGGGAATGATATGTATATGTTAACTTCTTGTGTATTTTAGGCATAGGAGTTGACAGAAAATAAACACAGTAGCTATTTATACTCCCCGACACTTAAACTTATCATTGATCAGGGGACAAGAATATGGTCTGAGTCTCAGGCTGACCAATAATTCGCTATAGACCTATCAATAAATTGAACCTTGTTTACAGATAATCCATTTACACAAGCAGGCTTTCAACTGAGACAACAGATGTCAGCCAACAAAATTATCCATGCAGTGAATTATTATTAAGCCAATCTGATTTTTCAACAATGAAATCACATTTTTAAAAAAGCAATCTATCATCCAGTGCCACATAAATGTGAACGAAATTGTAATAAAATATTAACAATACTTAAAATATTAAATTTAGTTCTATGGGGCCCTGTCTCTATGTCTCATTTCCGGAGATAACCCAGAACTTTGTCCCAAATAAGAGCACTCTAAAGGATGATAAAAAAAAATACATCTTGTCTTGAAGCAACGAAATACTTTGATTAGTTAACACTCCCTGATATCATATGGAAAAACCTGACATAAAGTTTATTACAAAGGGCCAATTTTGACACAAATAAAGGTTGTTTGCATTCTTCCTGTTAACAAAACTGTTCATTCTAAATGGTATCAGCTAAGAATTATTGGTTATTTTCAGCCAAGGAGCTGTCAAAATTCACCCTCTCCCCCAGATGTGGTCTCTTTGAAAGAGGTTAGTGTTCACACGTGGATTGTCATTGTGCAGGAAGCGACGGTGGCCAGACTGAGCGCCCCACTGCGGATCAGCTTTGTTCTCCATCCTTTCTCTAAACTCAAAGGAGAAGAAGGGGAGTTGGTGCAGCCGTATTTGTTTGGTTGGTTCTTCATCTAATAACTTTTCCCCAAAAGAATTTAAAGCTGCTTCCATCAAAGTTCCTATCCTGCAGCCAGATGGCATAAATCAGAAGGAAGAGCAAAGGGCAAACAAAGACAGAGGCAGAAAAGAGACAGAGCAATGAGGCCATGGCACAAATGAACACCTCGCAGACCTCGCTGAAAGCGCCCTACAGATTTGGTGCTAAGCCTCCCTCCAGCTCCAACAAAGAGCAGCAGCAAAAAGGGACTTTAATTTTTCAAGGGTTTAACCCTCACATCTGGAGGAAAGGGAAGTGCAGTGATGGCCTTTAGGATGACACCATGTGGCAAGATTGTAATGCGTTCCTCACGCTTGGCCTTTTTTTTAAGTTTCGACGCAACTCTGAGGGGTCGGCGTTATCATCCCATCGACGTGGCTGAAACGGGCTGAGCGTGAACAGCCCCGGTCATCCAGTGAGCCAGCTCCAGGAGCCTGGGACTCAAGCTTGTGACCCACAGCCCGCAGTGAGACGGGGAGACCGTGCTTTCGGTGCCTGTGAGCATGACCCAGAAAACAGTGGTCTTTAAGCCTAGATTTCTAAACTGCAGCCCCTCCTTTGAGTATTACACCTCATCCTATTTCCTGAACAATCCAAGAAAAATGTAAATACACGGCTAAAAAGGGATTACTGAATCCAGAACCACAATGCAGGCTCACTGCATCTTCTTCAATAACCACCATGCTGTGGATTGAAGGTCTAAATTGTTTGGATCTCAACCAGAGTGCCACAGCTTCTGAACACCCTCCAAACTCACTCCCTTACCATGGCTGTCTGAACTGGGTCTTAAGAAAAACTGGCAAAGAGGCCTGGAGTCCACCCACTGCGTACCCCACCTCCCAACCAAAAAGAATAAATGGGAAAGGCTTCTTGGGAGTCCTGAGGTAGCAGGTAGATGGTCCCCCGGACTGGACAGCTGGAGTTTGCCAAGTGGAATAAACTGGAGCTTTGTTTTCCCAGACACTCCAAGGACCAAGTTAATGGCGGGAGCTGAGCTCTGCTGGAGTAAAGAGATAAGATGACCCCTCCTGAGGTCAAGGAGAACTCCCCAACTGCAAATGCACAGAAAGGCTCCTCGGGAGTCAAAAAGGGAGGGGGCGTTACCCCATTCCACGCTGGACTCAATCTTGGCAAAAAGATGCACACACGTATCAGGGAAGGGCCCTGGGACAGGTCAGGTGTGGGAAAAGAAAAAAGATAATCGGCCGAAGGTAGACAAAGAGCCGGAAGAACTGCCCTATATAAATGACCCACCCACCTCTTTACTGTGCTTCACCTCATTAGGGAGGACACCCACACCCTATCTCTCCGGGTGTGTATTTCTGCCTTGCTTCTGTCTTAAATAAATAGTTTCTCTGTGTGCTCTCCCGCATGTTGTGCTGTGTCTCTGATAATAAACTCTGTATCTGCTTTTGCAGTTTTTGCCTCCTTGAGAAATTCATTTTTTAAACAGGGCAAGAGCCAGGGCAACTTTGCCTCTAGCCTCTAGCCCCTGGTAGACTAGCAGCTAGGATTCCTGGTTTTCACTCAGGCTACCTAGGTTCAATTCCTGGGCGGGGAACTAAAATCTCACTTCAAGCCACTGCTCACTGCTATGTCCCCGAGATCAGTCTCATGCTTGCTGCACCCCAGCCTGCACCATTTGAAATGGAAACACCCTTCACCTTGCGGGTCTACGACCCGACTTGAGGCTCTTGTCTTGGACAAGGCTTAGCTCCACACGGCCAAGGGAAAAGAAACGGGAGTACTGTGGAATGAAGCATATGTGAGATCGGAAATATATTTTCCCAAAACATTTTCATCAGGTACACACACACACATACACACAGAGTTTCTGAAACTGTTACAGAGCAGTCCCCCAGTTAGCAATGGATGAAGCTGATTCTGTCCATGATTTCAGGGGCCAAAAAGAGATCTGTGCTTCACACGTATACCCCTCACCTGACCAATGGCCAATATTTCTTTAGATTAAACCTTGGGAATAGAACTGATGTTTTAAATGCCCTGGAAATTCAAACTGCACAGATGTATGTCTTACTGGGGAGAAGTTCCAGGCCCACAGGGGTTCCACTGAAAAATATTTCAACAAATATTTTTTGATCATCTACACTGTAACAGGCACCATATTCAGTGTTTAACATACATTGATGTTGGGCTTCCCTGGTGGTGCAGTGGTTAAGAATCTGCCTGCCAATGCAGGGGTCACGGGTTTGAGCCCTGGTCCGGGAAGATCCCACATGCCTAAGAGCAACTAAGCCCGTGCGCCACAACTACTGAGCCTGTGCTCTAGGAGCCACAACTACTGAGCCTGCATGCTACAACTACTGAAGCCCACGTGCCTAGAGCTCATGCTCTGCAACAAGAGAAGCCAAGACAGTGAGAATCCCGCGCACTGCAACGAAGAGTAGTCCCCGCTCGCCGCAACTAGAGAAAGCCCAGGCGCAGCAACGAAGACCCAACACAGCCAAAAATAAATAAATAAAATTTTTTTAAAAGATACACTGATGTTGACAAAACAGACAAAATTCACCGGCTTCATGGATCTTACATCCTATTGGGATGAAATGCGAATTTATATATTTATGAAGATCAGACTTTTACTGTGATGTTTGGTCATTACACGGTCATTATTTCAAGAAAATTATAATGAAACCAGATCCTCAGGGTCTTACATTCTATTGGGTTGAAAATGAACACAAAGAAGGGAAGCGTTTTTCCCAAGCCTGGTCCCCAAGGAGAGGTGACAAAGGGGCAGCTTTCAGCTAGGAATTGGCTCTGGTACCTTCCACTTTCGCTGCAGAAGAAGAATCCAAAGTTAAACCACACTAAAATCGCAAGGTGCTGCAAAGCCATAAAAAATGACAAAATCATGAATTCAGAATTTTATGAGGTGCCAGGTAAAAGCATTACCTGCTCATCCCCCAAGAATGATTGTGTTTACAGACTACAAATAAATAGCAGGTCTCTTCTATCCATTTGGAAACATCCTCTCAAGGCGTTATTCTTCCTTTTGACCATTTCCTTGTTTTATAAGAAAACTAGTCATACCACAAGAAGAGCACTTTTCCTACATTTATGAAGATCAAATTTTGCTTAGTCATAGTCTGTCACTATACGGCAGGTTTATTAGTTGTGGTGCCATTATGTCCAATAAAATTACAAGGAAACATGAAACTCACACTGATGACATGCTACACTTCCTGAGAACAAACTTGTGAAAAGAATACAGCATACACCGATGCCATTGCTACCACCTCCATTGTCTTTAATGCTTTTTCTTTGATAGGCACAGCCGTTACGCTTATAGACATAAAAGAGTTCCTTTCAGAAGCTTCTGCAAAATATGGGAATCCCATAGAGACATGACATATATACATTTTCCTAAATCCATTTAAGCTTCTATAATCCTTTGCTGAAAACAGATTTGCCAGATAGTTCAAAAGCTGTTTGCCCCTCATTTCATTTGAGTTCAACACACACGTTTTGAGATGGTCTCCATGCCCGGCCCTGTGCTGACCACTCAGTGTATAAAAGGAAGGATATAGTCTCAGCACTGGCAAGGCATTCTCTGTGCTTAAGGCACTAAAGGTGATTGCATCGCGGCAGTAGGGGAAAATGCACAAGGCACTCAGAGGGCGCCCAGCAGGGTCCAAGCCAAAACCAAGGGCGGTGGGGGGTGGTCAGAAAGTCAGGGAAGACTTTCTGGAAGAGATGACAGCTAAGCAGAGTCTTGAAGGGTAAGCTAACAGCAGAAGTGAGAAAGTACATTCCAAGCAGAGAGAAGAGGCTCAGAGAGGCTCAGAGATGGGAAACGGCCTGAGGGTACTCCAAGACAATGAAGTCAGAGGTACCCAGTGGCCAAAGGCAGGCCTCAAGGTGTGAACATCAGGACAGGATGGCAGCTCACGTGGAGGGGCTGGAGTTTATCGTGGAGGGAATCATCGTTAGCTTTTAAGCAGGAGGCTAATATTTTTGCATTTTAAAATATTACTCCCAGGTCCCAGGTCTGGGACTTCCCTGGCGGTCCAGTGGTTAAGACTCCACACTTCGACTGCAGGGGGCATGGGTTCGATCCCTGGTTGGGGAACTAAGATCCTGCACGCTGCGAGGCGTGGCCAAAAAAAAAAAAAAAAAGGATTAATATATTACTCCCAAGGGGACTGCTCTGGTGGCGCTATCAGATTGCTATCATCTGTACCAATTTGAGGAACCTGGGATTAGAAGAATTCTAGAGGTTTCCTTCCAATCATGTCCCTCTCTCAATCCAGGAATGCTGTGTTTCGCCACTATTTATTTTCAGAATGTGAAGCTTTTACTCTTGAGTTCGTTTCTCCCACACAGTTGTAAGGCTAAGCCTGTAGATGCTATTACCTAAGACTTTGTAACTTGTTGAAACCAGTATCATCTGTAGAGCCTCCAAGTTTCCAGAATTTGGAGTTCTCTGGCCTTCAGAGCTACTTGTTCATATGTGTATAGCTATGTATAAGAGCTTCATTTTAAAGAAAAAAAAAAAGAATCCGCGTGCCCATGCAAGGGACACAGGTTCGAGCCCTGGTCCGGGAAGATCCCACATGCTGCGTAGCAACTAAGCCCGTAGTTGAAAAGGCTGCTGTCACAGCCGGCCAAAGATGGTGAGGCCAGGAGACAGAGGCTGCTGAAGCCGCAACTCCAACGTGCAGGGACACCAACGCCAATGGTCCCTGATGTGTCCCCCGAAGGATCAGAGGCCCCCAAAGTTCATTCTCAGTAGGTTTAAAGATTTTATAGCCTCAGTTTAACTTTTAAGGAATCCCAAATGTATTCAGAAAGCATTCCAAAAATAGTATTAATTAGTTCTTTTTTAACATTTGAAGTCTTAAAACAATCAATATTTTTTAAACAGTCCTTAGCTTTTAACCTACAGCTTTATTTCATATTAAAGAATAAATATCATCAGCTCATAAGTGTAGCACTAACATAACAGTAGGGAGAGGAGACCAGTTAAGCTGGGTCTGTATAAGCAAAGTGAAGGGGGTGAAGGCAACTTTCAAGTCCCCCAAAGTCAGCTAATAACACATATAATCATAAATGAATTCAAGTTTTGCTCTCCTGGCTGCCCTCATTTATAGGAACTTCTCTGAGAAGAGACAAGTGAATCTCTAATTCTGGTAGTAAGCGATCAATAAGTATACGTATTAGTGAATGGAGGGCAATCATATGAGGACCAGTGAAAGGAACTAATTACGTCCGGAAGGAAAAATGGCAACTCCACGGTATGACGATGGCAGTCAATCTTTTACAGAATGTCATGTGGAAGTACAATTTTATGTGTTCCATGTCAGTCCAGCGTCCCAAAATAGAAACAAGGAGGGCAATCCCATAAACTTTTCCATCTGGGGAATTACTCAAAAGCAAAATTGATCTCCTCAGTGAGGAATGATGAAGCCACCCAGCCACTTGCCAGAAGGTCGGAGATATGGGGGCTGGATTGGGGGCCTCCAGGGGCCCATCCCACTCATTGAATATGATTCAGCCCCTTTCCTAAACTCATGGGCTGCCTTAGTGGAAATCAGAACACTGAAGAAAGTAGCATACAGTCTGTGTGAGTGAGCTGCTGAAAGGTGATTGTATCACAAGAGAAAAGGGTGGAGAAAGAAACTTTGAGAAATCCTATCATTTAAGGTTAATGGGGCATGAAGAACTGGCAAAGGAAAAGCAGTCAAAATTAAGAAGAAACATCTATGACGTCATAGAGACCAACAGGAGAAAGAGTTTCCAAAAATTCCATTGCAAATGCAGCAGAATTAAAGTATTTTGAGAATTTTAAAGTGGCCACTCGAGGGCTTCCCTGGTGGCGCAGTGGTTGAGAGTCCGCCTGCCGATGCAGGGGACACGGGTTCGTGCCCCGGTCCGGGAAGATCCCACATGCCGCGGAGCGGCTGGGCACGTGAGCCGTGGCCGCTGAGCCTGCGCGTCCGGAGCCTGTGCTCCGCAACGGGAGAGGCCACAACCGTGAGAGGCCCGCATACCGCAAAAAAATAATAATAATAAAAATAAATAATGTGGCCATTCGATCGTAGAATGAGATTATCAGTGACGTTCGTTTGGGAACTTTCAGCAGGGGATTGGGGGTGAAAGGCTCCTGTTCGTGACATGCCTCAAATTTAAAACCCCAGGTAGGGTTACTATATATGGGAACTACACCATTAGGATTATTTTAAAAGCTTTAATTTAGTAAATGGAAGCATTTAAATTATGCTACAATTGTTGTAATTCTTTTTGGTAATTCTGTATCCTTTTTTAATATAAACAAAGCAGAACAATTTTTTTAATTGTGCTTATTCTACAGATATTTTTATTTAAAAAAAAGCAGCATCCAAGGAAACTTCAATGCATTATTACCAAGTGAAAGAAGCCAAGCGGAAGGCTATAAAATGTATGATTCCAACTATATGACACTGTGAAAAATGCAAAGCTATGGAGACAGTATAAAGATTAGTGATCACCAAGGGCTGGGGAGAGGAAAGGAAGAACAGAAGCGCAGAGGATTTTTAGGGCACTGAAACCATTCTATACGATGCTACAATGGTGGATACGTGTCATTAAACATTTGTTCAAGCTCATGGAATGTAAAACACCAAGAGCGAACCCTAGTGTAAACTATGGACTTGGGCGCTGAGGGTTCAGCTGTCAATGCAGGTTCATTAACTGTAACAGATGTACCCTCTGGTTACACTGTTTTCCTGCGGTCAACAACCAGATGCTGCCAGCCAGGTGTGAGCCACCACACCCCTTCCCTCAGAGAAATCCATAAACCTACAAAGGCTGCTCCAACAACACAGCCTGGTCCTATGTAACCATGTTACTGTGACATCCCCCAGACCTCAACCTCTGCCCATGTGCAGAGCCTCTGATTCAATTTTTAGACCCATTCCTAAATATGAACAGAGAGCCAAAGATCGCTGGACATCTGAGGAGAATCTCCAACATAAAACAGAGACACCAAAACAAACAGAAGAAGGATCCCAGAATAAAACAGAGACATACGGGAAACAGAAAAGAAAGCAATACAGAAGAGAATGAAGAAAGATCCTATAATTATGAAATTAATACTGGTAGCCATATTTTCTTTAATTCATAGAACACAATTTTTTAGAAATTAAAAATATAAGAGCGGAGATTAGAAGTTTAATAGAAAGATAGAAGTTGAGGAAATCTACCAGAAAGTAGAAGAAAAAGACTTAAAAAAAAAAAAAGTATCAATGAAATAATATAGGAAAATTTCTAAGAAATAAAAGACAATTATCCTGACTGAAAGGGCCCACCAAGGGCCCAGCAGAGAGACACACAAGATATGCAAACAATTACTCTCACAAGCCCTTCTTCTCAGCAAGTTATTGGGAGACGAACTGTAGGAGGGAGTAAACCAACAAATCCCTGAAATGAGGGAACAACCTCAAAAAGAGGATGTCTCATCATCCAGGAAACATGGAATTGGACACAGAGACAAGCCAAGGGACTTCCTAGGCCTGAGGTCCAGGGAGCTGTGGGCGATGGCAGTCCAGATGGGCTGAAAAGGGGAAGGATGGATGAGAGGACTGGAAGGACTTTTTGAATGTCCTGGGAGAAGATGTGCCTGCTAGACATCAGAGAGTTTGGAAATGAAATCATGATGGATAAACAAAAAACCAAAGAAACAAAAATATACCAACTCCGGGCAGGGGCGGGGGGGAACCCCACATTATTCAATAAAGGAAACAGAATATAGTCTCAGCTGGAAATGAGAGTTACACAGTCATAATAATTAAAACACTGAGCTAATTTAAATAACAACTGTAATTTAAGTACACAGGGACGATGTGGGGGGCAAACCCACAATGGGAGAGGGTAATAAGAGAGCTAGACTCGTCGTCCATCATAGGGAGTTCATAGATACCTTAAATATCAAAGCACGACAGTATAAATATGCTATTAAGAAATGTGGAAGTGGGGCTTCCCTGGTGGCGCAGTGGTTGAGAGTCCGCCTGCCGATGCAGGGGACACGGGTTCGTGCCCCGGTCCAGGAGGATCCCACATGCCGTGGAGCGGCTGGGCCCGTGAGCCATGGCCGCTGAGCCTGCGCGTCCGGAGCCTGTGCTCCGCAATGGGAGAGGCCACAACAGTGAGAGGCCCGCATACCGCAAAAAAAAAAAGAAATGTGGAAGTGACAGCAAGTAAAACAGCTAAGAGATGAAAGTGGTCGTAATCAAGGCAAACAATTTTAAGTGGGGAGGGGTGGGTTATAACCAGAAGCAGAAACAAATATAGTACTAGCCAACTATTTAAATTATATTTACATTCTATCTTGATAGATAAAGCTTGAATTAAATAAATGAAATACAGGGTGTTCAGGGCTTGCAGACCATTCCTTTGAAAAACTTATATATGCTAGGAAGCAAATAAATAAGCTGGTCCAGGCATGGGATTTTTTTGGTTACTTTTTTTTAAAGCTTGGAGAAACACTGAAAGGGAAGAAACAATGAAGAAGTGATTATACTGGCAGAAAGGAGCCAGGCATCTGAAGGAGCAAGGCCTCCAAGGAGTCAGAAGTAAGGGGTCTGGAGTGTGCACGTCAAATCAGACCCAGACAAAAATACAGACAGCTCTTCCTCGGCGGTCAGGGTGGACCCAGTGGGCGGAGAGTCGAAACACTGCTTGATCGGCTCTGTTTTGGGAGGCGATAGGGGGCCAAGGAAAAGGTTGGCTTGAGAAGTTACCAGAAGAAAATGGTCAACTCAATGTGATGGAGTAAATTTGATCTTCGAGCAGGAATGGACACAGAGTCTTAACTGACAGCGTTTGGACTCAGTCATTCCTCTACGCTCCCACGATACTTTATAACACCATGTCGTATTTACACTGATGTGCTAAACGACTGTGTTTTCATCCATATGAATCCTCAAGAACCTTCTTATCCATCTGTATACAAACCAACATTCAATCACCATGATGCTTGATGTGAAATGCAAGTTAGTTGTATAGATATATAAACGTTTATTTCCAGAAGTGAAAAAGCATGTCAACATACCAATAAACCTTAAAACGTAATACCAACATTACCTTAAAATGTTTCTTATGTCAGGACAGTCAGCATACAATAATTTTACTATATATTTTATAAATAATACATAACGTCCCATCATAGATAACCCCCCAAAAAAAATCTGATTTAAGTTCAAATTTACATCTGAAGCTGTCTTCTTTGACTACACCCACACAACACCTAGATTCTGTTTTGGGTGACGCCCATACCTTGACTAGACTCAGAGCAGCTGGGAAGACTCTGCATTAAAGCTCAGGAACATTCACAATGAATAAAATATCCATAGTTGGTAATCAATACCTGCCCTGCCTAATAATAAACCCAAAGATTTTATGGCTTGAAATATCAAATTTATCGATTCAGAATTAATTTAAGTACAGTCGATCTCTGTTTATCAAATGCTTCCTAGTATTTCAACGTACTCCTAGTTTTACATTCTTTCCAAGAGGGAAATAGAGTTACTATTCACTATGAAAAGCAAGATATTAATGCTAATTTTAAAATATTCCACTCTCCTCTCTCCTACATTTGAGCCAAAAGCCAATTTCCTTGGTAATTACCCAACAGCTTTTCTAAAAAACATTTCAGATCCATCTCAAATAGGTTCAGAGGGGAGGAAGAGTTAAAAAATAAATGAGTAAAAGAGCTTTGTTTGCCATTTAAATCTTTTGCTGAGTTTACAGGTTGTTTTTGATTGCTATTAATTAAAATTCTTCTTGTCATATTAATTTAGCAGAGAAAATTAATTTGGAAAGTCTATCTTGAATGTCAGATTATGTCAATAAATCCGAATCTTTAGTTTTACAAGTTAGTAAAACAGAGAATTATAATCATCTACATGATTTATTTTTTTTGTTTGTTTAAAATGGAAAGTTTATTTGCTCAGTACACCAAATAGAATGCAAGCACTGTCATGACAAATATACAGAAATATGCAGATCAACATAAAATAGTAATTTAGTTTAAAGGAAGGGAAATCTCTTTAAATGTTATGACAACGTACTCCCAAGCATCTTTTTTTCAGTTAATTATACATTTCAATAAAACAAACGGTAATGAATTAAGTGGAAGTTAGCTTGTGAATTTTTCTTAAAAATAAAAATCCAACCCTATTAATTCATGCCAGTTAAACACTCTAACTAAAATCTCCAAGTAAGCGTAAAAGGAGATGAAGTTAGTTACCTTTTTTGCTTGAACAGCCCCGAGGAAAATGGTTACTACAAATACAGCAGGCAAACCGTTAAGACCGACCGATCTAGAACATACTGTTAAGCTAATCAACACTTGAGGACAAAATGCAGATTGCTACACTTGCGTATGCTTTGGCTCAAATTCCACAGGGCTGGAATTTGACCAACTAAGGTTGTTCCAGTAACATCACACAACATGGAACAACCAACTGACACCTTCATCATTTCATCCTTTCATCCTTCCAAAAATGTTTCAGAAAATTATTCCCCTAAAAAATGCATCTTATAGTCTATAAAGGTATCCTGACAACAGAGCTAGGTTAGTTCTACCTTTAAGGTTACACAAGCTCTATAAACTTCTAGTTTAAGAAGCACGCAGAAACATCTAAAATACCTGATTTTGACTTCAGGATAACCTGAATGGCGTGCCCATCGTTGGCGACCTCACAGTCCCGGCAGACCACGTAATTCGGGGAGAGGCGGACATCCAGCAGTGAGGGGTCATATCGAGCTTCTCTTGAGTTCAAGTTAATGGGAGACTGGTACTCCCCATTAGCATCCGGAAACACCAAGCCCCACTCAACACCTGAGGACAAAAGGAAGCAAACTTAGAACAGACTGAAAAAATAAGTTACAGCAAAATGTAACATGGGGAAAACTAGTTTAAACACTGCTTATGATCCTTGCCATTATTAAGAAGGTTATGACTACTGTCCCTTTACAGATAAAATATGGTAATAATAATGTGTGTGAATTTTTGCATTCATATTTTGAATGATCTAATGTTATCAAATAACACATTCAAAGTCCTAGACTAATAAGATATTCTATTTGCCTACACAGAGGTACTAATTTATGGCTCTAGAAAATTTAGATCTTTAAGTGATTAGAAAAAAAATGATACCACAAAAATTTCCTCTGTTCATTAGTTTAATTATGTGCAGTACTTGGGAAATTCCTGTAACACTCAGCATTCTTGGTGAGAGCCAAAAACCATAAATCTGTTGCTAGTGAATAAACACTTCTTACCAGAAATGCGAACACAGTATTCTGAAGTGTGCATATGCGTATATACGCATACCTGTATGTACGTAATATATACATAATACTCTTTTCGTATTTTTATAATTCAAGTTGTAAACTCTACGTTTGTTTCAATATATGTAGCCAACATCAGCACCAGTAGTCAGCTCTGTTAGGAGTCCTACATCTTCAGGGATACATTTAGGAAACTAAACGTTTTATTAAAAGGGCAGCCCCCGTCTTGCCAGGTCCACTGATTCAGCTCAAAACTTAGGAAGACTTGATCGGTGTCAGCATCCTCAGAGAAAAGATCAGTGGCTCAAATACTTTCTCCCCGCAGGCAAGCAAGAAACTAATAGTTTCGCTAACGCTATATGAGAAAAGAATCTGAAAAAGAATAACTATATGTAGATGCAAAACTGAATCACCTGGCTGTACATCTGAAACTAACACAACGCTCTAAATCAGCTATACGCCAATAAAACATTTTTTAAAAGAAACTAATAGTTTCACTAACGCTGTATTCTCAAGGTGTTGAGTACAGCACAGCGCGGCTCTTCTCGCTACTCGCAAGATGGAAATGTCACCGCCGCAGCCTTCAGGCTCGCCCTCCGGACCGCGGCAGATGCCAACCGCTGCCCGGCAGCAAGGCCGGGCTCCCCGACGCGAACGCCGGCGGCTGGCACCCCCGCTCTCCCCGGAGCGCCTGGTGCCCCGAAACGGGCCGGGGGCGTGCGCAAGTGTCGGGGACGCACGTGGGAAAGAGCGGACGCGGGGCGCGGCGAGCGCGCCAGAGCAGCGGGACACCAGCGGCGCCAACCTCCCGACGCGCGGCCGGTTACCTTCCTCGTAGCCCCACTCCACACCCTCCTCCTCTTCCTCCTCATCCTCCTCCTTCTCCGGGAAGGCCACGGAATCTTCGATGAAGCTCAGGTCAGCCATGGGGAGGCCGTGGGTCTCCTCGGCGCTCTCGCCTGCGGTGCCTGCGCCTCTGCGAGGCTAGCGCTCCGGAGCGCGAGGCGGCGCACAGGGCGGTGGGAGCGCGCGTGCAAGTGGGAGCGCTCCCGCGAGTGGGAGCGCGCCTGTGTGCGTGAGGCAAGCGCGCGAGAATGAGTGTGAGCGCGTGCGGTGAAGGGCAACGTGGGTGTGAGCGCGCGAGCGAGCGCGAGCGAGCGCGAGCGGCGCGAGGCGGGAGTCGTCGGGTGGCCAGCCCTGGGGGCGTACTCGAGTCCGGCCGGAGCAGGAGCGAAGCCGCGGCTCCCGGAGCGCGATCAGGCGAGTTATAAACCCGGCCGGGGCGTGGCTGGCACGGGAGGGACCGCCCCCTGCGCTCAGGCTGGGGCCCGGGATGGACCGCACGAAGAGGCCCCGGGGCTACGGGCCGAACGCAAGGAAGCAGGAGAACCCACCCCTAGATACACACACACACGCACGCACGCACGCTCGGCCTCCCGCGCCCAACCCCGGTGCGCAGGGGCTAGGCCAGGGTCTTCCTACCCTAATTTACTGTCATCTTATTCCAGGAAATACCACAAAGGAAGAAAGGGGTCGGGGAGAAGAAATACGAATTGCCCCGGATAAGAGTAAAGAGAGGGCTGGAGAACCCTGTACCAAAACAAAAAAAAGTTTCCCGCTCCGAATCTTAGTCGTTGAATATTTACTTTTTAATTCATCCTTAGAGACCAGCGGAAACGATTATGGAAAATTTTCCAGGAAACGTATAGTTCCTAAAAACACTCAAGGAAAAAATATTATTTTAATCTGGAGAAGAAATTTTAGGGAAATTTTTCCATTAAAAAAGAAAAGGCAAGAGGAGTGAAAGACAGTAAAGGAAGGCTGTTTAGTTTTAGTTTTAAGCCTGGCTTAAAACTTCGGGCGCAGCTGACTGTGTACACAGCTCCCAATCACCTGGTGAAATCGTGTAAATAATGAAATGCACACATAACATAACAAACAGGCACTTTGCTGATCCAAAGAGTCACCTCTTGAATATGCTTCTCAATCCAGGGTGGATGACTTCAACCCCCTGTTCCAAGAGCTTTTAACTCAGAGCAGGTTAACCCCGCATTTTTAGAAGGTCTGTGTGCATAGTAAGCTCAGATTTGGACCCGAGGTAAGATTTTTATTAATGTGCACCAAAATGTAAGCAGGTTGGGTAGCAGGTCTCTAAATGATACCATCCTTATGGATGCCTAACTCCTCGTGTAAGGATGGAGATGCTCACGTTGCAGATGTTTAGTTTCTGTGTTCCCAGCCCTCACTGCCTACTCAGCCCTCTACTTTTGTAAAAAACGACTTTATAGGCTATTAGAAATTTCTCCGGAAAATGGATTGGGACTAAAGGGGGTGGGGGGGAGGGGCGGACTCAACCAATTCTGCCACTTTCTGGAATGTTTAGCAAAATAGATAAAAGCTATTGGTCAACTTTAGCTTTGAGGATTTCAAGCATTCTTGTAATTTCTCTTTTCCCTTAACACAGAGACCAGAAAGTCCACCATTCAGAGGACTGATACACAGTTTGAGAGAGACTAAACTCATTCTTCACTCACTGCCTTTTGGTGTTCTTTAGTGGAGACCCTCCCTCCTCTGCACCCCAGTAAGCCTGGGATTGACAGAAGCAGAGGTCTACCCTAAAGATATAGCCTTTAAAAATGATAAGCACTAAAATAGTAATAATAAGCACTGCCCAAAATATTAACCACTTTCCACTGAAGTTCTTCTAAAAGGAACATTTTCTTTTTCCATTTTTGAAAACTTTTTCACAGTCTTGAAAATTTCAATCGACTTTCTTTTTAGAAGTAGGTTCACACGTTCATCAAATGCTGCAACTCATGGAACCCAGGCAGGATCGTGAGAACAAGATAGATCACTTTGTGACCTTGAGCTCGTCAGCAGTGTCCATTCCCCTTTGCCCCCAAACCTGCACGGATGCTAGATTGCAACCACTGTGTGACCATCAATTTCATTTAAAGGATCACATGAATTATAGAGATGTTTACCAAACCAGAGGACAGCAAAATCTTGTGGGAAAAGCTCAGTTTTCCATGAGTAAATGGCGCGCCGTATCTACAGCAGACAGGCTGAGAGATTGAATTGTTAATCCTGAATTTTGCAACTCATAGACAATTTTGCATATAGCCCACGATGTATTCATAAATACAGTTAGCTACTAGACAAACGTATGTTTACCCATATTTGTTCTCTGTGAATTTTTCAACATCATGTGTGTAATGTAACTCTTCTCTGCAAGCCTAGGATACCTGCCCAGCAAGCAACATATGAGCTATTCCACCATGCGTCCAGATATTCAATTAACAGGCTTAATTGCTTTGAGACTGTGTGCTTCAGAATTCTGCTAATTAATAGCACCTTAAGACCTTCTCTTCTCAGATCGCTGTACTATATTATCACTAAGGGTGGAGTTTCTATTTCTAGTTATTATAAGATATCTGTCGCCATAAAACCTGAACACACAGATCAAAGATATAGGCCATTGCTTTGATTTACAAGATAGAACAAGCACACCTAAATCCAGTATCAGAGAGTCTAAAAATATTCATGCTCTATATTATGAATATTAGTACTACACATGTCCCTCTGTATAATTTTAATGCATTTCAACCTAGTATCATTTTTATCGATAATTCCTTAAATCAACTGTATATTCCTCACTTTTAGTGTTTGTGTAACTGAGGTCAAACCACATCCTAAAACAATTTATTAAAACTAAGATATATGTAACTAATTACTATCCGATACTAAGAAAAGAGAAATAGAAATACCTAAAAGGAGCAAACTAATCTAGATATCACAGCACCGCACACTTACACAGCCCTCTGCTCCCAATCTTTTCTCCCCCTTTATCTACCTTCCCAAGGCTTTCTTACTGTACTGATGAGTTTGGGCCCTAGAGTTGTCATAAATGATCATTACCTTCTTGTGCACACCTTGTGCTCTAGGAACACCTCAAGGATGGAGCTAATATTTGCATGTCAAGTAGCTTTGAACCAGATCAATTTCTGAACTCCACCAACAATGAATTGTGTTCCTTTGTGTGCACAGCTCTGTTGTGGGAGACCCCAGAATGAATAAAATCCTGTTTGTGCCCTTAAAGAATTTACAGTTGTCTTGGGAGTGAGGAGGTGAGAAGAGATAATTAAGTGTAATGAAGGCAGTATGTTAAATAGAGAGTCAAGTACCATCACCATCTAAGGAAGGCGCGATTCACACACAAGGGAATGATCCAGGAAGGTTTCTGGGAAAAGATAGCATTTTAGGCCCACCATAGAAGATGAGTAGGATTTTTTGGTGGGCAGTGAGGGAGGGAGTACGATTACTGGCATGACCAATGATGCTGAATCATGAAAGTGCTTGTCATCGATCCATTTTCTTCTCTGCGAGCCTTCTATGACCTGCCAAAACCCATCCGCGATACTCAAAAAATGTGTGCTTCAGTGGGCTCATGTCTGAAGTAAGATGCTTCTCTGGTTGTTACGTTCGCTGATCTGATTTTTGTTTTGTCAGTATAGATGTCAAAATTTTCCTCACTATATACATTTCGATTTCTGAAGGTTTCAAGCTTTGTTTAGTAGGCAAGTTCTGATTTTCATATTTCTTTCTGCAACAGATTAATCTCGTATTTTGCCTGCTTCGAGTAGCATTTATCAACCTAACTTGTTTGACCTCTTCTTGGTCTCCTGTCTTCAGAATCATCAACTTTTAGTCTTTGGGTTCAGTGTAGCTGTGGAAGATTGTACAATAAGTCCCCTACATATGAATGAGTTCCGTTCTGAGAGCGCGTTCCTAAGTCCAGTTTGTTCGTTGGTCCAACCAAGTTAGCCTAGGTAGCCAACTAACACAGTCAGCTATATAGTACTATACTGTAATAGGTTTATAATACTTTTCACACAAATAATACATAAAAAAAACACAAAAAATAAAGAAAACATTTTTAATCTTACAGGACAGTACCTTGGAAAGTACAGTAGCACAGTACAACAGCTGGCATCCAGGGGCTGGCATCGAGTGAACAGGCAGGAAGAGTTACGGGCTGGAGGAGGGAGAGGAGGTGGGAGATGGTAGAGCTGAAGGATCGTCAGCGATAGGAGACAGTGGGCAAGCTGCAATTTCACTCACGCCTGATATTGATGGAACGTACATTTGCATCTTTGAAAGTTCACAACTTGAAGGTTCGTATGTATCTTTTCTGTCATTCTCTGGCCCTTTCTGTGAGATTGTACCTCACAGCTTTGACCAAGTAAATATCAGTAGAAGTGCATGCACCACTTCCCAATAGAAGCTTTAGGAGTTATTATGTGGTTCCACTACTATATTTGTCTCTCTGCCCCAAAATGACCCAGTCCAAGAAAGGCACTGCTCCTTCAGTCAGTCTGGATCCTGGAGTAAAAAACATGCAGAGAGCAGAACCACAGACACCCCAAAGTCAACCTATTATGTCAGTGAGAAATAAACCTTTGATAAGGCACTGAGATCTCAGGGCTGTTTGTTACAGCAGCATAACCTAGCAAAAGCTGATAGTTACAGGAGCCATTCAGGTAAAGATGAGTTCAAGGGTAATCTTCATTGGCTCAAATGCTTTTTGGCACCTGTCTTTTTTTCAAAGTAAAAGTACCTCTCTGACCTGTAAGGAAACTAAACAGCCTAAAGCAGTGCACTTATCTCTGCCTTGCAAACTTCTTAGAAGGCCTGGCCCTAACTGGGATCCTGACAACCTCACCGCACCATGAGAAAGCCCTCATCCATGGAAAACCCCCCATCTCCTCCAGTAGACATGGGCCATAGCTCTCTTCACTTCTCTGAGATCACACCAATTATGTCTGGGGCCCAGTGCCCCACTTCAGCACCAAAATGACAGAGGCTGAATCTGGGATGTCTGAGACCATTATATTGATGGCTTCACAATCTGTCTTTATAACAAGCAAAACCTTATGCAGGGAGCCTTCCTAGTGTTTGCCAAAGGAAATCGCCCACTCAAGTGGTTAAAGTGCATTCATAATAAATCTGTTTAGATCTCTAGCCCTGAAATGAAGATTGTGTGTTTGAAGTACGTGTTGTATAACCTCCTCCAATAGACAATGAGCTCCTCTAGGGCAAGAGGTTCATCTTATTTCTCTTTGTATCCCCTCATGGTAGGACTTAAGACTTAGCTTCCACGTGCCACCTGATCAGCCTTTACCGATATATTAGTGCAATAAAAATTACAATTGCTGGGCTTCCCTGGTGGCGCAGTGGTTGAGAGTCCGCCTGCCAATGCAGGGGACACGGGTTCGTGCCCCGGTCCAGGAAGATCCCACATGCCGCGGAGCAGCTAGGTCCATGAGCCATGGCCGCTGAGCCTGCGCGTCTGGAGCCTGTGCTCCGCAACGGGAGAGGCCACAACAGTGAGAGGCCCGCGTACCGCCAAAAAAAAAAAAGTTACGATTGCTAAGGTGGACGCTTTCAGGGTACAGTGGGACCATGGAAAAGGGAGTGATCAAGTTCACTTGGTGGCAGGTGTGTCAATAGGGGCTTCGTAAAGGAAGTGACACGTGAGCTGGGTCTTAAAAGATAAATAAGTGTTCTTTTGCCCACAGAAGAGAGAAGGAAGTGAGGTAAGAAAGACATTCCAGTGAAAAGGAAAACCAAACAGCAAAAACTCGAATATAGAAGCCAGCCTGGGTTCACTTTTTGATCAAGTTTTTCTTTTTCTGTGGTGTTAATAGAAGGCTTTCTGTGGTGTTAGTAAAAGGGCAAAGGGACACCTTTAAATAGTGTGTCTCTGTTTTAGTGATTTTTTTTTAAGTCTCAAAATAATCTCATGACGTGAAATAAAGTACAAAGTAAATGATAGGCAGGTACATACTGCTGACAGAACAACAATGCTAAAAATGTATTGAGGGAATTCCCTGGCAGTCCAGTGGTTAGGACGCTGTGCTTTCACTGACGACGGCTGGGGTTCAATCCCTGGTCAGGGAACTAAGATCCCACAAGCCAAGCGGTATGGCCAAAAAAACAAAAAATTATCCTCAAGGATACAGAGACTTTTACGCCAAAAAAAAAATAGGTTTAAAAAACAAATGTTTTGAGCCCTCTTGACATGAAGAAACGATGCAATGGCCAAGTTAGAGTAGGCTGTTGGCCTGACTCATACTTCAGTTCCCACAGCAACTGGGATGCCTCACTCTGCCCTACAACATGCTGTTGGCAGTAGGAGATGCGCTATGCCTGTTGTGCAAAATGGCAAAGCCAATTCATAGGAAAATAATATTCGGGCACTACAGCTGTCTCCAAAGATGGCTGCTGTAATTCCTGTCCTGTAGGCACACGAGAGGGGAGGCTGGTTCCCCTTCCCTTGAATCAGGGCTGGCTTTGTGACTTGCTTTGTCCAGTAGACAGTGGTAGAGTGACCCTGGGCCAGTTTGGGGCTTTGCCTCTAAGAGGGCTGGCCAATTCCTCTTTTGCTCTTAGGAACCAGTCATCATGGAAGAAACTCTACCACCCCAAGCCCGCCATGCTGTGAGGAAGCCCAAGCCAGCCACGTGACAACACCTGGAGCAGCCCAGGGCACAGGTGACTGAGACCTTCCAGCCCAGCTTAGCCAGCAGCCGAATGCAGCCAGGTGAGTGGCTCCACCTGACAGTGTGTGGGGCAGAAAAATTGCCCGTCTGAGACCTGCCTGAATTCCTGGCCCACAGAATTGTGAGAAATCATAAATCATTGTTTTAAGCCACTAAGCTTTGGGGTGGTTAATTATGCAGCATAAAGAACTGAAACAGCACTAACTGTGTCCCAGGCACTATGTCAAGCATCCCCCATAGACTGTCTCCTTTAAGTCTCATAAGAGCTTTAGAAATATCATTCCATGTTCAGATGAGATTGTCGGTGGCCATAGACAGAGGTGTGGGTGACCTGAGATCTGCCTCTCTTAGAACCTGTGCTCGGAACTGCCAAACTGAGTGCCTGCAGAGTTGGTGAACTCAGCTAATGTGCTCTGTCTCCACAACCAGGAGAATGTGGGTTGTAAAACAGTTAAGAACCAGACAGCAATTTAAATGCCTACTCCAGCTCTAATGCATCCTGCCTCTGGGCAAACAGGGAGGTATGCTGGACCAGTCTTGGCAGCTGGAGTCAAGAGGGTCAAAAATGGAAGGGTCAAGGAAGCTAAGAAAGGAAGCTTGGAAAAAGAGCCATACAAAACTGAAACATTTTTTTAATTAATAGACTTTTTTTTGAGCAGTTTTTTTTCCAAAACAATTAAGCAGAAAGTACAGACAGTTGCCACCTACCCCCTCATGTCAGCCCAGTTTCCCCTATTATTAGCATCTTGCATTCGTGTGGTACATTTGTTACAACTGATGAGCCAATATTAATGATATATCATTATTAACTAGAAGTCCATAGATTACATTAGGGTTCACTCTTTATGTTGTACATTCTGTGTATAACTTTAAGACTCTGCTTTGGGGATTTGATGAAATTTGGTATTTTTATTCTGCTCTTGGAATCCCATTTCCAAACATAACAATCCAGCTGTGGGAATTCCCTGGCGGTCCAGTGGTTAGCACTCCATGCTTTTACTGCCGTGGCCCTGGTTCAATCCCTGGTTGGGGAACTAAGATCCCACCAGCTGTGTGGAGTGGCAAAAAAAAAGAAAGACTTTGCTTAGGTATAGAAAAGGGAATCTGTGGCTGGAATCCCGTGTTGAAGAGATTTGCTCCCAAATTAACCCTACTCTGCAAGTCTGCATTAGTCCATCTCTGTTGCTCCTCTGACCTCTCCCCTCTCTGTCCTTCTGTTTGTCTTAGCCTCTGCTTCAACCTCAGGCTTGCCCTGCTCAGACTAACAACTCAGGATTTGACCTCTCTCTCTCTTTTTTTTTTTTTTTAATATTGGCTGCGCCAGTTCTTAGTTGCGGCATGCAGGATCTTTTTTTTTAGTTGTGGCATGTGGACTTGTAGTTGCAGCATGCATGCAGGATCTAGTTCCCTGACCAGGGATTGAACCCGGGTCCCCTGCATTGGGAGTGCAGAGTTTTACCCACTGGACCACTAGGGAAGTCCCAGGATTTGATGTCACTTGACGGACTACAGGGTCCCTCTCACTGGTTGATTTGCTAATCAAAACTTGCTATTATGTATTATGTGTGTAATGTGATTTCACTCATTAATTCATAATAATATGATAAAAGGTATCTTTTTATAGATGAGGAAACTGAAACTCAGAGAATTAAGTGCTTTGCCCGTGTTCACAGAGCTAACAAGTACGGGAGTTAACCAGGTCTACCCAGCTCTACAGCCAACACTTATCCCATACCCCTTTCCCACCTCTCACCTTAGAGTCAGGTTTTAGCCACTGCTATAACAAACTCCCATTCAAAGTGTCATTAGTTATTCATCCATTCACATTTGCAACCAGCACTCAATGGGCTATAAATTAAGTACCTCCTTAGCCATCTAACACACTACTCGTCAAAAAACAGAAAGCCTTCAGGGTGTTTTATATTAAATATTTCTATTTCATAAAGAGTTTGTGTAATGAAGAGGAACCAGGGACACTAATGAAATACACAAAGCAATAAACATTCCTAATGCTATTGGAGCACACATGTTGACATTATGGTAGGAACCCCATTGACTGGGCTTCACTAACCATCACTTTTAGCATAATTTTTAATGATGGAAGAAAGAGGTTAGCATGGTGCTAAGTACCCACAAGGTACTAAACCAGACTGACTGCACTAGTTTCGACTGGGCTTTAATTATTTAAAGGGCAGCAACACACAACATCATAGCTTGATAGTCCCCAACTTGAAAGGAGATAACAGAAATAGACTAAAACTACAACATGAGAGATTTAGGTGAGACACAACGATTATCAGATATAAAGAATTATCAAACGTCTGATGGAAATACGTATCTTATTAAATGGATTATTATCTTTAGCATAATACACTATGTTGGAAGGTGGTATAGTATAATGGCTTTGTTGCTTAATAAGTTTGATCTTGATGAAGTCATTTAGGCTCTCTTTGCCTCCATTTCCTCATCAATAAAATGAGGACAATAATGGTACCAGACCAAAAGCGGTGTTGAGAAGGTTACCTAAGTTCCTATAGATGATGCGTCTGAACGAGAAGGGCCAGTTCTACCAGGATGCTTGTGAAAATGCAGATTTGTTCCAGCGCAATTGATATATCAGGGAACAATCTGAGCACACCAAGACTCCCCTGTTCGCTCAGGCCACTTTCTTTTCTGTGAGAAACATGAGATGGAAGCAGAAAAAACTGCACGCAGTTGACCTGAGTCATGACGGGACTACATGTGTGCGCACACATGCACACAGTCAGACGTCGGCCAGCTACGTCTGACGTGACAATTCTCCGTCAGACTTCAGGTGACCCTCCTTCCACCCCTTCACAGTAAGTCACAAGCTGCAAACCCTTCTACAAGCAAACATCAGGTCTTTTCCAAGTTAAAATGCTGCGCTTATTTTAGCATTTATGCATTTCTTAACCTTTGAAGTGTGTAAAAGCGGCTACCATTTTATTCCGTTCCTTTGGGTATTTTTTAAATGTGTCACTGATGAAGGGTTTGAGTGTTGTGCCCCAATCCCATTTTCCCCAGAAGCCCTGTGGCTGTTTTTGCCAATTTTTCATAGCACAGTGTTTTTTTTAGGAACACGTGTATCACATTAAAGCAGAACAGCCTGTGTCTGCCACTAATCAGCACTCGAATAGTGTGGTTATTATGTTGTAATATAAGGAACTGACACCTGGTGTATATGACCTGGCTGTGTTCTTAGATCATTTTATCTTTGAGTCAATTTGGTTATTGTCATCATTTAGTTTGAATACTGTCCATCTCGCTGTTATTCATGTTACTGTTGTATTCGTATTTAGGAATGTCTTTACGATTTGCATATTTGTGAAATTGCTCAAAGTATGTGAACCAGAGATGCCAAAAATTCTAAATGTTATTTAAATAAATCCAATCAATGTTAATCCTGTAAGCAGACACGGGAAAACCACACTTCACACCAAAGCAGGGGAAGGAGTTAGGGCTGGAAATGAGCACAGTTTGGGCAACAAGTATGAATCAAATACTACTGGACTTATTTACTCATTTAATCCTTGTGACAACTCTGTGATGTAAGTTTTATTACCACTATTTGACAGACGAGGAAACTGAGGCCCAGAGAGTTTATATAACTTCCCCAAAATGCAAGAAACAATGAGCGATGAAATTAGGATATGCACACAATCTGCTCGCTTGAAAGATAGTATGGCTTCCATTACTCCAATAATAGGATGTTGTGACTCAAGAAGCATGTTGGACAACCAGTAAATACCTGCTGACAAGATCACTGACAAGCTAAAATCTGTCTTTCAGAAAGGCATTTGACATTCAAAAGGTATTAGATCCCTACCGATGTACACAGTATAGTACCAAGATGTTAGCTAATTAGACCTTACCGTTTCTCACCGACTGTTGCCAATTCCCTATTAGCTGTGACCCCTCCTAGATTCTCTCAATCTTGACTCTTCTATGCTCTCAAAATTCCCATGCATGCGCTGCACACAGAATTGATCTCAGCTGGGTTGAATCAACCTCTTCTATACCCACAACACCAGATACTTTCTGGTCCCCAGATACACCGTGTATTTCACGTTGCGGGTGGTGTTTTCTCCGCACAAATGGAGAACTCCTGTTCATTTTCCTGTTCCCCTCCTCAGCCCTTCTTAGCCCCTGACTATCTACAAAACTCTGCTCAAGTTCTTCCTCCCTACGTAGGCTTCCCCACCTCCCACAGTTTGCCAAAGTAGGTGCTATTCTATTCTGGAAGCATTTGCACCATAACCATTGCTTCCATATCCTTCTCCAGCGCTTGAGTATAAGCTCTCAAGAAACAGTGACTCCATATTACTCGTCGTGGAATACCCAAGACCTAGTAAGAGGCAGGTCTTGCCTCAAAATAATGCTTGTTGACTAATGCACATGACCAGATTTTAATCATTTTTAAAATAGCCTAGAACAAATGCTTTGGAAAGTCCATAATCTGACTCTAAAATGAACGTTCTGGGTCTGCAAAAAGTGATTCAGACACTTCCAGGCAAAAATAACTGAACTGTATTGCTTCATATACGGCACACTTCGAAGGTCAAAGTCCTATTCTCACACAGAGTTTCTAAGCCACAATACATCTGAATCAGTTCTTTTTTATGGAACGCTTCATAAAATTTTATTACATTTTGAAAGTCTCTACATTTTATCTTTTAAAACCATTGATTTTTGTCCTCCTTGGGAATTGCCCCAGCTTGGATAAGCTTCCCTCTGTAACAGAAGCCTGATGAGAACCTGCTGTTCCTGACCGGTGAGCACATCCAAGCCCATTTGTATTTGGAGTTGATGGAAACCATGTGCATTTGTGACGACTGTGAGAAAGTGGTCCCTGCTGTATTCCAGAACTTCCTAAGGAGAAGGAACTTTTGTTTCTCTGTAAGGATATGTGTTTCTTTGTATCTACTAAGAAGAAACTTTTGTCTTCTTGGCTACCAAGACTACCCAGACCTGTCTCCTTTTCCAGTACACGGAAATATAACTCCTCCTCCCTTTTTTTTCCTTTTCATAACTGCTTTGGCACTAAACTGATGATCTTTGAGGGGCCGAACCAAAAAACTTGTGCAAGAAATACGAGTTTTGATAGCATAAGTTGAAAAAGGAATACCTGATGGATACTGAGGGATAAAACCATTGGATAAGCACCAATGGGCAAACTGAAGTTCCCAAGGATAACTAGATACATTCTAGTTGGGAAATGATGTGGCATCAGTAGATTAGTTATAGATGTATTTGCCAATTTCTGCAATAGTAAAATTAAGAAAGTTCCTTTTGGAGATTGGAAGATGTAATTTGAGGGAAAATTAAAAGAAAGTCTATCTTGTACAATTAATAAGTTTTGAAAATTTACGCTATAGTTTTAAAACTCTATAGTTTTCTGAAAGATTTAGATAAATTCATGGATTCAATAGCCAATGGGTATGTTACCCAAAGAAAAACAGGGCTATTGATGCCTCTGGGGTCTAACACATTGGAAAATCATGTCCCAGCACTGAATACCCTTTATAAGAACACAACAATCTGAAACTCCACTTTTGACTTATTCTTATGTTAATGTTTACATATTCTCAAAAGCTGTAACCTTCTGTTGGAAGTCAAAAGCAAATAAAACATTAGGTGCTCAAGAATGAGATAAAGATATAATAGAGGAGGGCTTCCCTGGTGGCACAGTGGCTGAGAGTCCGCCTGCCGATGCAGGGGACACGGGTTTATGCCCCGGTCCGGGAGGATCCCACATGCTGCAGAGCGGCTGGGCCCGTGAGCCATGACCACTGAGCCTGCGCGTCCGGAGCCTGTACTCCGCAACAGGAGAGGCCACAACAGTGAGAGGCCTGCG